>NC_059158.1:2200141-2548198 GCF_019923935.1 Bubalus bubalis
GCAAGCCACCTGCATTCCCCCTGACCTCATTGCCTGCCGTTCCCCTGCTGCTCTGACCCCGACCTGCCTGAGTAACCAGCGTTTCCCCTGCCTGCTAGCGTTTCCAGCAGGTTCTGCATGACCCACCCCCTCCTACTCTCAGGCCTCTTTTTAGATGTTGCCTGAGCCCCCTAAAAAGCCCACCATATCGGCTCCATCCCCTGGATGCCCATGGCCATGCTGTTCTTTTCCTCCAAGGTCCTCATCACCATTTAGTAAAACACCTATGCTGTGACTGTCTCTGCATTCATCCATAACACAATAGGATGCAGAGCAGGGAGTGTGTTCCCCACCACAAATCTGACAGAGTGGGAGCCACCCCTTGAAAGAGCAAAGGACGTGAGACAGGCAGGCCCAGGACTCGGGCAAGGTGGGCTTCTGAGACTCGCCTGTTTGGTCATCATGTACAGATCGCTGGACCTCCTGACTCTGTGCTTCCTCCTGTCCACGGGGAGAGCAATCCTGTGGGACAGAGGGAGCCCAGGATGACTCAGGGTATAAGGGCGCATTGGCTGGAAGGCGGTGTGGACTGTTATCACTTGCTGGTGACATTTCAGAAGGCTGCCCGAGGGGGCACAGCTATAAACATTTTGAAGTTGAAAATTGTTTTCCCTTATGGGACAAGGCTGTGGGCCAAGAAGGACTCACATCAGCGGCGCTCAGCCCTGTCACATGATACGGGGAAGGACAGTCACCATGGATTGTCTCAAAACTGGTGAAAACTGGGCCGACCTGAAGATTCTGGAGATGTCTCAGGAGGGAATTGTTCGCATCTTGGGAGCTTGTCTCTTTGCTCTGTGAATGCCTGGTCTATGTTCTCTCGGTGGGGGTCTGGAAAATTGTCTGATGGGGAGAAATTCGATGGAGCTCATTACCTCTGATGATAGAACGATTCTCTAAGTGCAACGACTGTGTCCAGCAGGATGGCATGCAAGTTCAAGAGAGAGAACAAGGGTTTTCCTCACTGTTTATACGGGGTCATTCAGTCCCCATTTTTAAAACTCTTCTCATCGAATTCAGAGACCAAAGATCTTTCTCTCAGAAACTGAAAATTTTGTACAGGAAGATCCCAGGCATATTTGCAGGAACTAGGCTGGTGTGACAGGTCACCTGGGCGGCTCTACAGCATGAGGACAATGGTCTGACTAGCTGAGGTCACAGGTTCAAATACAGCCAGTTCCTCAAACCAGTCACCCTGGCACAAGTCCACACACCTGCGCTTGAGCTGACTGGGGGCCAGGTTCACTGGGGGACAGGGTAGGGGGGATAGCTAAGTGTCAGGTTCCTGGGGACACAAGATCACATGTGAGAGTCTGGAATGTTCTAGAGAAGGTGGGGGGAGGGTGTCAAATAAAACTCCAGTGTTATCCTGTTTTTCAGCAATTTAAGGACAAGATGCGCGTGGATGGGGGCCCAGCACAAGAGGTGAGTGCCACCTGGTGGACGAACCCGGAGGTCCTCCTGGTACCCAACCTGCCCCCCCTTCCCAGCCCCCACCTGCGAAACTCACCAACTGACTCTAATGTGGCAGATGGAGCATACACTTGACAATATTCTTTCACGTTTTTCGAAAGAAGGATAATTTAAAAGCTAATAATGAATTTCCCCCGGGGATCCCCCAGGTGCTGTCTGCCTTCTTGTTCCCCAGGGAGGTTACACAGGAATCCTCCCCTCACCCCATTCCTTGTTCCTTAGCTCAGACATACCCTCCCCGACGTCCATCTCACACCTCTCGGCTTCATGCAAGAAACCCTGATTTTGTGTAAATGCCACGTAGGGCCCAGAGACACCACATGAGCAGGGCCGGCCTCTGGCTCTGAGTCAGGAGAACAGATGTGCAAGTGATGAGTGTTGGGATTTGCCGACAAATAGCAGCAAGTATGGAACGGCTGCCAAGGGCAGGGGGAGGCTCTGGGGGGAGGTCAGAGGTCGGGGCAGTGAGGGTAGAGGGGAGGGTCAGGGGCCACGGGCAGCGCCCCCAGAGCCCACCCCACTCGCTGCCGCCGTCCAGATGCCCCCACGCTCCGGCTGGCGCTGCAACTGCAGGCTCGTCCCCAAAGCGGCCCCCGGAGCCTCTGCCCTCCCTGGCTGCACTGGGCTGGTCTGGGTGTGGACACTTGGCTTTTCCTCTTGGTTCATCCAAGGCAGGGTTGGAATTTTCCAGTAGAGTTGTTTACTAGGCAACTTAAGGGAAAAACAAAAGTAACAACATGAAGTGCTAGCTTGCTGAGGCAAGCTACTCCGTCCCCGGGGGACAGGCGGACACCCGAACACCTGTGAAGACAGGCTCGGCGAGAGCAGCTCCTCCCCATGCGGCCCCTCGGCCCCCTTCACCCCTAGTGGGTCTCCAGGCGGCCAGGCTGGCGGAGGCGGAAGGCAGCTCACGAGTCTCCCGGGCTGGCTGAGATCGCAGCACCTTCCAGGCGCAGCTTCCGGAGCCCCGCTCTGGGACGGGCTCATGACCGGCCTCCCAGCCCCACTGAAGCCCTCCACCCTCGCCCTCACCCTCCTCCTCCTCCTTCTTCAAGACTAATGAATATTTACATTAAGTAAAAATATGAATTAATGGATCATAAGCATTGCTTGTGGTATATGAGGGGCTTCCCTGGTGGCTCAGACGGTAAAGAATCCGCCTGCAATGCAGGAGGCCCGGGTTTGATCCCTGGGTCAGGAAAATCCCCTGGAGGAGGGCATGTCTACCCACTCCAGTATTCTTGCTTGGAGAATCTCATGGACAGAGGAACCTGGGGGGCTACAGTCCATGGGGCCACAAAGAGTCAGAGAGACTGAGCAACGAACACATCCACCCCCACACACACACACGGTATATGGAGTATGTATAGACAGGTGTGATTTCATTAGTTCAGTCTCTCGGTCATGTCTGACTCTCTGCGACCCCACGGACTGCAGCACGCCAGGCTTCCCTGTCCATCACCAACTTCCACAGCTTACTCAAACTCACATCCGTCAAGTTGGTGATGCCATCCAACCATCTCATCCTCTGTGATTTCATAGTCATGAGAATAAATAATATGCAAAAATATAATGTATATTTGTGCAAAAAATGCATTCCTATTATTTAAGTTTTGAATTGTAATATGTAAAAAAAAAAAAAAAGACCAAGGAACATTTGAATTACCTCTGAGCTTGGCGAAGATTTCTTTTGGTTCCTCTGGAATCGAATCTGTAAGCTAAAGTACTGCACTTCTCGATTTCACCTTAAGATGAGACTCAATGCCTTCTTTTTTACAGAGTTGATTGGGACAAGTGTGTTTAGTCCGGACAAACTGGAAATACCGCAAAGCAAGGCTGGATCTGTATGTTAGCCTTGAGACCCTGCGCGCTGAGCAGAAAGGGAGGCCGGGTCTGGACGCGGATCCTCCTGGCATGAGGGACCAGCGGCCCAGGGGCAAGTCCCTGGCCTGGATCTGGAGGAGGGTCCCCAGCCTGGATCTGGAGGAGGGTCCCCGGCCTCGGTTCTGGACGAGGGTCCCCGGCCTGGTTCTGGATGAGGGTCCCCGGCCCCATATCTGGGCGATGGTCCCTGGCCCCGGATCTGGGCGAGGGGTCCCCGGCCCGGATCGGGACGAGGGTCCCCGGCCCGGTTCTGGGCGAGGCAGCAGTCCGAGCACCAGCCCTGCTGCCCATGGTCCCGAGCGAGGCCCCCACACCCTGCGCCCCGCGTCCTTCCTGCGAAGCGGCACAGACTGCCTCGGCCGAGAGGGGGGCGCTGCGCCCGCCCGGCAGGGTCTCGGTAAGGGCAGCACCACCCGGAGCCGCCGCGCTCCGAGGCTCCCGACCGTCCACTCAACAAGCTCTCTCGGACCCCCAGGACGCCCCCACAAGGCTGTCTCTCACACTCTGCACTTTACACCTGAGGAGACTGAGCGTTTTAAAAGACGGACTTTCTTGAGGGCGCATTTCTAAACAGCGGAGCTGGGCCTCAAACCCCAGTTTGTGAATTGCCAAAGCCTTTTTTATTTTTATTTTTTCAGTTTTAAAATGTGAACATTTATTATTACAAAATCAACTGGTTTGATTAAAAAAACATTTTATAATAACTTAATACAAATATAAGTTAATTGTAAACTGTGATTCTTTTGAATGCAAACAAGTGGTTACTCAAAGAAGAAATAAAACCTCCTTAAACTGTAATAAAATCTATTCCTGAAGTTAGTGGCTATGCTGCTGCTGCTAAGTCGCTTCAGTCGTGTCTGACTCTGTGCGACCCCATAGACGGCAGCCCACCAGGCTCCCCCGTCCCTGGGATTCTCCAGGCAAGAACACTGGAGTGGGTTTCCATGTCCTTCTCCAATGCATGAAAGTGAAAAGTGAAAGTGAAGTCGCTCAGTCGTGTCTGACCCTTAGTGACCCCATGGACTTTAGCCTACCAGGCTCCTCCATCCATGGGATTTTCCAGGCAAGAGTACTGGAGTGGGGTGCCATCGCCTTCTCCGGCCAAAGCCTTTTTTAAAGGACTGTCTTTTCTTGAGGTAAAACATGAAAAGTACTTAAGCCACAGTCCAGCTCAGCGGGTCTCCACACCCACGTGTGCGTGCACATGTCTACCCCACCCTCATCTGTTCCCTTCCCAAGGGTCAGGCGTCCATCCTCTCACGGGGCTCTTCGGCCGTGACAGCCTCGATTCCCAGAAGTGGTCACTTTTCCTCCACCAACTGCACCAACCGTGGCTACGGCCACCACAGGTTGTCCTGGATCCGGGAGCAGAGGGAAGAGCTGAAGAAAAACGCATTCCTCGTCACAGCAAGACAAACGCACAGGGAAAACGGTGCACACGACCTTACTTACAAAACAGAGTACAGATGTAGGAGACAAATTCATGGCTACCAGGGTGTGAGGAGGGAGAGCGAGAGATTGGGAGGTTAGGGTTGACATATACACACTACTACACATAAAAGCCATAGCTAATAAGGACCTACTCTGCAGCACAGGGAACTCGGCTCAATACTCTGTGATAATCTAAAAGGGAAAAAAAATCTGAAAAAGTGAATGCATTATATGTATAACTGAGTCACTTTGCTGTACAGCAGAAACTAATACAACATTGTAAATCAACTATACTCCGGTGAAATTTTTTAAAAAACACACAAAAACAAACTATTTCTATCTCTTGAGGATGGTCCAGGTCAGGAGGCCAGCAGGGCAGCCCAGGACACTGCCCCTGGCTCTCCTGGGGGCCAAGGTCCATCCCAGCCACAGGTGAGGCTTCAGGAGCCTGGGCTCAGTAGGCTTTGCTCTCCCCATCCCCAGGTCTGGGCACCCTTCTTCCTCACAGCAGACCCCCACCCAGTCACCGCACTGGGCAATGTCCACTCACGGCTGGTTCATTTCCAGGACGGAAGTAAGGCTGCGCTGGCCTCGTGGGAAGGGCTCTGCTTTCGGTCCTGGTTTGTAGTTTTCTCTTCATCTAGGAGGTCGCTACCGCACAGGCGGCTCTTGGGATGGCTGCACCGTCAGAAGCGAGCCCCCTGCTCGGCTGGACCAGGACCCCACGGCTCTCCTGGCTGCACGGTGCTTTTACTCCCACTTCAGGCAGGAAGACGCAGGCCTGCCTCGTCCTTGGTGATCGATCAGACCGGAGCAGAGCTGAGACCCCTCCACACTTGCCCCGGGAAGCAGCTGATGGCTCTCAGACCAGCGCATCTTCTGGACCAGATGGAACCATCCCCAGCCTGCTGAAGGGCCTGAGGACACAAAAAGCCGGTCTTAGAGATGCCACTGAACACTCTGCAGACTTCATGGTGGTCCAGTGGATAAGAACCCACCTGCTACTGTAGGGGGATGCGGGTTCCATCCGGGGTGAAAGAAGATCCCATGTACCGCAGAGCAGTTCAGCCTGTGCGCTACTGAGCCTGTGCTCTAGAGCCCGGGAGCTGAAACTCCGAGCCTGCACACACTGGGGCCTGTGCTCCACAGCAGGAGTGCGACGTGAGAGGACCGCGCACCGCCATGAAGTGTAGCCTCGCTCACCGCCACCAGAGCGAAGCCTGCGTGCAGCAGCAAAGGCCCAGTGCAGCCGAAAAAACAAATACAAATAAGTTCTGCCTCTGACCCCATCATTTCAATAATTCAGATAATACCTTACAGGTCATCTAACGCCTTAGCTTTCTTCCCCATGTCACACCCATACCTACAAAACTTACTGCTTTCCCCATTTATTTGACCCTTGGGTCAATTTGGTTCTGGATACACTCCGATTCCAGAATTGCATTAGGAGGGAATGAGCCCCGCGGCAGGGCTGTGGGAAGAGGGCAGTGACCATTTAACTCCATAGGAAGAATCACACCTCGTGTAGAGAATCCTTTTTTAACAAAACCCTTTGAGGTACTATTTTGCTGCAAAAATAACAGCTCTTGGGGCAAAGCCAAGACAGAAGGGAGTAAAACTATCAGAACAAAATTGTTCTGCTTAATAAATTTCCTCAAGGCAGCCCAAGACTGAATGGATAGGAGACCCTCAACCAGAAAAACAAAAATAAAACAGAAATGTAAAAGGCGGAGTAAGAAACAGTGGTGAGCAGAAGGGGCTTGATAGCGGGGTTTTGCAGGGGGATGTGCTCATTTGGAGGAAGTTTGTGGGGCAGGAACACAGCACAGCCCCTCCATCACCCCCTCGTGCACCCCGACTCCTCAGACCTGGAGGGGGAGGGAGCCCCCAGTAGAAGGGGGGCTGCGAGTTCCGGAGGAACAGTCTAGGGACAGGATTCCGGAACAAGAAGCTGAAGCGGGCTGAGAGGAATCCGGAAACGTCCCCACCTCCCTGCAAATATGGGGAGGATGCTGGATTCCCCAGTGTTCATGAACTGGGGCTGTGAGGAGCTTTTTTCCGTTTCAGAGTGTGCAGTGACCCTGCAGCAAGAGGACTGGGCCCCTCTGTGCAGCTGACCATTGGATGCGCCCCCTCCTCTAGGCCCAGGTCCCAATTCAGCAAAATTTGTGCTGAATTAATTTTGGTTACTATGGAGATGCTGATTTTAAATTGGGTAACAAGGGCCTGCATACAGTTCTGTCTGTCCCTTTTCAGCCTAGAGTCTGGCTGGTGAACAAGATCTTGTTCATTTGGTGCCATAAATAACACATTCAGAAAGATTCTATCAATTCAGTCCTACAGAAATATTGGTGTCAAAATTAGCAACACAGCGCCCTTTGTATGACACAAGGCCCGTACTCGCTAATACCGCCCAGTGGATTTTATTAATCACACCTGACATAGGAGCCCTGTTTGCTAAGAGGTCGATACAAAGAGGTTGATACATTAGTCTGCTACTCATTTTTCTTTTCCATAAAGTTACTTTTTAAAGAAATGGAAAAAATCATCTATAATTTTGTTGCATTATAAAAAATACTACAGTCAGGAAACTTGGAAAGCCAAGAGGAGACACACAAGCTTCTCCCATGCTGACAAAAACAACCTGAGCGTTATAATATATTTCTAGGAACATGTTCATTTATTTCTTTGCAGTTTTTCATTGTTAAAATTATGAAGCCTTTCCAACGTTTCCAAAACAATATAACACCTATGCCCTCCCCACTAAAGTTAAAAATCTGCTAGCATTTGACTATGTAATTGCATACATAAAATTACCATATCCCTCTCTTTTAAAAGGGCTTCCTTGGAAAGAATCTGTCCACAATGCAGGAGACGCAAGAGGCTGGGGTTCAATCCCTGGAAAAGGGAATGGCTACCCACCCACTCCAATATTCTTGCCTACAGGAGTCGTGGGTTTGATCCCTGGGTTGGGAAGAAGCCCTGGAGGAGGGAATGACAACCCACTCCAATATTCTTGCCTGGAGAATCCCATGGACAGAGGAACCTGGCGGGCTGCAGTCCATGGGGTCACAAACAGTTGGACACAACTGAGTAACTAACACTTTCACTTTTTTCTTTCTCTTTTGAATAGATAGAGGATGACAGATAAAACTAAAGCTCCGGCCCTGAGATCCCGTCCACCCACACATGTCCACATGTTCGTGGCTGCGTGATTCTGCACTTTTTACTGCATATTACATATACCAATAAACACCTACTGTCTTTCTGTGTGTATCTTTGAAATATACATATATCGTTCTGCTCTTTATTTTTTCTTCCATTGTGATGTTATTGCAACTCAAGCTGTCTCCCTTCACCTGGGCATCAATGCAGGGCCTCCACAGTGGTCTGTCCCCTACCTCAGCCCAGCACACCATCCTGCTGCCACTGTAAAGCCCGTCATGGCTCAAGACCGTCCCCAACTTCACCCTTCTCTGATCGCTGCCCCAGCAGAGTTCATCCTGGGCTGCTCGGGTGAAGGGACAGCACACCACTCCTCTCGCAGGACCATCCATCAGTTCCAGTGTGACTCACGTGCCCAGTCGCTCAGTCCTGCCTGACTCTGCCACCCCGTGGACTGTAGCCCACCAGGCTCCTCTGTCCATGGGATTCTCCAGGCAAGAATACTGGAGTGGGTTGTCATTCCCTCCTCCAGGGCTTCTTCCCAACCCAGGGATCAAACCCACGTCTCCTGTATCTCCTGCATTGGCCCAGTCTCCTGTGAGTAGTGTTTCCAGAAGGCAGACAAGCAGCATAGAATCTGACCTCATTCTGATCGTCAATCAGGGATGGAGAGAGAGGAAGCTGGAAGCAACATCTCAGAGTGGAGCAGACGCTGGGGGCTGGGGGGTCTTAACTCATCTTCCGCCTCCAGCTCAGACACTCAGAAGGCCAAGGTCTCGGAAGTTTCCCATCTATGTCCTAAGTCACTTTCTTCTACTTGCTATTCCTTAAGTGTTCTTTCAGAGCAGACCACAAGTTCAAGGACTCTTGAGCAATCCCGCACTCAACAGCATGGTGCGTCTCAGAGGCACACTGTGGCATGAGTCCACTTAAGAAAAGTTCAAAATAAGCAAAGTCGACTCCCAGCGGTGGAGGCCAGCAGAGGGTCCCCTGTGGGCAGACAAGGATGGAAGGAGCTCCTACGGGGCTTCCGGGGCACTGCTAATGTTTCTGTGCCTGGGTGCCTTGCTACATTAATGCGTTCATTTCGTGGCCGGTCTCGGAGCTGAATCCTCAGAGCATGTGCACTTCTCTGTCAAAATTTTGCTCAACTAAAAGTAAATTTGAAAAAGTAAAATCAAAAGTATTCTGTATATATCAGCAGATGAATGGATAAGGGAGTTCTGGTACACATACACAAAGGAATATTACTCGGCTATACAAACGAACAAATTTAAGTCAGTTCTAATGATGTGGATGAACCTAGAGTCTATTATATACAGACTGAAGTCAGAAAGAGAAATTCAAAGAAGTCAGAAAGAGAAAGACAATTATCATATATTAACGCATATGTCTAGAAAGGTAGTACCAACATCCTTTGTGCAGGGCTGCAAAGGAGACACAGACATAAAGAACAGACTTTTGGACACAGTGGGAGGAGAGGATGGGATGGTTTGAGAGAATAGTGTTGCAACATATACACTACCATAAAACCACGAGACAGCCAGTGGGAGTCCGATGTACGATGCAGGGAACCGAAAGCTGGTGCTCGGTGACGGGCTGGAGGGGTGGGGGGGGAGGGCGGTGGGAGGGGGGTTCAGGAAGGAGGGGACACAGCCTATGCCTGATTCATCTTGATGTATGCAGAACCATCATGATATTGTAAAACAATTATCCTACAATAAAAATAAATAAATGAAAATGTTATAAGTATTCTGTATATATATATGTATAACTGCAGAACTGAATCACTCTGCTGTACACCTGACGCTAACCACATTGTTATAATCGGCTATGTCCCAACATAAAACAGATTATGTTAAGTATTCTGAAAACAACTGAGGTTTTTGGCTATTCCTCCCACAGGGGAACAAACTCATAAAGGGAGGAAGGCAGTGAGGAAAACAGAAAGGAAAACAGTGAGGTGACTGAAATAACGGGACCAGTTGGAGGCGCTGGGAACCAGGTCTCTGGAGAGAATGACAATTTGGATTCCCAGCTGGGCTTCTTTTTAAAGCAGCATTCATGCCCCTGTAAACCACAGCTAGGATGGCAGCGTCCTTAACACACTTCTAAGATGCTATTTTAGCAAGCACTCAAAAGGAAGTCTGAAGCCAAGCTGGCCATTTCCAGAGACAACTGGTAGCTTTTCCCCTTGCCTCCGGGCTCCCCTCGGCAAGGGCTGGTGAAGGTTCAGCTGCCGTGGGTGCCTGAGGTGCCTCCACCCTGCCCTGTGCTACGAATCTCTCTGGCTGGCAGGTTCAGCAGTCAGCGGGGTCCTGCCCAAGACCCGTGGCTCAGGAAAGCCTTTCAGGGTGCCAACCACCCTATGGAAGAGGGTGATACAGCTATGCTGTGACCTCACCTGGGACCCTGTGTTCCCTCCAGGCGCAAGGGAGACATTCCAGGCTGTCAGGGGAGCGGGCTGAAGCTTTGTAAGCTGACAGCATGGCTGTAAGAATCGATCCGACTCACCTAGGTCCCCGTCTCTCTGGGCTGGTTTGTGATGTACAGGTGTGTGCCCATCTGTCCCCGGGGAAATCTACAGGCACTTCTGTGAACTCCTCCTCCCACTCACAAAGCAGCCTGTGTGCAGACGGGAAGCGACCCCGAGATGTGGAGATTTATGCTGGGACCAGCCCAGGGGAAGGCATGGGGACCCAGGGACCCCGCGAGGCTGAAAGCAGACCTGTGTCTGCAGTGCTTAGGTTCACGTGTGTATCTGTTTTCTGGTGTTTCCTGCACCAGCCCTGTCGCCTGAGGCTTCGGGAGAAAGCTGAGACTCTATTTCCTGTTTCCAGGGAAAGAAAAAAAAACCCACCAAGCAAATGATTCTAGGTTCAATTCCAACTGCAGTATGGGACTCTATGTGCAGCCTCAGGCCTGGGCCTGAGCCTCCTGGGCTACTTATCAAGTGAATAGTCTTGTAAATAATAGCCTGGCAGCCAGTCTCTGACACCTGCCACATCCCGCCAGCTTTGAAAACTGCTTCCAGACACATCAGACTTTGTCTTTTCAGTGTCGTTACAAACCGAGGGCGAGCTGTGTGAGACTGCTGATTCCCAGCACACGTCACACGAACAGCCACAGGGAGGGGACGCCTTGCTTCACACGTGGCCAGAAGGGGTCCCCTCTGGCCCCGCTCAGCCTGTCACGCGTTCCTGGCTCGAAGCGCAGCCTCCGTGCCTGCGAGGGCATCTCTGGTTTGGAACCTGCGGCCTCTCCAGGCAGCGATGCCTCAGATGGACCAGCGGAAGAGAGCCTGTGACGTCGGGCAGATGCACGTGCCCAGCGTTCTCATCTGTGCCCAGGAACAGCCCCACTGGTTTTTCTGAGGACTGCCCTGCAGGGAAACAGTGCTTCTTGCTTCTTAATAGCTAAGCAGCTGGAGAAAAACCAGCGGTTTCTGCCTTTGCAGCAGTGTGCTTCTCTGGGAAACACAGAGAAACAGAGACATTCTTGCCAACTGTCCCGGAAACCCGACCCTCTGCTGTGCCCTGGTGTCATGCAGATACAGACCCGACTTCCCAAAGTCCAGCTGCCTGGCTCAGATCGCATCCGCCCACCACCACGGGCGACTGGAAGCTTAAAAGTCAACATCTCGATCATTTTTGCAGAGGTGACAGCTGTTTGGAATACCCACGTTTAGCCCACATGAGTTTTACATGTTTCCACAGGACAGCAGGCTCCTCCCTCCTTCCCAGTGTGTTGATGACACGTGAGCAGGAAACGCAGAGTCCGAGGCCCTGGCTCCCAGCCTGGCCCCGCCACAAACTCGCTGCAGAGTCTCCTGAGCCATTGCTTCCATGTCTGCAAATTAGGGGTGCAAAGAATGCCTCCTTCAGAGAAGTCCAGGAATTTTAAATATATGAAAAAATATATATGGGAGAGTTCCGGAGAAACTCTAAGACCAAAATATTATATTACCGAGCTAGGAAATAGGGCCGCTGTAACTTGTCGTCACGATGAATTGAATAAAATGGCTGCGGTGCACTTTACGCCCCAAGGATGTGGTTTCCGTGAATAATAACTAGCTAGCAAGGACGGATGCAGTCGGCATTCAGAGCTGCTGATGGACGGGACGGAGAACTGCGGAAAGGAAGAGGTGAAATCTTTGTTAACTTATAAAAAAAGGAAAACATGAAGAGTTGACTCATTGGAAAAGACTCTGATGCTGGGAGGGATTGGGGGCAGGAGGAGAAGGGGACGACAGAGGATGAGATGGCTGGATGGCATCACTGACTCGATGGACGTGAGTCTGAGTGAACTCCGGGAGTTGGTGATGGACACGGAGGCCTGGCGTGCTGCGATTCATGGGGTCACAAAGAGTCGGACACGACTGAGCCACTGAACTGAACTGAAGATATATGAGCTTTAAGACACACGTAAGAGCGTGACAAAAAGAATAAGCGCAGCTCGGGTCAGGAGAATGAGTGAGGCAGTGAAGGACAGGAAGGACGTCGCTTCCTGCGTCCTGTCCGGCCCGGAGACCGGGGCCGGTCGCCCGGGCCCACTTTTCCTCCCCGGCTGGACTGCAGGTGTGGAGGGCAGGCGCTGTCAGGGCGGGGCCCGGGGCCCACGTCCACGGCCGGCGGAGCGGTGACTGCTCTGCAGACGAGCACAGACGCTTCGGTCCAAGGTCACCCTGCAGGGCAAAGAGGGGAGTCCGGGCAGCCGCCGAGCACGTCCGCAAGGTCCGGTCCACCGAGCTGGGCCGCGGCCGCTAGAGAGAAGGCGCCTCCGGCTCGGCCGACCAGCGAGGCCCGGCCCGACCAGCTGGCGCCCGTCTCGCCGTCAGCTGTGGGGAAGGCCCGCGCCTCCGCGGCAGCTCTCTCCCCTCCCTCCTCCGCACGCCCCTGGGTCTGCCCGGCCCCTGGGTCCAGCAGGGGTCTCCCTCGCAGAGGAGCCGCGGGAGGAGGAGCACGGCGTGTTTGCCCGCTGCCCTGATGCCTCCTCTGGGTTTCATCACCGCAAACCTCCTCCTGCTCTGGACGCAGGCAGGGAGGAGAGAGCCAGGCTTGCCTTTGCCCCTTAAACATCCCCAGCAACTGCAGCGTCAGACTGCCCTCCCAGGTGCTGGCGAGTCACCTGGGGAGGAAGGCACCCCCTCTCCTGTCCACAGAATCCTGAAACACAGATGCCGCCAAATTCCCCTCTCCCCGTGGCCAATGCCAGGGAAAAACAGGCTCTATTTTCACTGAGAGGTCTTTAAAAATAGGGAAGGAGACAGGAGGAGGGTGGATTAAGTGACCTCTGGAACTCCAGGCCAGGCACAGGAAATCCTGACAAACTCAGAAACGTAGGTTTAAGGGACCAGTGGGCTTCACACAATGAGGCCCTGTTGAGCATTTAGCTGCTGCAGGCTGGTGAGCTGAATTAATCACTGTTCTTCGCAATCAACTAAGGAAAATGGACTTTCCTTCAAAAAAAAGAAAAAGAAAGAAAGAAACAGCTGTGAGCAATGACTATAAATTCGGTTCATTTTATGTGGAAAGATGCCCTGTGACAGTCAGTAAAATGAAGGCTTACTTCGATGTGACTTGAAACAGAATGTTGGAAGTGACAATCTATGAGTGAAAAAAGACAGGGTAACAAACAGCAGGGTCTCAGTCACACTAAAGCAGCATGAAGACGTGCAAGGGGTGAATTTTGGAGCTGACGAGTAAAAACGATAATCCTAACAATGATGCCTAATATTTATTGAATGCTTGTTATATCCTTGGCATTTATTTGCTTTATCTCACCTACCGTTAAAATTAATATATCCAAGCAGGTCTGTTTGCTATTGAGACTTGCCCAAGACTTCCTCAAAATCACAGGCCCACAGCATGGTCTAAACGCACCATAAAAACACAGATTATCAAGGTGGATCAAACTGTACGTTGTCCAGAAGAAACCCACTTTAAAGTCACATACAGATTAAAAATAAATAGATGGGACTTCCCTGGTGGTCCAGGGGTTAAGAATCTGCCTGCCAATGCAGAGGACACGGGTTCGATCCCTGGTCCACTAGGCCTGTGCTCCACAAATACCACTGAAGCCCAAAAGCTCTAGAGCCCTTGCTCTGCAACAAGAGAAACCACTGCAGTGAGAAGCCGGCTCCACAAGGAAGAGTAGTTCTCGATCCCCGCGACCAGAGATAGCCCATGCACAGCAACGAAGACCCAGCACAGCCAAAATAAATACATTTTCTAAAAAAGAATAAATACACATGTGAAAGGATGAAGAGATAGATAGGGTAGTAGCCATAAAAATGGACAGGACTGGAAAGTCCAGGATTAAATTTGGAAGACAAAAGCAACTGGTGAACGTAGAAAGCTACAAGGTGCAAAGCTCCCTGAGCCTGGCACCCAGCAGAGGGAGGGACCCCTGGAAACAGGGGTCTCCGTGGGGCTGCCTTCTGGAAGTAAAGACAATGAGTTCAGTTTTGGACATTTTGAGTTAAGTGAGGGGGAGAGCTCTGGCAGAGAACGAGGCTCTCTACAGACAACATCCGTATGAAGTAGGCTAGTAAAGAGGTCTCCGAGGAACACTTATCATCTCCAACTAAAGAGCATTCTCTAGTGACTTTTAATGGATAAAACTTTCCTCCGAGCAAATGTAACCTATTAACACGGATCAGGCTATACCAAACAGATAGGAGAGACCATCAACATAACAAGTGAAGCAGCCTTGGTGTCCCTGTGCTCGTCTCCGTTTCCCCAAAGTCAGATGGAAATAAAGCAGATAGAATCAACGCCCAGTGCAACGTCTGCGCGCGCTCCGACTCTGTGCGACCGCAGGGACTGTAGCCCCCCAGGCGCCTCTGTCCATGGGATTCTCCAGGCAAGAGGACTGGACTGGGTTGCCATTTCCTCCTCCAGGGGATCTTCCCGACCCAGGGATTGAACCCCTGTCTACTGCATCTCCTGAGTCTCTGGCCTTGGCAGGCAGATTCTTCATCACTGAGCCCCCAGGGAAGCTCCAGGTTAATCCTTAGCGGTTATTACACGAAGTGGGCTTCGGTAGGGCTGACTGACTCCTTTGTAATATTTGTGACACTCTCCCCACTCTGCCCCATTAAATAAGGTTGGTGGTGCTTCTTTACGGAGTTTCTGAAGTTAGCCTATAATTCAGGGGAGGAAAAACACTCTCGTTTAACAAATGGCTGTACTAAATCCCAAAGAGGTGAAAGAAAGTGGCCTTAAATCACACAGCCATTAATATTTAGGGGCACAAGCAGGGCTGGATCCTGTCTAACGCCCTGCATTTGCACTCCATGTTCCTCCTAGAAGGTGTTCCCATGTAAATTACCCTGTAAAACATAGGGTTTCGAGTCAGAGAATTTAGGTTCTTAGCCCAGTTTTAACACTTATGCTGTATGATCTTGAGCAAGACCATTTACCTCCATGAAAATGAGCACTCTTCTTGTTACATGATTTTAATGATAATGCCTATTTTATTGTTTTTTAAAAAAGATATGACAAATACTATATAGAATAAAGGGCTTCCCAGGTGGAGCTAGTGGCAAAGAACCTGCCTGCCAATGCAGGAGACCTAAGAGATGAGGGTTCAATCACTGGATAGGGAAGATCCTCTGGAGAAGGGCATGGCAACCCACTCCAGGATTCTCGCCTGGAGAATCCCATAGACAGAGGAGCCTGGCAGGCTACAGTCCATGGGGTCACATGGAGTCGGACACGACTGAAGTGTAGAATAAAAGCATTGAACAGATTTTTTAAAAATAAACTTTATCAGAAAGGTAATTTGGGACATTTTCCTTTTACGTTATTTAAAGATGACTCTCTCTATATAATTTGACTAAAATATAAGAATTTTAAAATTTGCTTATATTTACATCTTTAGCATCCCACTATTCTAATGTTCAGGGTCATGTTACTTGAAATTTACATAATTTTATTTAGAATTAGCACTACTGGGTAAAAGACAATATTCCTAAGTAAATGCTACTACTGATAATAAAATAATAATAAAATATTGTATTTTCTACACAGTATCGACAAAAGGGGCCAGTAAGGTAAAGAAAATTTCAAAAAATTTATAAACACACACTGCAGCAGAGCATGGTACATGAATATTCAATAGTCTTTATGACGATAATGCTTCTATGTAAAGTAACTTGTTGGAGCAGATTACAAGTGAATTTATCCACCACAAACCAAAATCTAGTCACTTATAGCTGCATCTTAAAAGTAAAAATTTTTTAAATAAAAATTTGGGGACTTCCCTGGTGGCGCAGTGGTTTTCCACCTCAGGGGGCATGGGTTCCCTGTTGTGGAAAGAAGATCCTGCATGCCTCACCTTGCAGCCAAAAAATTATTAAAAATTTATTTAAAAAAATAAAATAAAAATTTGGCATTGCTTAAATTCTGCATTATACATTCAGAGTTTACTCCGAATGATTATTGGCAATGATGGAATCCAGGGTTAGTGGACTAAGATCTATCACCACTGGTGTTTCTTAAGAATATGCTTAAAGTTCTGAAGGGAATTCTTAAAAAGTACCACTACATGTTTCAGAAACTTCGGAATTGTTTTTTTTTTTAAAGTTAATTTTCACTCGCCATATTTTGAGTACTCATGTGTTGGCTGATGTCTTCCTGAAGCAAAAGACTCAATCCAGGTATACAAATGTTACCACATTCATTAAATGTTGGAGCGATCGTTTTAGAAAATGTGACTACAAGTAGATTTAAAGGGCATATGCCTCTCCTCTTTCGGTTCTAAAGCGAAGCCAGCCTGAGGATAGAGGAAGAAGGAAATCGGCCGGGAGTGGCCGAGGCATGCAGGTCAGCAGGATCGCTGGCCTCTGTGCAGCCCAAGTGCGGCCAGGGAGGAAAGCACAGAACGGTTAATCCAGCCGGTTCTCTTTTACAAACTTCCCCTTGATTTTCTGCCAGCGCTGCTGCTGCCATGCTTTGTTGGGTTAAGCCCTGCATAGAGATTCTTTCCTGCCCGTAAAAGAAGTCGGCTATATGAGAACAAAATAACAGGACAGAGGAACTGGAGAAGAGTAAGCAGGAACACAAAAGAAGGGCTTTGTCATTCCCACCAGATGACATCCATGGATGGAGAAGTTAGTCGTGGAGCAAGCTTGTTTCAGCTACATCCAGCTTAGAAGCCTACAGTATTTAATAACTTCATCAAGGGAGTATTACACACTAGCTTGAACCTGAACACATAAGAATTGGAACATATTCTATACCAGTCATGTTTTCTAAGGTCCCAATAATCTAACCTGGAGGCTGTCTGCAAGTGAGAAGCTGAGTGATATATTCCTTTAGCCAATAAATGTATCACTGGTGTCTTTAAAAAAGAAGTGTGTTTTCTTTGCTGATGTGATTCAGATGCAGTGAAACGTGTTCTTTGAAGAAATGTCTGTTTAGTTCCTCTGTCCATCTTTTAGTCAAATGTTTGTTGTTATTGTTAGTACGTAGGATGAATTCCCTGTGGAGTTCTCTGAACCCTCTCAAGTGTCCCCATGCCAATTCATGTCTTAATTTTTCCCAACTCTGTGTTCTAACTTTTACTAACATGAATGGTGACTTTAACTGATAGAGTAACTCAGCGACCCTAAATTTCAAATTTTGAGTTTAATTTTCAGCTGCTTAAGCCTTAGGGTTAAAATATAGAAGAGGTGGGTTTTTTTTTTTATGGCTTTGTGTGTTTTCATATTTATTTACTTTGCGTGTGTTTTTAAGTTTAAAAAGTATTAAAAATGAGCAACCATGACTTGAAGGATCTAAGTACATAAGAAAGAGAAATTGAATGAAAAGGATTAGAAAGATTGAAAAGGATTGAAGATAATCTTAATTAAGGAATCTTTTTTTAGAGATATAGATCTCTAAAAAATAGAGAATCTTCTAATTAGAGAATTAAGAAGATAATCTTAGAGAATGGTGTGATCATTTTGACAGAAAATCACAGAGAATCAACAGGCATGATGTTAGAAACAGTAAGAGATTTTATTTCACTTTATTCATGTATTGGCTGCATTGGGTCTTAGTTGAGGCACGCAGGACCTTTCAGTAAGAGATTTCAATGAGGTAGACAAGTATAAGGGTTTATACAAAGTCAACTGCATTTTTTTATACGAGAAGAGAGAGTACAGACATAGACTCAAATATATAGACCGTGTTGTATATTATAAAACTGAAACCTCAGATCATGAGGGGGAGATTTGTCAACAAAAGTGTTGAGAAAGAGAAAGACAAATACCATTTGATATCACTTACATGTGGCAAATAGATGGGGAAACAATGGAAACAGTGACAGACTTTATTTTCTTGGGCTCCAAAATCACTGTAGATGGTGACTGCAACATGAAATTAAAAGACGCTTGCTCCTTGGAAGAAAAGCTATGACCAACCTAGACAGCATATTAGAAAGCAGAGACGTTACTTTGCCTACAAGGGTCCGTCTAGTCAAAGCTATGGTTTTTGCAGTGGTCATGTATGGATGTGAGAGTTGGACTATAAAGAAAGCTGAGCGCAAAAGAATTGATGCTTTTGAACTGTGATGCTGGAGAAGACTCTTGAGAGTCCCTTGGACTGCAAGGAGATCAAACCAGTCCCTCCTAAAGGAAATCAGTCCTGAATATTCACTGGAAGGACTGATGCTGAAGCTGAAGCTCCAATACTTTGGCCACCTGATGCAAAGAACTGACTCATTGGAAAAGACTCTGATGCTGGGAAAGATTGAAGGCAGGAGGAGAAGGGGACGACAGAAGATGAGATGGTTGGATGGCATCACTGACTTGATGAACACAAGTTTGAGCAAGCTCCGGGAGTTGGTGAAGAACAGGGAAGCCTGGAGTGCTGCAGTCCATGGGGTCGCAAAGAGTCAGACACGACTGAGCAGCTGAACTGATATGTGGAATCTTAAATATTGCTGTGCTTTAGTCTCTGAGTTATGTCCAACTCTTTTGCGATCCCATGGACTGTAGCCCACCAAGCTCCTCGGTCCATGGTATTTCCCAGGCAAGAATACTGAATCATGTTGCCATTTCCTTCTCCAGGGGGTCTTCCTGACCCCGGGATTAAACCCATGTCTCCTGCATTGGCAGGTGGATCTTTACCACTGAGCCACCAGGGAAGCCCAGAATCTAAAATACAACACAAATAAACATATCTAAGAAACAGAAGCAGACTCAGAGACATAGAGAACAGACTTGTGGTTGCTAAGGGGTAGGGGGTGGGGGAGAGAAGCATTGGAGTTTAGGATTAGCAGATGCTAACTGTTATGTAGGTCCTGTACCATATAGCATAGGGGACTGTATTCAGTGTCCTAGAGTAAACCATAATGAAAAAGAAATACATATATATGTATAACGGAGAATATATATATAACATATATACGTATAACTAAGTCACTTTACAACAGAAATTAACACATTGTAAACAAACTATACTTCAATAAAATAGAAATTTTAAAGATGTAGGAGTAAAAAGTCTGCCGTTTTTAAAGTCCTTCAGCTTAAAATATTCAATGTGCTAAGATGCCATACACTGGGGGCATGTCCTGAACCATCAGCTCATATCAGACCGGCAAATATTTCCTTTAAAAGGATAATGTCCCAAGCCAGTAAGAATGTAGTAAAAAAAAATGTCTCCATCTTACATTTTATTTGGAGTATAAATTGGTGTACTCTTTAAGGTGATTTCCTGGTGTTTCTTAAATTTAAATCTTTCCACTCATTTGCCCTCACAGCTCCACTTCTGGGAGTTTATCTACTGAAACACTTAAGGAATGCTCATTGGAAGGACTGATGTTGAAGCTGAAGCCCCAATACTTTGGCCACCTGATGCAAAGAACTGACTCATTGGAAAAGACTCTGATGCTGGGAAGGATTGAAGGCAGGAGGAGAAGGGGATGACAGAAGATGAGATGGTTGGATGGCATCACCGACTTGATGGACACGAGTTTGAGCAAGCTCCGGGAGTTGGTGAAGAACAGGGAGGCCTGGCGTGCTGCAGTCCATGGGGTCGCAAAGAGTTGAACATGACTGAGTGACTGAACTGGACTGAACTGATAATTGAATTAGGTCAGGGGAGGAGAGAGATATCAAAGTATAAGAGGAGGTCTCTAAGAACTTCCTGGTGGTCCAGTGGTAAAGAATCTGCCTTGCAATGCAGGGGGCCCAGGTTTGACCCCTGGTTGGGGAACTAAGATCCCATATTTTGTGGGAGCAACTGAGCCTGTGTCATAGCAAAGGATCCTACAACTAAGACCCGATGCAGCCAAATAAGTTTAAAAAAAAAACAAAAGGAGGAGGTCTCTCGGGAGAAAAAGGCTCTAAGGCTCAGGCAAACTGGGGCGATACCAGGCGGTGAAAGTCACTAAAGACTTGGCAGAAAAGCACCAGCCACACTGTCTGCACGCGAACAGGTAAGATTTGAACTAAAATCTTCATCCCCTCCCTGAATAGTACAGTGTAAGCTATTCCTTTAACTTTAAAAAAAAAGCTGCACTACTTTTCCATAATTTAGACTTTGCATTAACGGTGAGGTCTCTCGCTTGCTCCCTCATCTCAGCTGAAATTATCTCATGAGTGTGGATTCAGATGCATCTGTGCAGATGCTTTGCGATGCTCCCCAAGTGCTGGAGTGTGTGTGTCTGCACCAGTGGACTCGCAACATGCATACAGGCGGCCTGAGGAAAGACGAGTTTCACGGCTCCGCCTCAGTAAAAGCGCAGACGATCGTTCTAATATTTTGACATGAAATTTTATACTTAAAAAACAGAATGCTATTTCTGAACACAGTCTTTCTGAATGCAGTATTGATTCTTTACACACGTGTGTGATTACTGCCTGATGCTGCTCTTCAGGTTTGCCTCTGAAACAATCCCTCCCTTCATACACTTACCTCTAAATTCATCTCACATTGAATTTAGACCATTAACATAACATAGGCCATCCCTGTTTAATTTGCCAATCCAAGTCATTTATTCCTAATCTTGAAACATGCTTCATTCAAGAAAAGCATTCAAGGGAATAAATGCACGGAAATGGAAGTTGCCCAAGAAGTTTCATATGTAGGCAGATACAAAAGACATCTGTGTAGAAATCCAGGAATCGGATCACTCTACTTGTCATCATGTTTCCACCCCCTCCCCAAAGGATGGTAAAGAAGTGGGTGTAACCATGGAAATGTTTCATCCTAAAACACAAATCTTAAACAAAACCTCAAAGCCGAGGAACATCAAGGAAACCAAAAACCCTAGCCCTCCAACAGAGAATTCACAGCAGAGAATTACCATGACACAGAGCAGCTAAAAAACTGCTTTCTACAACAGAAAGGAAAGCCCACAAAGACAGGGCCCTGTGCTTTTAGCCCAGGCGAGATGCCTTTTATTCTGTAAAATAAAACACTTGTCAGCAACTACAGAAATAAAGTACGTGTCTAAAATTTTCCTAAGAAGAACTATTATTCAGGAGTTGGATTCAGCCACTTTCTCTAGACGACTGAGACTTCGTGACAAGTGCATGGGCTTGCTCAGTCGTGTCCTACTCTGTGGAACCCCGGGGACTCTAGCCTGCCAGGCTCCTCTGTCCATGGAATCTCCCAGGAAAGAATACTGGAGTGGGTTGCCATTTCCTACTCTAGGGGATCTTCCTGACCCAGGGATCAAACCCGCGTCTCCTGCATCTCCTGCAGATTCCTTACTGCTGAGCCGCTGGGGAAGCATGCAAAGTAGGAGGGAAAATTGTACACAGTCTTGAGTCAGGAGGCAGAAATAAAACAGGGCAACAGGGGAAGGTGACTGGTGAGTTAGGGGTGACAGGCTCCTTGAGACTCAGAGGCATTGAAGATGGACCTTCCAGCCAAGACTTGAAAGCCAGGACAAGTGAACACTCGATATGAAAGGAAGAGAAGTCCTGGCAGAGGAAGAACACCCAGAAGGATTTTAAGACTAGAAGAAGCTTAGAGATTGAAATAGAGGAAAAGAGGGTGTGTCTGGAGCTTAAAGAGCTCAAGAGAAAATTCAGGGAGGACCAAACATATAAGGGCTTCTGAACCACAATAAGCAATTTGGGTTTTATTTGATGTACAAGGAGAAAATGCTGAGGGATCTTTGCTTTGATTAATGTTTTAAACATCACTCTGCTGCTTTAGGAGTAAAGAAACACAAGCAGAGAGACATTCTGGTGGCTTAGATGAGGATGGTAGAAATGGAGATGAAGGCAGGCAAAATCGTGCAGCATACTTTACAGTAAAGTCAGCAGGCAGGCACGTGCCTTCCCCTCAACTAGACTAATTAGAACATCATTGCAGGAGCAGGTGTGGGCTGACCTCAAACCCTGATGGCAACAGATGTCATCATCTGAGAATTAAAGAAAACCTCTCCTCCTGGGGCCAAAGAGAGACAACTTGGAAATTTTCAATAAAACTCACAGCCAGGACTTCCCTGGCTGGCCAGCGATTAAGACTTCCTGCTTCCACTGCAGGGGCTGCTGGTTTGATCCCTGGTCGGGAAACTAAGATCCCATAAGCAACGTGGTATGGCCAAACGACAACAAAACTCATAGCCGTTTCATAACACAAACAAAACAATCAAAGATACACTCTGAAGATTCGGATAAATAAAAATTTGCAAGTTTTTTTTCTTTTTTAAATACAAGCCTGAAAACAAAGCTGTCTATTTAAAATAGATAAAAGCTGGCAAGTAATATGAGGACAAATGCAGATATTATATTATAAAAAAATTAACCAAATGATATGAGAAATTAACCAAATGATATGAGATATGATATTCTAGTCAAGACTGGAAAAATATAAAAGATATTTGAAAACATATTTATGGGTGTGTTAGGAATGGATAAATGAGGAAAGAACAAATGAGAACAGTATTGAGAGATGCTGAAGTGTAATATCCTATTACAGTAAAAACTCATACTCAAAAGAGAAATGCATTGAATGTCTGAATTTAAAGTTACACAAAAACAATGAATTCCACCCAAATGTCATGGTTTCTGCTCCATCAAGAAGGAAAGAAAGTCAGGTACACTCTGTGTTTAAATTGGATTTTTATATGCCTAAACTTCACCGTTCCAATCAGTTATGTATCAATACATTAATTGTGGTGATAATTTGAGAGGCCAATTACCCATGAAAACCTATGGATTTCTGATACAAATGAACTTACCTACAAAACAGAAAAAGGCTCACAGACTTAGAGAACGAACTTACAGTTACCTGGAGGGAAGCATGAGGTGAAGGGTTAGGGAGCTGGGGATGGACATGTACAGACTGCAGTATTTAAAATGGGTCACCAGCAAGGACCTGCTGTACAGCACAGCGAACTCTGCTCAGGGTTACGTGGTGGCCTGGATGGGAGGGGAGTTTGGGGGAGAATGGGTACATGTTTATATATGGTTGAGTCCCTTAGCTGTCCGCCTAAAACTATGACAACATTGTTAATTGGCTATACCCCAATACAAAATAAAAAGTTTTTTTAAAGAAAACCTATCAACTTCTCAAGATATCATAACATTTCAATGAAATCTGTCAAGAAGTCTTTAAAATACGTATTTAAGAGAAAAACACTTTCTTAAAAACAGATTAAATATTACCAACAAAGTGCGACATCACGTTACATTCAAGAATGACAGCCAAGACCACTGGGGTGGGCACTGACATTGGCTGGCCAAGCACCGGGCAGGACCCGGGAGTCCCCCGCTGGGCCAGCCACTCGCCCTGAGGCTGCCGGCGAGGTTCCGCGGGCCCTGAGGACTCAGGCAGCGCCACTGCCCAGCAGTGAGGCGGTCTTCTCACAGTTTAACGGCCAGTGTGGCTGTCCCTGCAGGGTGGGAGGGGCGAGGAGAGCATCATTCCCGGCAGTCTACAGCACATGACCTCTGCAGCCACGACATGCATCGACATAGCCTATCGAGAGCCATGCCATCATACATTATTACATGAAGAAGGTGGTCACACACAGCGGGCGTGTTCTGACCCTTCATGAGCGTGGGCCCGTGTGTGGGGTGGCAGACAGGACAGACAGGACCGAGAAGATATACAGCCTCTAGCAGGATGGTGGGTGCTTTTCTTCTTAATGTTTATACTTTGTAAATGCCCTACAACAAACATACAAACAAGTTAAAGTTAGGCTTTGCACACACAATTATACTGCTTTGAAAACTATAATAACTGATAAAGAAAAATGGAAAGGGGAGTAGGTATGAGTGAAGAAGCTCCAGTCAGAGGAAAGCTTCGATCTAGTTGTTCTCCCAATTTCTTCCTTTCTCTATGACCGAGAATGACACTGTCTTATACATAAAACAGAAGAACAACAAGGACCTATTGTATAGTACACGGAACGATATCCAATATCTTGTAATAACCTATGATGGAAAAGAATCCGAAAAAGAACATATGTGGATGAATCACTTTGCTGTACACCTGAAACGAGAGAGTAGCCCCTGCTCACCATGACTAGAGAAAACCCGGGTGCAGCAGCAAAGACCCAGCGGGGCCAAAAATTAATTTAAAAAAATATGTATCTATACATATATGTAGCTACCTCTGTAATGGGCTATGCTTTCCTTTTCAGGCCCTTAGCAGGATTTTCTCTGGGTGAGCAGTGGCATCAGATTAGTCTTTTCCAGCTCTACCCTTCAGTGTTCTCAGCCTCTCCTGGACATAAAAATTCCCTTGTGCTTATTGAAACCATGTGAAGGAGGCTTTGCTATTCCATTCACGCCCCAGCTTTTTTTTTTTTTTTTTTTTTTTTACTAAATGGGGAAACAGCCTCAGAAAGTTTAAGTAGCCTTTCCAGGTTACACAGCTGGTAAGCCATGCTTCCAGCACTCAAACCCCCACAGCTGACCCCAGAGCCAGCTTTCAGTCACAAGGCTCTCTCCGAAACCGCAGTCCGGTGTGATACACTCTGCAGTACAAACATCACGTTAGACCACCTGGAAGACAGCACGGAGACCAAGTGAAGCCATAACCATGCCCTCTGTTTTCCTCACTCTTTGAAGAGTTGCTTGCAACGTGAGCTAGTCTCTAGTGGAAGACCGCATAAGAAGGAAATCAGGATGGTCCTTTGCTGCCCTCTCGTGGAAGATGTCGAGAGAGAGAGAGAGAGAGAGAGAGAGAGAGAGAGAGAGACAGAGACAGAGACAGAGAGACAGAGAGAGAGACACACACAAAATCCCCAGCCAATAAAGACAGGGTCACTTTGTCCTAACTGAATTATTTCAGATGTACTCATTGGAAAAGCCCCTGAGGCTGGGAAAGATTGAGGGCAGGAGGACAAGGGGACGACAGAGGATGGCATCACTGACTCTATGGACATGAGTTTGAGCAAGCTCCAGGGTAACAGTGAAGGGCAGGGAAATCTGCTGTGCTGCAGTCCGTGGGGTCACAAAGAGCCAGACACGACTAAGCGACGGAACAACCACCACCTAGATTTAAGTGATAGATGAGTTTCTAAAACAATGTAGCTGGTACATGAGAGGGACTCGATGAATATTCATAGAACTAAACGGAAAGTTTTATCGACTGAATCTCTGATATGTACCAGGAGTTTGCTTTTTTCAGAATCTTATGATAAATTATTTCGTTAAATGACTAAACACCTTTCAGTTTAATCTTTATGGTATACAGATTGGCATATATTGTGTTTAACATTATAAAATTGCATTATGTAGCCAATTTATTTGCAATAAAGTCATAAAATTCACAAATAAAAATCATAAGCTAAAAATTTCACTTTAATCACTTGTTCAAGCACCTTTGCTTCCTTTCCTAAAATAGTTGATGTACAATACTGCTTTAGTTTCCATTGTGAATCACCGTGATTCAATATTTTTATAGATTATATCACCAGTTAAAGTTGTCATAAAACCATGGTTATATTCCCTGTTCTGCATATTTAGATGCTCTCTAATCTTCAAAATGATCATGAAGACCAATCAGAAATACTCATTTTAATTCTATGAATTATAATCAGTACAGATACAATGTAAGTCTGTACACATATTTACAGATGAATACATATAGATTATATCAAAACTAAGTCCTGATGAAAAAAGCACAAGAACAAACTCACAGTTTATAAAAAGGAGCAACACTGAAGACGGTCTGAAGGTGAAACTCACCTTGCAGACTCCTATCGCCTCCTGTGTGTGTCTTAGGTAGCCTTTTTCTGGTGAGGGTTTGACCCTTGCTCAGTTGTCTTCCTCTTTACTAACTTTCAGTAATATCTGTACACACCTTACAAAGTCCTTTTCACATAAATTGTGTAATTAGGGCAACCATTCATATTATCCAAATAGGACAAACAAGGCAGAATGTTTCAGGTTGTCTATAGATGGTTCTTGTTGCCGAAATGTAACCTGATATCTGTAACTTTTGTCCCTGGAAAGATGAATGAACTAGTGTGTACTTAAAAGTTGCAAACTGTCTCACTGGCACCTCTCCAGTGGATACCATTTCAGGGTTTACAAGCCATTCTTATACATTAGGAATTTAATCTAAAACATGATGCTGTTGCAGGGAAAGATTGAGGGCAAGAGGAGAAGGGGGCGACAGAGGATGAGATGGTTGCATGGCATCATTGACTCAATGGACATGAGTTTGAGCAAACTCCAGGGGACAGTGAAGGACAGGGAAGCCTGGCGGGCTGCAGTCCATGGGGTCACAAAGAGTCTGACATGACTGAGCAGCCTGAACAACAACAATCTAAAACAATTCAAATTCTGCCCAAAACACTACCTGCAGCTGTTGCTGCTGCTAAGTCGCTTCAGTCGTGTCTGACTCTGTGCAACCCTAGAGACGGCAGCCCACCAGGCTCCCCGCCCCTGGGATTCTCCAGGCAAGAACACTGGAGTGGGTTGCCATTTCCTTCTCCAATGCATGAAAGTGAAAAGTTAAAGTGAAGTTGCTCAGTCGTGTCAGACTCTTGGTGACCCCATGGACTGCAGCCCACCAGGCTCCTCCGTCCATGGGATTTTCCAGGCAAAAGTACTGGAGTGGGGGTGCCATTGCCTTCTCCGAAACTCTACCTAGGACTTGTGTATTACAGGATTCCCTGATGGTTCAGGGGTTAAGAATCCACCTGTGCTTAAGGTGGCCACTTGAGGCAGTGCCCACCACTCAGAGGAAACAGATGCCTTCCTGCTAGCACCTGCTGCTGCTAGCAGGGCACACCAAAGCTGCCCTCAAGAGAGGCGAGAACGTGCCTCCACTGAAGTGAGCAGGAGGACTCCAATAGCCATGATCTCTTTCAAGAAGGACAGAAACACAGGGCTACTTCCCATGTAGGAACAGGGGAGAAATCACCCAGTTCTGTAGCAGATGTCCCTGCCTCTCACATTCTCTGCTGATAAGCCTCTGTACAGCAAGAAGTCGGTTCTCAGTTTAATAAGCACCCAGAGTAGACAGGATCCAGCATTATTTATTCCAAACAGTCTGTGAAAATGGCAAGAGGCTCTAAGAAGGCAGAGAAGAGGAGAAGGTAATGACAGAAACCGACCACATGCCTCCCCAGATATGAAGACCAAACGAGTCCTGAAGTTTGAGTTTTATTCCTTTGTCCCCCTTGAAGGCATTTGTAATGCACAGTCGTGGTGGTGTAGTCGCTGGGTCGTGTCCGACTCTTGCGACCCCATGGACTGCACTCGCCAGGTTCCTCTGTCCTGGGATTTCCCAAGCAATACTAGAGTGGGTTCCCCTTTCCTGTTCCAGGAGATCTTCCTGACCGAGGGTTTGAACAGCAGTCTCCTGAGCCTCCTGCACTGCAGGTGGATTCTTAACTCCTGAACCATCAGGGAAGCCTGTAATACACAGCCATCTGGCACTTACTACTTTGGATTCACTGCTATTTGGTTATAAGTTTTAAATGATGCCTATTTCCTCCAGTATTAAATTTTAAAAGCAAACCTCTATATGATATGATTAAGCATTATAATAATTTTGAACGAGAAAGCATTACAGATTACATGAAGGCAAAATAATTTGACAAAGAAAAAAAAAAAAGGAAGGAAAGCAACTGTTAATAAATGAGGTTAGACGAAGAGTAGCAGTAGGTCAGGCTGTCGTGGACTGGCTCACACACTCCTGTTGAGAAGGTCCTCCTGTCTACGGTCCCTCCGCCCACTCGGCCACACACGGGAACCCGCCTTGGCCCTGGACACTTCCTCACCGAGGCAAAGAAGCCACACAGCCTGGTCCTTAATTGCCTTGTGCGGGAATGGATGTCCCTGCTTCGGGCTCACCGGGTGCTCCTTTGCTCTACTTCAGTGGGTGTCTGATGGCCTGGACAGGCTCCCAGCTTTCAGTAGCTCACACCTCAGGGGAGGGGCGTGTCCTTCCGCCGCAGCGCATGGGGGCCGTGTGCTGGCCATTTGTCCCGCGTCCGCAGGGTGGGACCTGCTGGGGGGGGGGGGGACCAACACACCCTAAGTATTGGAGCTGGTCTCCCCCGTCTCCTCTCTGTGCTGTTCCATCCAGCGCTAGACCATGTCGTGCTGACCTCTGCTGCCCTCCACCAGCAAGAGCCCTCACCTGGCATTGAGAACCCGAGCGCGGTGCAGTCCCTCGGTATTCCGTCTTCTTGACTAGGTTTTCTAACAACCGTCTCGGTTCTCCAAGAGTGGTCCATGAATTGTTAGGGGCTCCCAGAAGGCTTTCATGGGGTCTACAATGTCAAAACTACTTTATAACAACACTGAGATGCTGCCTGCCATTTTGGCTGCATCGTCATCTTGCTGATGGTACAAAATCAAAGGTTGTAAAAGTACTGCCACCTCAGTACCCATCAAGGCAGTAGCACCATGCTCCCAATGCAGGGGCCCAGGTTCAATCCCTGGTCAGGGAACTAGAGCCCACTTGCGGCACCCAAGAATTTGCACGCTGCAGCTGAAGATTCTGCTTGCCACAGCTAAGACCCGGCACAGGCAAACAAATAAATCATGGGCATATTTTCAAAAAAACATTAAAAGTAGACAATATAATGCATATGCTAGAAAATCATTTTCTATCCCCAAACACTTTGATTATACTGAATTATATCAAACTGCCCCAAATTATGCAGGTTACAAAAGGCTAACGGAAACCAGCTGTACCATGAAACACAGGTGCTGTGACTGTTCACATCCAAAGTACACTTTGCTGAATTTCATTTAAAATGACTGAATAAGAACAGCAGCAACAAAAAAGAAATGCTCTAAACTTTCCAGTAAAATTGTCAGCTATCATAATGAGAAGTCAGTTGTCATGAGAACTCCCTTGAGATTTCTTATGTGTTCAGCGTCAAGGAAAGCCACTTTGGATAATTTTTTAAAACACCATGATGACCGACTCCTTTCCTAGATGACTGGTTCCCATGTTTCTCCCAACGATTTTGTGTCAAGAAAACTTTTTCTCTATCAAGCACTGACAGTTAATTTTACTAGCATGTGAAAAATGGTGTCTTCTTGTTAAACTACTTAGCTCTCAATTACGATAGAAGCTTGCAATTCCAAAAGGTCTCTTTTGACATACACAACATAATTTAGTACAACTGCAATCTAAAGTAGGCTACACAAGGACTTCCCTGGTGGTCCAGTGGTTAAGAATCCACCATGCTATGCAGGGGACGTTGGTTCCATCCCTGGTTGGGGAATGATCCCACATGCAGTGGAAGCAGGTAAGTTTCCTACCCACAACTACTGAGCCGGCACAATGCAACTAGAGAGTCTGTGAGCTGCACAGAAAGATCCGGTCTGGCCCAACTCAGACCCAACGCAGCCAAGTAAATAAATATTTAAAAAAAAAAAAAAAAGGCTACATGGAAGGCTTCTTTCATTACATTTTAAGAGGTGAACTCGACTGTCATTTCTTCCTCCTTTTCTAACTTTTATCAGTTCTCATTTTGAAACTACTTTGGACACTGAATTCTCCCATGGTTCTGAGGTTGTACAGGAGAAATTAAGCATAGAACAACAGTTAGGGAGGGTTCTGCTGGGTCTCTGTCTATCCTGCCTGCTTTTAGCGCAGAGGTCATGAGCCACAGGAGAGAATGGCCAGTTCACAGGCACCATCCGGCTTCTTTAGTGTGCTCGTCTCTCCCTCCTTGAGGAGCGTTGCTGTGGCCCCTGGGGCTGGGGTATGGGGGCGCTTGGCACACTGTTGCATTGTTTTCAAATTTCCTTTGTTTTCTGACTGATCTACATTCTAAAACTTGGAAGTTTTCATCTGAGTGGGTTTTCATTTCTGGTTCAAAACTGTAATACCACCTGTCATTCAACAGGAAATTAAAATTCGGTTAATGAGGCTGTTCTTTGTGCTGCTGGTGATTTGGTTAAAGATTGAACCCACTTATCTCTAAGGAAAGTATCTCTCCCAAGGGCGCAATTTGAGTTTCAAAGTCTTCCCCGAGGAAAGAAGGATTGAAGTTATGCTTTCCTCTGCTAAATGTCAGGATCACAGGATATGTACTGGAATTTACATTCGAATTCATTAGTTTAACAATGCATACCTACAAACAGAAAAAAAGAGAAAAATGCATAAAAAGGCATTTTTAAAAGCTGGCGTTAAATTTGTTTTTTTTCCAATTTTATTGAGATGATTGACATACAATTGGGTGTTAAATTTTCACTGCAAGGCACACAATTTTACAATGTATTATAAATGGGGTGGGAAAACGTTGCTGAAATGACATAGTTAGGTGATTCCACTCAGTTTACAAAAACACTCCCCTCATATACTCACAACATAGAGGTCTACCTCACAAAAGTGATAGCTGAGCTTTTTAAAAAACAGACTTTAGGAACCTCCCTGGTGGCGCCGTGGACAGGAGTCCGCTTGCCAATGCAGGAGACAGGGGTTCAATCTCTGGTCAGGGAAGATCCCACACCTCTCGGAGCAACCAAGCCGTTGCCTCGCTACCGAGGCCCCGCCCCGCCGCCGAGGCCCCGCCTCCATGGACTTCCAGTAGGCGGGGCCAGCCCTTCCTAGCGGCTCTGCTCGGGCAGCTTTCCGGTGCAAAGGTTTCCGAACGCAAGAAAAAAAGAGCAGCGCGGTTGCAACGATGGGCTTCGGGTTTGAAAATGAAAAGTCGGGCTTAAGTCTGTTGCTTTGGAAACGTCTGCTGAATGATTAAAGAAATAAGCGGATGTTTGCTTTAACTCCGCCTTCAGAGAGCGCCGCTTCTTCCAAAACTACAAACAGCTTGGAGTGAGTCTTTGACAAATCCTGTCCCCGTGCACTTTCCGAAAGTAGCACCGTGCGAGCGAATTTGGTGAGACATTTTAAAAGCAGGTGTTTGCCAGCATTATTTTCTGAAGCTTGACTTTCACTATGCTCTCTTTTAAAACTTGAATGATTTGTCCAAGTCTCAACTTGAGCCAGCCATAATCAGGCTTCAAACCTGAACCTTCTGTTGCCCCCCCTATCCTTCCCCACACTCGGGATGCTTCGTTTAATCTCCACGTTAAAGATGCTGCAAAGAAATGGAGAGGGGCGGGGGCCAGGGAGGCCACATTAAGGCTGAGGAAACAGACTCATGTATAAGCGCTCCACTCATCAACTAGAAAGAGACTACAGTTTCTGGACCTAGAGAAAATAAGGAATTTCTGGTGGCAATCTAGTACTCTTTCCATCGCATGCATGTTAGCCATGTCCAACTCTTGTGACCCTATGGACTGTCGCCTGTCAGGCTGCTGTTTATGGGATTCTCCAGGCAAGAATACTAGAGTGGGTTGCCATGCCCTCCTCACTCTTTCCATTACTTATATTCAAAAAGCATTAAAACCAAAGAACTGTGTGGATGGGTGCACTATGGAGAGATGCTAAACAAACAACTTTTCTGTGGGAAACAGCACAGTAAGAAGGAAGAGTGCAGCCTTGAGAACTTCAGTTCAAACCATGGCTTGGCACCTCAGAACTGAGTCATCAAAATCCAGTCCCCTTACCTCTCTCTGACTGTGTTTACTAGGCTTCTTTTGCCTTAACGTGTATTACTCTACTTTATATCCAAGATGCGCTCTCTTACAGGCTTGGACTCACTTCCAAGGAGAGGTCTGTAATAGGGCTGTACTACATACACCACGTTTATTTTCATTTTAAAATTACTTATTTAAAAATAATGTACTGATGTTATTTTAATAACGTATCTGAGCTATTCTTATAGTCACACATGGCCTTGCCTTCATGGGACAGAGAATATAATAAACGGTAAATGCAAGATTGCTGTGTTGCTGTACACATACCTTTAAAAAAGATATACCTGGATGAGAATCTAGAGATAGGAACAATTAGCATAATTCTGAAATTCCAACCTACACACTACTAGTACATCAATAAATATATGGGTGAAAATATAAACCATTTTCTGAAAACTATTTCCTTTGAAAGAAGCCTTCTAAGTTATTATACCTGAATTTGATAATTAAGGAGAAACAAAGAAAGTGAAGTTGCTCAGTCGTGTCGGACTCTGCATACCCCATGGGCTGTAGCCTACCAGGCTCCTCCGTCCATGGAATTTTCCATGAAAGAAACCCTTCATGAAGAAAACAGTTAAGGACCATTCAAAGAAATGCAGCAATGGGTGTGGGGTGAGGGTGGGAGAACCCACAGAAGTCAATAAACATCCAAGGATTTAGTATTCCGTATTAATAAAGTCCATGAGGGGAAAATGCTTAACATTTTAACACATTTGGGATTCAGCCAACTAGAGACTTATTTTATAAGAATATTTGTAACTCTTCCCCTCTGACAATCAAGAGACGTATAAGAAGCTCAGCTATTCTGAACTCAGATTTCTAAATCAAACCCAAACTCAGTTGATTACAAGAATACAAGTGATCATCACCTTGCTTTCAGGCTCAAGTATGAAGAAAGATACTCTTCAGAGAAACAAAGAGAATGTAAAAACCTACATGTTATTGAAAGCTCTCCAAGAGACAGTTCATTTCAGTTAAGTCGCTCAGTCCTGTCCGACTCTTTGAGACCCCATGGACTGCAGCTCGCCAGGCCTCCCTGTCCGTCACCAACTCCCGGAGTTTACTCAAACTCATGTCCATGAGTCGGTGATGCCATCCAACCATCTCATCCTCTGTCGTCCCCTTCTTCTCCCGCTTTCATTCTTACCCAGCATCAGGGGCTTCTCAAATGAGTCAGCTAGACAGTAACTTTTAACTAAGAGACAGTAATTTTTCACATACGGTATTTCATTTCATCTCATTACTGTAGATTCCATTATTATAGAAAAACAAAATCACAAAGTTATTTGGACCAGAAATGTTACTTTAAAATTCAGTTTACAGGTCCTGAGAACCTGGACAGGAGTAACGGACTCCTGACCTGTGGACTCAGCCAAACCTGAAACAAAGTTCCAAAAGTTTCAAACGAACGTGCCAATATAGTAGTTCCCTACGTTCCAGGTGCGGCCCTCGCTTGCAGTATTCTCAAAATGCCTGTCTACAAACTTTCTCTTAATACCGCTTCACATTGAGTTATCTAAGGGATAAGAAGGCATTTAAACAGCAAAATCATCTTGTTTTCCCAGCTTGAAAATTTTCACCCGAGTCTGGTACCACAACGAGATCAGGTCTCGGAACTACGCCCAGGATGCAGAGACCTCTGCCTTCCATCCCCTCTCCAGGTTCCTAGAACTTGACGACGGTTTTTACCCAATCAGCGCGCACCTTTAAAGCCCCGACCAGGGCCGCCGCGGTCCCGCCCCTCCCGGAAGTGCGTCATGTCGTGCGCTCTGTCCCCGGATGCACTTGTATATCCGGATTCTTCGAGCGACGCTGAACTCCACGGGTCCCGACGCTGTCGGCACATGCGCGACGGCCCTGTTCTCTCTTCCTCCGCCTCCCCTGGCTTCCGCCGTCCGCGGAGCCGCCGCCACCGCTGCCGAGGAGTCAGGAAGTTCAACATGGCCGCCACGGAGGCGCCGTCGCTGCGGGAACAGCCGGAGTAAGTAATACGGAGGCGCGGAGGGCCTGCGCTGGGGGCTGGCCGAGAGGGGACGGGCGGAGCGCCGCCCGGGCGGGCGAGCGGGCGGGAAAGTTCGCGGCCCAGCGGTCGCGGCCAAACTTTGCCTCCCGCGCGGCACCGTGGGGGCGCGGGAGGGCGGCCTCAGCGCTCCGCCCGCCCGGAGGCCCTGGCTGTCGGGTCGAGGGCGGCCGGGGCCCGCGGCGGCGTTGCCCCGGGAGGCGAGGGCGCGAGCGGCCTCTACGGGTCCCGAGCGCGAGGCCGCGGCGCGGGCGCGCCTGCCCGCCTCTGAGGCGACGAGCGGGTCTTCCGGAGCAGCCCGGGCGGCGCGGCCCGCGCGGCGGCGATCCCCGAGCGCTCTTTTCCGCAGGCGGCTCCCGCGCCGCCGCCGGTGTCAGCCTTCGGGGCTGGGGGCCGGGAGCAGAGGGGCGCCGGGCGCGCCCTCCTTCACCGTCCGGAGCCGCGGTTGGCGGCCGGCGGGGCGCTCCCTCCTTCCCGCCCGGTGCTCTCGGCCCCAGCGTCCCCTCGGTGTTTTTTCCTCCTCTGCCTAGTGCAGCTGGTGTGCCAGCTCGCAAACTCGAGGCAAAGTAAGACCAAGTCCTCGGTTCTGAGACCTAGGGGTTTTGGCCCGAGTTTACAGCGCTTCTCTGGGAGCCCCAGTGGAATAAAGAGTGGGAACGGTCAGCTCCTTGCAAACCCGAGCGGTTCGTGTCTGTAATCAAGCTAACGTAAGCATCGATGCGGCCGAGTGGACGCATCCTCGCATACTCTGCTAGGGTAACCCTTCCCTTACTGAGAGCAGTGTGTTCTGTTTTCCGTGTGTTTGCTGGGAAAGCTCAGGAACCTAGGAGAGAGAATGGATTTTAAGACAGTATTCTTGTAGCGCCTTTTTTTTTTTTTTTTGCTTGCATCCTCATTATCTGATTTGTTTCCAGCTGTCTTGAGAAGAAGGTAGAGATAGTCTCCCGGCAACTTTGGAGTGACCAGAGGAGAAATCTTTGCACCTCCCCAGCCGGCCCATCGCTTCACCGCTGTGCATCCAGTGCCGGACTGCTTGGGGATTTGCTTTGCTAGGCAGAGGGAGTTACCAGAAGACTTTCGTTTAGGGCCTCTGAAAGCTGCTCTATTATCTTCACAGTTTGACTTAAAAGAGGGCACGTGGGTTCTGAAGTAGACCTGCCTCTCTCTCTCTTTTTCACAGAGTTCACAGTGAGGCCTTGTTCCGCGCTTCATGAGAAGATCCTATGAAAATCTTAGGCTATGCAGCTGATTTTTCTAGTAACCTGTTTAAATTTCTGTAGTACTATGTCCATTCTTTGATTTCAGGGACGGTTTAGATTCCTTTTCAAGAAGGATGCAGCCATGTTTATACTCAAATAACACTAGCTTTCATCGTATTTATTTCGGCTCCTGCAATGTGAGTGGCACTGAGGTGGTCTTTCTTGTGCCTCCGCTCACACACACATGCACACACGCACACACACTTGGTGAGCACAGAGTATTCTGTCTATATGTGTCCCACCTTCACTTATTTGAAACGTTTTAGTGTGGAAAATGACAGTTTACTAGGAAAGCAAGTACCATGTTGGCTGCCCACAGCGAGTGCTGAAATGTAATGTCTGAGTAGGTTATTTTTGAAGACACAGCGAGGAGTTCACAGTTACGTGGAATCTCCTCCAAGTGGAATATTTTGAAAAAGTAAAGCTCCTTGAATGCTTTTTAGTGGCTTTTAAGTTTGTCGATGTCTTTAGCTCAGTCTTTTTTCATAGTTTCAAGCATTTAAATTTTTATATGCATTGACTTACTTGAACTAACCCAGACCAGGTACTGAGCAAATCCGACCTCATTCAGTCTTTATGACAACCCTGTGGAGGCGGTCCTGACACTCCCCACATGTACAGTTGAGAAACTGGAAGTACAGAGGAATTGAGTTAGCTTGCCCAGGGTCACACTGAGTGACAGGTGTAGGGTTTACACCTGGGCAGCCCCGCTGTGGAGCCCTGCTCTGTGCTCTGGTCTCTCACTCTATGTTGTGGTTCCTTTTATTTAAAATATTACTAGCCTTTAACATTTGAAATAATTTTTATTTCCAGTATCCCAGAAAGGTTCGTTTTTATGATATGACAGTTCCAACTCTTTGGAATTTAATAGCCCATTTGGAAAGAGTGGGGGTGGAATGGTTCCTTTTGAGACTGGTTGGTCTTTTGAATCCATCCTTATTTTTGCATCTGCATTAATTCTGTATTAAAGGAGTCTCACTTGTCAGAGAAACAGGCTTAGTTATAATTATTTTCCTTGTTGAAAGCAGTGGCATTCACTTTGCTCCCCATTGCCCCCAGCTCCAAAGCATGAATTGAATGCCTCCCATATAAGATGTTATTAGGAATATTCTTAAATATATATATGTGAAGAGGGAAGTTAAAATAATACTAGTGGTTGGTAATTGGTCGCTTTATTTTAAAGTTGTTCCATGGCTATTTTTATTGTGCCAGATGCCCCAAGACTCTGGGTGGTTTGAAGGATGAAATAAGCTAACCTGTGAGTAAATACTGTTTGACACTACCATGCTGTCTGCGCTCTGAATGCAGCTTTCCTTTCAAATGAGATTTGAAGGATGTTACTCAGCTCTCAGTAAGTACTGGTTTATGACAAACCTGTTGTAGACCAGTTTGCTATAGAAATATACCTACTAAATGTGTAGTGTTAGATTGCAAAATGTAAATCATCCAAGAAGGTGATCAGGTTTCTTTACAAGAAACCTTTTCCTAAAGCTTTAGAAGAAAGTTGTTAATGAGCCTAAATTAAGTGACCTAGCACAAGTGTGCTCATTATATGCGACATGGGTGCCATTGAGGGGCTGAGTTCAAGTTTTCCTCGTGTGCCTAGTCAGACTTCAGTTATTTTCTTTGAAATTTGCTTTAAGAGATCAACAGAAGAGGCTGGAAGTCTGCTCTCTGCCTAACCCCAATGTAAGAGAAGTCTGGAGTTAAGGTTAAGCTAGCTGGCCCTAAGGCACTCAGGTGGCATTTTATTAGTAACCTAGTCATTTCTTGAGTTAACATTCATTAAGTTACGATGAAAACTGGGATTGCTCCTGGGAGAGGCTGCAGTGACTTTGGGCACTGTGATGTTGATCCTGATTCTCGGAAACTTTAGATGCTAGGTTTTCTTTTGAATGAAATTCCTCTGAAGGTAAACCCTTCAGTATTTGGATTTGAAATGCCTTGGGAAACTTGTAAATTATAAGTAGCATTGGAAAAGGGTTAGAGGAGCACATTTTTCTGTGGGGAGATGATTAAATCATTTGAGGGTATTGTCAAGAAATAGGCGTGTGCGCTGGAGCGTAAGTGAGCCAAAAACAAAGTGTTCCCCTTCAAGAGCTGAGCGTGTGCACAGACAGCATAGACCAGCGTGGCCAGCGATGCTGCCGCATACGTTGTTGTTCAGCCACTCAGTCGTGTCCGACTCTTCTGTGACCCCATGGCCCGCCAGACTCCTCTGTCCATGAGATTCTCCAGGCAAGAAGACTGGAGCAGGTTGCCATGCCCTCCTCCAGGGGATCGTCCCAGCCCAGGGATTGAGCCCACATCTCTTGCATCTCCTGCATTGGCAGATGATTCTTTAGCACTGAGCCACCTGTTGTTACTCTGTGAACCATTCCCTTGACACAGAAGAACTTACTGAGTACCCGCTCAGGGTTAAATCATCTCTGGGCCTCGGGGATGGAGCAGTGAGCTAAATAGATTAAGATCCTGCTCCACAGGGCTTATGTTATAATAGGAGGAACAAACAGGAGTTGTGCTAGGTGGAGGACAGTGCAGGGGAGAGAGGGAGTGTGTTTGTGGTAGGGTGGGGGTTGTAGTTAAGTGAGCTGGTCAGGGAAACTTGACTGAGAAAGTGGAACTTGAGCCAAGACCTGAGGTAGATGAGGGGCCCGGCAGTGTATACTTCCCGGGGGAGCGCCCAGGCCCTTACGTGCTGGGGAGGAGAGCCGTGGGGTTGGGGGGAGCAGGCTCCGCTGAAGGGAGGCTGGGCTGATGCTACAGGTCTTGTGGAGGGTTCAGGTTTTCACTCTGAACGAGGCAGGAAGCAGTAATCAGCTTTCTCTCGGGGCTGACAGTGACCTGGAGTTTTAAAAGCATCTTCAAGCAGAAGCAAGAGCTCTGACGTCCGCTGTAGCACCAGCCTTCCCACCAGCTGGGTGTGCCCATGCCCTCAGATGAGTCCTGTCTGCCTCCTTGAGTGTGACGTCACATCTGTCGTGGGGACACAGGCAGAGACAGCACTTCTTGAGCACTTGAGTGACTGCTTTTATGTGTATGAACTCATGCAGTGACATACCTGTGGTTGGTCAGAAGTGTTATTTGCCCAGCTTTTCCAGTGGAGGACACTGGAGTGGCTTGTCTGAGGGCACACTGGGGGTATCTGTTGCAGGCGGTGGCGGAGCAAGGAGGTTTGACCAGGACCCTTGCTCTTTAAAGTCACGTTCTGAGTGTCTGTGGGCAGCTCCCCAGCACCACGGGGAGTAAATTTTCCCAGTGTCTGAACAGTAAGCACGACTGACTTTGGGCACGAGATTTGTGCTGGGCCTTACGAGCTGTGCATGTTAACTGTGCGGTCCTCACTGTGTGCTCGGAGGTAGGTACTGTTCCTTTCTCACAAGCTCACACTCAGTAAGGCCACGCAGCTAGTCAGTAGTGGGACCAGGACTTGAGCCCCTGTAGCCTGGCTCTGGAGACTTCACCACCCAGCTGTCTGTTTTCTGGGGCATTCTTAGAGGGTCTTTAGATTGAGTTCTAGCTTACTGAGTAGAATTTTGTACTTTGGGCACTTAGATTTTTATATTCCTGAAAATCATTCTCAACCTTCATAAAGGTCCTAGTTCTATTTATCTCACACTTTCCCCCTGTAAGTCAAGGTTCAGGAAAATGGACTTATACCCCACCTTCTGGATTGTGGGATGGGAGAGTTTAGGAAAGGGAGACGGTTACCTATATGAGGTTGTAGCCTATACAACGAACACAGTTGAAATGCCTTTGTATCTTCACCTTAAATCTGTGATGTCCCCCCGCCTCCTTGATAGAGCCATGTTGTTGGGTATTTTTTAATATACAGAGATACTACACTGTCTTTTTCCAAGTCTTTGAGAAATTTTAATGATCCCAGAACACTCTTTATCCTGTGTCCTCTTATACTCCGTTAGAGAGAAGTCAGGCCAGACTGAGACCTGACTCAGATGAAGACACAGCTTGCTCTGCAGCTTGCTAGTACTTTCTCCTTCCCCATAGTCCACAGTGCCAGAAAAGGGCGTTAGCAGTGTGACACCCCAAACCCCAGGTTCCTGCCGTGTGGTGGCTGTGTGTTCTCCACGCCCCTCACCACTGTGAGCCAGGAACTTTTCAGGTGTCCTCCACTGTGTCGCGCCCCTGCCCTGCCAAGTTTACTGAAGACTGAGACCAGGCTGGGAGACCGTCTGTCGAGCAGCCCGACCTTGCAGTTCCTGAGCCTCTCCACTGTCTCAGCTGTGTGCTCCCAGAATCCTCTGCTGTATTTCTCCATCTCCTGGAATCAGTCCACCTGAGAGCTTAGCTTCCATTAGACCAGTCTCTTCCCCAAGTTTGACACCCTGGCAACATTGATCTTTTCCTTTTTCTAAAATACCCCTTAACCTTTCTGGTTAATATCATACTCATTCTTCAGGTCAATGTTATTTACTCAGCCTGTTTTTTAATCCAAATAAATACCTTGTTGATAAACTTCTCTCCCCCAAAGTCCCTGCTGAACAAATCGCTTGGGTTTTTCTGTGATCCACAAGATACCTTCCTTGACCGTTTCAGAATGATTTAAAGTGATCCGGCAGTGTTCCCATAATGCCCTTACTCAGGTCTTTATCTCCAGTGAGGCATGTGATTCTTTTCCACTGGAAGTTTCCTTAAGAGAAGCAAGAGATTTTTATTTTCTGCTGCCTGACTTAAAGCCTACATTATGTGTAGGTGATTTTCTTCTAAATGTTAAAAAAGATTGAATAGACTCATTAATTCTTAACTTGCAGGAGCTCTTTGTAGTATATGGTGCAAACATTAAACTTACTATTAAAACATTAAGCTTATTAAAGTATTGGATCAGATCAGTCGCTCAGTCGTGTCTTACGCTTTGCAACCCCATGAATCGCAGCATGCCAGGCCTCCCTGTCCATCACCAACTCCCGGAGTTCACTGAGACTCACGTCCATCGAGTCAGTGATGCCATCCAGCCATCTCATCCTCTGTCGTCCCCTTCTCCTCCTGCCATATAATTTGGAGGACTTGAGCAAATTAATCCATATTGTTCCAACCGGATGTCAGGAGGAGGATCACCTGCTTCTGGTGACCCTGGAGCCTCAGCCTTGAGGATGCGGCTGGTCATGGTCAGGAGCAGACGGCGTCCGTGGTGGGAGCCCAGGGCAGGATGGCACGGCGATCTCATCACGCTGCCCAGAGAGAGGGGGGCACACGGTGGCTAAATGCCGCTTACAGGCCCAATATTGGCTCTAGAGATTTAAGTGTGTGTGTGTGTGTGTGTGTGTGTGTGTGTGTGTGTGTGTGTGTGTGTTTCTGAATTTCAAGTGGGGAAAGTGATTAGTGTCCCGATGGATGTTATTACTAATACTTTATGGAAAAAGAATGGGCAGGTTCCTTTAGTGTGGAGTGGTATGGGAAATGCTGGTTTAAAAACCACATTTCTGAGTGACTGTTTAAGAAAGTCAGTGTTAACTTACTGTAAAAACTACTGGTTTGAATTTCCTTTTTTACAAAGTATAATTATGTTAACCCCCCCCATTATGTATTTCCTTTAATACTTTGAGTATGTGAGTTCAACCATTAGAAACAGAGTTAAATCCCTGTTCAGCTCAGTTCTTGCCCTATACCTTTGAAATAAAATATTTCAGTGGCTAACTTCATGTATCACATCGAGATATATTTTATCATTGCTATTTTTTTACGACTGAATGCTCCATAAGTAATGTGTCTTTTAAATGTGTTTGATACGTTTATAGGATGGAAGATGCTAATTCTGAGAAGAGTGTTAACGAAGAAAATGGAGAAGTCTCGGAAGACCAGTCTCAAAATAAGCACGGTCGGCACAAGAAAAAGAAGCACAAACACAGAAGCAAACACAAGAAGCACAAGCATTCCTCGGAAGAAGACAAGGACAGAAAGCATAAGCATAAGCACAAACATAAGAAACACAAAAGGAAGGAGGTCGTCGACGCTTCTGACAAGGAAGGTATGTCTCCAGCAAAAAGAACTAAGCTTGATGATTTAGCTCTGCTGGAAGACTTGGAGAAGCAGAGAGCCTTGATTAAAGCTGAACTCGATAACGAGTTAATGGAAGGAAAGGTCCAGTCTGGGATGGGGCTCATATTACAAGGTTATGAGTCCGGCTCTGAAGAAGAGGGGGAGATTCATGAAAAGGCAAGAAATGGAAATAGGTCTAGTACTAGATCTTCAAGTACGAAGGGGAAACTTGAACTTGTGGACAATAAAAATAGTACAAAAAAGCGAAGCAAAAGCAGATCCAAAGAACGGACTAGACACAGGTCTGATAAAAAGAAGAGTAAGGGAGGTGTTGAAATAGTTAAAGAGAAGGCAACAAGGAGCAAGTCAAAGGAGAGGAAAAAGTCAAAAAGCCCCTCCAAAAGAAGTAAGTCCCAAGATGAAGCCAGAAAGTCCAAGTCGCCTACCCTCAGACGGCGCTCTCAAGAAAAAGTTGGGAAGGCCAGATCTCCTGTCGACGACAAGGCTAAAGTCGAAGATAAAAGTAAGGCAAAGGACAGGAAGAAATCCCCTGTTATAAACGAAAGTAGAAGTCGTGATCGAGGCAAGAAATCGAGATCCCCAGTCGACTTGAGAGGCAAATCCAAAGACAGACGGTCACGGTCCAAAGAGAGGAAATCGAAACGGCCTGAAGCCGACAAAGAGAAGAAGCCGGTCAAGTCTCCCTCTAAAGACGCTTCCTCTGGAAAGGAAAACAGGTCACCCAGCAGAAGACCTGGTCGAAGTCCCAAAAGAAGAAGTCTGTCTCCGAAACAGCGGGACAAGTCCAGAAGAAGTCGATCCCCACTCGTGAATGACAGGAGGTCTAAACAGAGCAAGTCACCTTCTCGAACCCTGTCGCCTGGCAGGAGAGCCAAGAGCCGGTCCTTGGAAAGAAAACGCAGAGAGCCCGAAAGGAGACGCCTCTCTTCTCCAAGGTAACTTGATTTCAGAGCCGTAGTGGTTCCTACCATTGCAGCAGATTTCAGTGGAGAAGCTAAAGCTATGGACAATAAAGACAGAGGTGATAAGAGTTTTTAGTGTTCGATATGATCCTGTCCTGTCTGCTGACTGTGTTACTGTTTGCTTCTGTCAGTGTCTTGACTGTAGGTGGCTTTTAAATGTTGAACTTACTTTTTTTTTTTTAAGTTCTTAATTTAGTATCTGATGTGCAGAATCGCACCTTTAAATCCAAGAAATTTGGTTGATAAGTCTGAGTCTATGCATTTTATGGGAAAGGTGTTAGTTTCTAGAGCAGGGATTGTTTTTTGAATAGTGTGGGCTGGAATTTTTAAAAATGGAGGTATCAGTTTAAGGGTTGTGACCTGTCCATTCTTTTGAATTGGTGTGATTTTGAATCATAACAATATATTTGGAACTACAGTTGGTTTTTTTGGTCCCCAAAATACAATTGAAAATGGGAAATTTTTTTGTTATTAACTCATATACCTGTAGTCTCATTGTAAAATTATTTTTTTTAATCAGTTGTAATAAAAATAATTCATATTTACATAATAACATTTGATCCACCAATTCTTGTCTCATAACTTCATGAATTCCTAGCCATCTACTGTGTATAGGTATAAATATGAATTGATGTTGAAGTTTAAATTATCCTCTGTGTTGAGAAGCTTCAAGAATGCAGTTCTCATTAAGAGCTCCTGTTGATTCTTTACTTCTAAGTGATGGAATGGTCCCCTGCCTGTAGCTCTGCATGGAGACAATGTTAGTATCTTAACATCTTTTCTTAAGGATCCTATTCTCTTTCAGTTGCTTTCAGTTTGAAATGGAAATTCTTACAAGTTCTTTAAGGGACTGGAGTTGAATATTTGAAACGAGTTTTTAGTGTTAGTTTACAGAAGAAATGCATGAAATTAGAGACGTTTAAATCCTGCAGGAAACCTGTAAACTCACTCTTCCCATCCCTCCTCTGCCGCCACTCCTGAGGCAGCAGTCTTTCTTCAGCCCCTTCTCTATGCACATGCTACTTCTTAAAAATAGGGTTCATACCATTCATGTTAGCCGTGGTTTTCTTTTCTCATCAAATACTGAGTGGCAGTATATAAGGGGTGTTTGTTACATAAGAGCAACATGATACTTCACTTTGTGGATGTATCATAATGTATTCAACTTCCTTTGTTGAGACTGATGAAAATTGAGGTTGGTTCCAGTTTTTCACAGTTGTGTGCAGAGATATCCATTGAGTCTGTGTAAAGCTTCTTTTAGGGTAGTTTCATAGAAGTGGAATTACACAGTCTGAGATTACGTATATTTACATTTCAGAAAGACACTGCCACATTTCCTTCCAGATAAGTTATACCAGTATTTACTTCCATGACATGGTGGACTGGCATTTTCTCTTAACTCTTACCTAAAGTTCCTCTCTTCTAAGGTTAATATTGATTGTAAAGGGATTTTATTCTTAATTGATTCATTAAAAATAAGGCTCTTAATTGCAAAAAAAAAATGTCGACAATTTAGAAAGAAATCAATGCTCAAACCAAGGGAATGGAATATTATTCCTTATATGGGCAAGTTTTATCTGAAATGAGAAAAAGATAAACAATATAAATAATCTTTACTAATTCTTCACATGGTGAGACCAGAGGAAATAGACCTTCTCTTGTGTTACTGTTGTCACCTGAATTTTTGTTACAAAACATTATTCTGTGTTTGCAATCTTTAGGTTACTGTGCCCTTTCTTAAAGTGCCTTTACATGTAGGAGAAATTCGCTTATTCTGATTTGATTTATTCTTCTCTGAACCTGTATCTGGTCCCCTTAAGAACACGACCTCGAGATGACATCCTCAGTAGGCGGGAAAGGTCCAAGGATGCCAGCCCGATCAGTAGGTGGTCTCCAGCTCGAAGACGGGCCAGTAGATCTCCTGTTAGGAGGAGGTCTCGTTCCCCTCTCAGACGGAGCCGGTCTCCCAGAAGAAGAAGCAGGTCTCCTCGGAGAAGGTAAAGCCTCCCCTTTGGTCCATCAGACTGGAGCTTTTGAAGCTCAGTGGGTGGGTTTCTGTAACAGCCGGCTTTCTCTAAGAAACTAGCTGTGGTACCATGCAGTCTTTCTGTCCCCAGCGTGCGATATTTCACACACACAGATTGTTGAGTTTTGCTCTAAACTTAAATCAGTGTTCATTAAAACATTTCTGCTGGCCCCTTAAAGACTTTATTTTTAGAACAGTTTTGGATTTATAACAAAATCGAGCTTTTGAAAAGTACGGAGAGTTCCTGTAACATCCGTGCCCCAGCACACTCACAGCTCCCTAACTTCAATTGACCTTTTCTGTATATTATATATATGTCTCTGTTCTCCTCAAACAGGGACAGAGGTCGGAGGAGCAGATCACGTCTGAGAAGGCGGTCTCGATCACGGGGTGGTCGTAGACGTAGGAGCAGAAGCAAAGTAAAGGAAGACAAATTTAAAGGAAGTCTTTCTGAAGGAATGAAGGTCGAGCAGGAATCTTCATCTGATGACAAGTAAGAATGGAACTTTCCTATAACTTCCTTTTTGCAAATTAGACAAACATGGTGTGACTTGAAAGTCTTTAATTTCCATCTATAATTTTGATCACAGCTAGTGATGACTTTTAAGCTTAAGGATCTGTCTTTTGTTTCCAGTCTTTGTGCAGTGAGATAGGTGAGGAGAAAAAGGAGACGTAGAAGGTTAAGTTTACTTGCTGGGATTCCAAACCAGGACAGTTTAAAAGCAAGGATAGAGTGAGATGGCTTAAGGTTTCTGTTCACTTACTGATGACCGACGTTTTCCAGCTTTTATTTTTTTAAATGTATGCAAGTTAACAGTTTTGTACTCTATAAGGATGTCTGGAATTAACATGTATGGATGTAACTTTTCCTAAGCCTTGAAGACTTCGATGTTGAGGAGGAAGATGAAGAAGCCTTGATAGAACAGAGAAGAATACAAAGACAGGCCATCGTTCAGGTATTGATTTTAGTAACATTTTGATCAACAGTCCTTAAATAACCACTATTTAAACAAAATTAAGGATTTTTACTTTAACAATTAAGTGTTGGTAGAGCACTTGAATAGGTCATGAAAAAAAGATAGTTTCTTAATAAAATTGAAATCGTTATCTTTTTTGTATACATAGGATTCCCATATAAAGCCCTTTTGTAAGACAAAATTTGGAGTGTGCTTCTTAACTTGGAAGAATTTCCTTTAGCGTAAAAATTATATATATTACAGCCTGTTATATGTGAGAAAAATTTTTCTTTAACGCCTAGTAAAAATAGTAGATTTTCTAATACAGATGTGCATGTTTAAATGGAACGTCTCAATAAATTTAAGACTCCTTGAAAGACGAGTGATGCAGGAGTTGGGCGGTAAAGGGTGTCACGTAGGCCTCAAGACGGTGAGCTGTGCAGAAGGCTGCCAGCTCTCCTTGGCTGTCCTGAGGAGGCCTGCCACGCGTCCTGCGAGCATGGCCGTCCTCATAAAGTGCCTTCTCTCACCATCATGTGATGGGAGGTGAGGGTGGAGTTGAGAGAAGAATTCTGGAAGACACGAAAGATGCTTGGGTGCTGTAAGGAGGAAGCAGACAGGGAAAGGGTAGGTGTAGCAGCCTGTGTGAACTTGCAGCAACCCCAGCATCTCAGAGCAAAGGGCAGAACTGGAATTCCAGAGTACTTGGGGCGTAACTGGAATTCCAGAGGCGACTTTCCTCCCTGGGGCATTGCGGAAACTGGTACTGAGCAGTTACTGGGCACCGCTGAAGACTTGGTTGAATCTTTTTCTGTTCTTACCCAGGTCCACAATCCCTTATCTCCAACCTTTTGGGCAAGATGTGCTTCAGAACTGAGAAATATGTGAATTTTAGAAAGGTAATGTGGTGCATACATGTATCTTACTTAGCCCCTGAGTGGGGGCGAGCACAGCACCCCATTATCAGACACTGGGAACGTTCCGCTGTGAGATACCTCATGTTCACACTGGGAACATTCAGAGAGTCCCGTCTTCAGGTCAGATTCTGCCACATAATGAACGTGCACCAAACGTAGAAAGCCTCCCACAGCTCTGTGGGTCTGGAATCGCATATAAGGGATTGTGGATCTAATTCAGCTAAGGCATCAGTACCTTTGTTTATTTTTTTTTTTAGCATTATTTGACACTCAGGTTTTCAGTGCAGCTCCCCCGATTGGTGACTATCACCCTCTGTGTTGTCGCTACAGAAATACAAGTACCTTGCTGACGACAGCAACCTGTCGGTGCCGTCCGAGCCCAGCAGCCCGCAGAGCAGCACCCGCTCCCGCTCCCCGTCTCCCGATGACATCCTGGAGCGTGTGGCTGCCGATGTCAAGGAGTATGAGCGCGAGAACGTTGACACGTTTGAGGCTTCCGTCAAAGCCAAGCATAATCTGATGGCTGTTGAACAGAATAATGGTGAGTGAGTTAGATTTCTGTAACTATGCTTTTCTCCCCCAGGTTGTTAGCTCCGTCACTTCACCCAGAGGTTATTTGGGGCAGGGGAAAGGAAGGGGACGAGGAATGCCGTGTTCAGAATACCCCAGTGAGTGTCCCTGTAACCGCAGCTGGAGCTCACACTCGGTCCACCACACGTGTTCAGTACCTTTGGTTCTGCTTGCTAGAATATTTGAAAGCAAAGCCATGATTAATTTCACCTGGGAAAAATCCAGTTTGTATCTCTGATAAGGTTTCTAAAAAACACATTACTTACACTTGGTAAAATTGATGATTTTTAAATATCTCATGTCTGTAGTTCATTGGTTTGAATCAAAATCCAGATATGGAGTTTAACCTTTTGAGGTATGAATTGGCAATTTAAAGAGGAGCTTTCCTGGTAGTATATAATTGTCACTTGTGTGTGCTCAGTCATGTCCAACCCTTTGCAACCCCATGGACTGTAGCCCACCAGGCTCTTCTGTTCATGGGATTCTGCAGGCAAGAATACTGGAGCGAGTGGTCCATTCCTCCTCCAGGGGATCCTCCAAACCCAGAGATCAAATTCCAGTCTCCTGCATTGGCAGGTGGTTTCTTTAACCCCTGAGCCACCTGGCAAGCCCAGTTGTTGCTTAGTTATTAGCATAGTTCAATGTTAGTGAAAGTATCAATATTAGGTTTTTTAATTTTCTGAAATGCGTTCTCAGTAGAAAGTGGATAGCTTTATATATCTTGGGTTATGAAGTGATATTAAGTTGGGTTTTAATGAAAAACTGATAAACAAGAAGAAAAAGTTTGAATTGCTGTTAGTGATTTTCCATTGGTGTATTATTTGTGTTTCAGTTTGTATCTCTCCATTTTCCAAATACTAATGCTAATTTCCATTCAGGTTCATCTCAGAAGAAGCTGTTGGCACCTGATATGTTTACAGAATCTGATGATATGTTTGCTGCCTATTTTGATGTGAGTATTTTTAGTCATAGAAAGAACTGTTGAAATCAGTACATATAGCAAATACATATCTGGGTGGTATGTACATACCTAGTGAGAAAGAATCAGGGCTTCATAAAAGCTAAATACAAAATGACTTAAATGTGTAGTTATTTTCTTTTTAAACAGCTCCTTTCTTGGATTTACAGACATCTGTGTGTGTTGTGGTTAGTGGGGGACCAGGTGACATGAGTAATTTTCAGGCTTTCCACTCAGGGCTTCTGTATTGGGAACCTAGGATTTGGAGCTTAATGGAATTCATTGAAGAACCAGGAATGTTATAAGGACTGGGTTAAGAAATTTTTTCTTTTAAACATTTTATCAGTTTTTTTCCTTGAGAAATGGTCTCAAAAGTAGCAGACCATTTCCATCATAAATTAGGAGACATGAGAAACACGGAGGCTTTGGTGACGGGAAGTAGGGGTGCACCCATGCAAACAGAGAGCACACAGCAGGGGGATTAAAAGTGGACAGGGGAGCAGTAGTGTCCGGGACCCTGCAGACACCAGCGACCGGCTTCAGCAACAAGTCGCGTCTACAGCGTGAGCCACGCACACAGGAGACGGGTTAAGAGAGGATGACGTGATTCTGAGGCAGCTTCCCTTTCCTGGGTGTGAAGGGTTTTCCCGGTGTCCTGGCGAGTGATGCGTAAGGAAAACGTCTTCAGAAGCACCAGGCGCTCCTGTAGTGCAGCCAGTGATGCTCCATGTGGAGCTGGGAAGAGACCCGGGGTGTCACATGAACAGGGCAGTAGGAGAAATGTGAAGATAATGTGAATTTTTCCCTGAGCAGTACTGTGATACAGGAGACTCAGGAATCGTGTTTCTGTTGTATTGCATTTACGTGAGTCATAGTAAGAGTTTATTTAACTTGGCATGAAATCTTCTTGTCAAGAGTTTATAGGAAGTGCTTTAAATGTCTGCCTAAATTGGGGGTAAATAGCTCATGTTATTCCCTTAATTTCAGAGTGCGCGTCTGCGGGCTGCTGGCATTGGAAAAGATTTCAAAGAGAATCCCAACCTCAGGGATAACTGGACTGATGCAGAAGGCTATTACCGTAAGTTCACAGTCCTTACTCATTTCAGAGTTTATCATAGTGCTTTGTAAAATTGTGTGGCTCGAGGCTTCCCACGTGGGAGGACTCTGGAGGTCACACCCCAGTGCCGTCACTTGCGAGTGTGGCACCGCCAGCAGCTGCGTGTGCCCGAGCCGCCGCCCAGAAGCCTCGCAGACTGGAGTGCAGCGCGACCCGACATGCACCTTAAGTCTGTTCAGTTACTTTCAGGCCCCAGGTAATCCTCCGCAGGGGGCAGTGCCAGTCACGCCAGACTGCAGCGACCACGGCACTGCTTCCTTGGGGTTGGGGGCGTCAGCAGTTGCCGGGTGCTCCCTGAAACTTCTGTAGTGCTTGGAGGCCTGCAGCTTCTGGCGTGCAGTGTGGAGGCAGGGCCTTGGGACTGGTGTCCAGGAAGCCACGCACACTGGAGCGATTTGGCGCGTTACTAACACGCTGTGTTTCCCGCCTTCTGATTTCTGATGTGTCTCATAGTTCTGTCCATTAATGTATCACGGTCAGAATTCTAATGTTCTAGTTTACCTTTTTAGGTGTGAACATAGGTGAAGTCTTGGATAAGCGTTATAACGTGTACGGCTACACGGGTCAAGGTGTGTTCAGTAACGTGGTCCGAGCCAGGGATAACGCGAGGGCCAACCAGGAGGTGGCCGTGAAGATCATCAGAAACAACGAGCTAATGTGAGTTCAGGGAGCTGCAAAACCAGCTCAACGCAGGCGTTCACAAACAAGCGTGTTTTTAAACAGTGACAGCAGTCTGTGTAGGACAGCTTGGGGCTTATGAAACGGCAGAGCAGCTCTTTGTGGGTATTTAATTTATAGTCACGTGTTGTTACATGTGACACCTTGGAACTGTCGACTGATTGTATTCAGTTCGTTTTAGTACCTACAGTGTAAACTGTCCGCTTAGACCCCCTCCTCTCTGCCCTTGTCTTACGGCTGATCTTGACTGTGACTGTCATAACCCCGAGACCAGAGGTGCAAATTCGAAGGGTTGTGTTGCTTGGCTGTCACCGAGCATATGGCCTGCAAAAGGTGACAACTCAGGTCTAGGAATCCTTCGTATCTTTTATCTGTTGCCTTTTCTCTTTACGAACAATGAGGTCATTGCCATACTGCTTTAACACAATCTATGCCACACTCTGGAGAAGGCAATGGCACCCCACTCCAGTACTCTTGCCTGGAAAATCCCATGGATGGAGGAGCCTGGTAGGCTGCTGTCCATGGGGTTGCTAAGAGTCGGACACGAGTAAGCGACTTCACTTTCACTTTTCACTTTCATGCACTGGAGAAGGAAATGGCAACCCACTCCAGTGTTCTTGCCTGGAGAATCCCAGGGATGGGAGAGCCTGGTGGGCTGCCGTCTCTGGGGTCACACAGAGTCGGACACGGCTGAAGCGACTTAGCAGCAGCAGCATTCCACACACTGAGCTGCATTAAAGTCAACTTAGTGTTGGTTTAGGAGCACTAGAAGTGTCTAGATTTATGCTGAGGTCCTGGGCTGCCCTGGGCTTAGAAGGTTAGTTCGATGGAAATCCTCAACTTCTGTATTATAGACACTAGCTTTAAAATATGGCTTATTGTCAAATTGTAACTAGAATTTTGGAGGAGGATATTTGCATCGAAGCATCTTGAGATAAAATGTGCCAGGTTGATTTCCCTCCAAGCAAGGTGGGTCTGTTGCTCAGTGTTTCTGTTTTGTTCACTGATTATTTTGGAAATTAGCTCCATGAAAACAGTATTTGGCCAAGTGGGAAGTATTGCGTGAATGACGCAGAGACTTGTCCTTCCTTAACAGATCGTTTATTAGTACCTAAAAAAAACTTAACACATCGCTAAATAAATATATAAAATAAATACACATTATTTACTTTTCCTAAATTCTTGGTGTATCCAGTTTTGACCTAATTTTCTTTTCATTTCAGGCAAAAAACTGGCTTAAAAGAATTAGAATTCTTGAAAAAACTTAATGACGCTGATCCTGATGACAAGTTTCATTGTTTGCGACTCTTCAGACATTTTTATCACAAACAGCATCTGTGCCTGGTGTTTGAGCCTCTAAGGTATGATGCCTGAACCTGGACGTCATGACCCTGGAAACTCGGCTTCCCCGTCTTGCATCCTCAGTTCAGACAAATGCTGTGACCAGTTTTCTGGGTGGTTGGTGTTTTTTTCCAGTTGGCTCTGGCTCTTGTCTTTTAACTGTTGGTGAAAAGTTAGCTGCTTGACGGTTGTTAACGTGTAGACAGTAGTTGGCTGTGTGCCACATGCCCACCTTGTGTGGCCTTGAGCTCAGCCGAGAGTTCGCTGGAAGTTAAGTACTCCAAGGAAAGATTGAGCCAGGATGAACAGGAACGGGAGTCATGGAGTAGGAATATGATTTCAGCCTTTGAATCCATGTCTTCGTGTTCCTGCCCATTCTAGGTCAGTGGGAATTGTACCCCTGCGTATCTTCCCTTCTCTTCATTTTGGAAACTGTGTTGTGCACACACGGTTCATACACTCTCATTTTAGTGTGGCATAATTTATCAGAGATCTGGGCAGTGGGCGGGAGGGTTCTTGAACAGTGTTTTCATTGTATTTCATTCTCTGAATTGATTTTACTTCATGCTTGAAAATGTTTCTGCTTTTTTAAATTTTCATTTTTACCTCTGATTTTTTTTTTTTTTCTTTCCTACAAGTATGAATTTACGAGAGGTGCTAAAAAAATACGGCAAGGACGTTGGCCTTCACATTAAGGCTGTCCGGTCCTACAGTCAGCAGCTGTTCTTGGCTCTGAAACTCCTTAAAAGATGCAACATCCTCCATGCAGATATCAAGCCAGACAATATCCTGGTAAGTCAGCGATCAGACGGCCTTGTTCATCCGTACAGCTCCTTCTGTAACGTGGTCACCACCGTCTTCTAGAAATTACATCTTCCAAGAGTCATTCCGTGTATTAATTACCCATTACAAATGACTTTACCAGTTTTTCACCCTTTGGAAATTGGGCCATGAAGTGTTAGAGTGAAATATATGAAGAGAGAGGAAGTAGGCTGCTGTCCGGACTCCTCCGGTTGATGGATGGGTTTCGAGTCCACCAGACCCTGAGAGTTCTTGGATGCGTGATGACGGGCTTCCTCTGCTGTCTGAGCTGCAGTGCTGCAGGTTGGGCCTGCTTTGGTAAGGCGTGCTCACCAAAGTGAGGCAGTCCTTTGTTCTCTAGCTTCATGGCGTGAGGGACGTTTAAGGGAGTCGCCCTCTCTGAAGTGGACGTGTGGAGTTGAGTTTAGGGTGCCCAGGAATGATCCTCGTCCTTTGTTCTTTACCGGGGAAGCCCAGGTGTGGTTGGGCCTGGTGTGGAAGGTGTGCCTCTCCCAGTGCGTGGCTTCTGCTGTGGAGGTCAGGTTTCCCGGTGTGTATGTTTCTGAAGCCTCATCCCAGTGGGGTGCTTGGTCCGCACACACCCCTTGTGTCCCCAGCCCTTCCTCGGCCCTGGTCATGCTGTCAAGAGCCGAGGGCGTGTTCACGGGTGGGGTATCTGCCCGTAGCACATTCCACGTGTTTAAAGAAAGATCCCTTTAAAGTGTGTTTCAAACTCCTTACACTTAACACTTGGTTCAGATTTCTGTTTTTCTTTTTAAATATCTTAGACCATTTCCTTCCAGACTCCCACATTATCAAGGCTTTCCATTTTGTTAAGTTTGGTCTGGGTTGATAAGGTGCTGCATTTCTAAGGTAACTTGGGGTTTGAGGCGATGAGTGTTCTCAGTGCAGTGGTAGGCACAGTATGAGTTGTAGTCTTGCCTGATCAACTTCATAATTAACTTTCACCCCAGTTTTCTTCTCTTTTTTTGAATTACAAAATACACCATCCATACCAGAGAATGTGTCAACTATGTGCCAGTCACAAGTAATCACACAGTGAACAGCATCTCTGTAACCACTTTGAGGTTAAATATAAGACATTTGCTATTGTCTCAGAACCACTTGTCTTTAAAACTTCATTTATCTTTGAGTTAGTGCTTAACTAGTATAGGTTTTCACGTGGATTTCAGACAGTTTGGTGTTCTTCCTAAGAAAGGAGGAAATAAATATCAGAGACCACGTGGAGCTGCTTGTTAACGAAAACCCCAAGCTTTTAGCCCAGCATTTCAACTGTCAGTCTGACAGAGTAGTGTGCTAGGCTCCCTGAGGGCCAGTGGATGAGGGCTTCCCGGGTGTAGGTCCCCAGCTGCTGGTAAAGACCCTCCATCCACCCAGCACCCCCTGAAAGCGGCCCTGGGGTGTTTGTCCGTGATTGTTGAAACTGCATCCTTAAGTAGCTGAATGCAGTTTATGTTTAAGAACGTTGGAGCACTTCGCGTTTGAAGATCTCTTTTTTCCCGATTTCCCCAGGTGAAGCCTGGTGCTTGATCGTTCCTGTTGCTCTCTTAGTTCTGTGGACGTCACCTGTAGTAGCCAGTCCACGATAGCCTGGGAATGGCCCGGTGGTGTTTGTTTAAAGTGCTGGGTTTCTGTGGGGTGGGAACAAGAGGCCAAGTTCAAGTCCCAACTCGGAATTTGTGTGTGTCTCTTTTGAAGGGGGGAAGGGACTCTGGAATGTGACTTATCTCCACTTGTTAACCCCCGAGCATGCTTCTGACTCAGGATGGCATCAGGCATGGGAGCACCTCAAGCCTTTCTCAGCAGATGTCACTGTTACTGTGTATGTGGAAGTATTTGCAAAGGGAAGGAAACCGATGACTAATAGAGTGCTCATGTTTATCAGTTTTGCCAGATATGTTTAACATTTTCTTGACTAATACTTTCTTTATACTTAAGGGATTTAATTTTTTTTAAGACTTAAGTGCTAAATTTGGGATGGTCTAACAGCTTCAGATGAAGAATGTTTCAATTCTGTTTTTGTCCAATTTAATCTGAATCCTTCTGCTTTCATTGCCATAATTTTCTGGCAAACGAAAGTTCAGTCCGATCTCTTTTCTATGACCATCTTCATGTTCCTTTAAGTAATAACTTAACTGTGTTCGGGTTTTCTGGGGGGTTTTAGAAGATACTTGGCTTCAGTGCTTTCTCTCACTACTCCAACCTTTTCTAAATAGCATTGGTTAGAATCAAATTCACTTGGTATTATCCCATATTTCCTCGTTGAAGAAAGTTCTTTAATTAGAATACTATAGCTCTTAATTATTCATAATTAAGAAATTGAATTATAAAATAATTAGGAAAGGAATTTTTAAATGAGTGACTTTTGTTCTCAGTATTGGAAATAACTTCTCAAAGCCAATTATTTTTATGATTATGTCTTAATTATTCCTGGCCTGAGTCAAACTTCCCTGATAAAATGTTTTGCAGGTTAATGAATCAAAAACTATATTAAAGCTCTGCGACTTTGGGTCAGCCTCACATGTTGCGGATAACGACATAACGCCTTACCTTGTCAGTAGGTTTTACCGCGCTCCTGAGATCAGTAAGTTTCCTCCAGAGCTCCTTGACCTGGGCCGTCGTGGGCGGGGGGAGCCCCCGGTTCACTGGGCACCGTTTCCTGCTGCACTTGAGCAGCCGCTCGAGTCATTGCCAAGGAAGGCAGCCCTGCGTCCTCAGGCGGGGTGACGGCAGTTAGCTGTGGCAGAAGTCACAAACGGGCATGGAAGGCCTCGGATTTAGAAGACTGCCGCATTACTCTGGCCTGGTCATCACGTCCTGTTCACGGCTTGTCTGGGACCTGTGCGGTTTTCTCCTCTTTTGCCTTGGCTGAGGCCGGTTAGCCCCCTCCACAAAAGGGGAAATGAAAAGATAGAAGAAACATCTGCTTTTCCTGCCTCTTCAATTGCTCCCCAGGGCCTCATTTGTTAAGGTTTTTAAGAGTCCCTGTTAAGAATTGGTGGGAAGGCACATGAGACTGATGCTGAAGTGTGAGTGTTGAGGTAATGGTTATATCGTCCCAGTTAAATTAATGCCCCTCTTGATGGGAATAAATGGAAATAAGTAGTAGTTGGTTGATAGTATCCTCGTATATTAAAACTATATTATGTTTTCAGTTATAGGTAAAAGCTACGACTATGGTATAGACATGTGGTCTGTAGGTTGCACCTTATATGAACTCTATACTGGAAAAATTTTATTTCCTGGCAAAACCAATAACCATATGTTGAAGCTCGCCATGGATCTCAAAGGCAAGATGCCAAATAAGGTAGGATGTTTGGGTGAGCTTGTTTTTACGGTCTTAGCTCTATCATCCTGTCGATTTGTGGGTGGCTGACGCTCACCCTGGTGAGTGTACACCAGTTTCTGAGAGGCAGGTAGCTGGCTACCCTGATTCCTGAGCTCTTTTCAATTAGTGGGTCTAAGCAGCCAAGAGCTCCCATTTCAGAATGGGAGAATCCCATCTTCCTTTTCCTATCTGAAGGCTGTCCTTGTGCGTTTCTTTCCCCTCCTGAATTAAGCAGCAGGATGTGTAGGGTGGGGCTGTGTTGCAGGAGGTGGGGGTTGGGGGGCGGAGGGCATGGCTGTTCCCACTTATCCATAGCCTTCCCTTGTCCTGCTGACTGCTCCTGGGTGACACATGCCCACCCTGGTGACTGTGCGGCGAGACCCAGATGCTGGTAGGTTAGACGGAGTCAGAGGAAGGACCTGGTTATTGGAGAACCACAGGGGCTATAGGAAGCGGGACTCGAGGGCACTCGGCTTATTAAAGGTTGGACGCTGCTGGGCAAAGGAAAAGGTGCCAAGAAAGGTCACATGAAATGACATCTTTTTAGGTTCTATTCAGATTCTCTTGTGTTGAACTTGTTTAGACCAAGACAGAAATTAGTTATGTTGGTTTTTGCTTTAATAAGGTCTGACCTGGTGTCATTTCAGGGCTATTCCTAGAACATAACGTTTTAAATGTCCTGAGGTTTCTTAAACTGCCAGGAGACAAGGCCTCGCTTGTGTAATGTTTTCCTGTCTAAGAACAGCTGGTTTAAGTCTTTGTTTAGTCTTCAGTTTTGAATAATGAAAGTACAACTTGATATTGTAATGGGTTTATTTAACTCACTGCCTGGGAAAATTAATTTCGTGTTATTAAGTAGTTTTATGTACAACATTTATATTTTTTCAAATATGTTACTTTCTCAAGAGCAAGGAATCTGAAATCATTTTCAAATAAGTAAGCAACCCAGAGAGACTAAGTAGTAGTATTTGTGTGACTTATATATTAGGTTATCGGTAGATCAGACTGTTTTGTAAGAGCTCAAAATCCAACTTTTGTTTTATTGCCAGATGATTCGGAAAGGCGTATTTAAAGACCAACATTTCGATCAAAACCTCAACTTCATGTACATAGAAGTTGATAAAGTAACCGAGAGGGTAAGTGTCCTCTAGGTGTGCTACATTAAATGATTATCTTACAGTTCATGGATGGATTGAGTGTTGGATGGTCTAGGAGCTGTGAATATTTTAAAACACATCTATTCCTGTTCCTGTTGGCCAATTTCTGAAATAAGACACATCAGGTGATGAAAAGATGTAAAAAAGTTTGCCTAGCATGAGTTTATTTTATCGTATTTAGGCCTTTTTCTCTTTCCTTGGATCACTTTCTTGGTCTGGCTTTGCATTCAGCTTCCCTGCTGCTTCCAGATCTAAAAACAATTCTGATCGTGTTAGTCTCCCTGATTAAAAATTCTTCCCTGGCGCCTCTTACCTATAAAATACTGTACTTAATTCCTCAGAGAGCCTGCTGTCCCCAGCGGGGGACGTCCCCCTTCTTGCGACTCCATGGACCAGCCGCTCCGCGCCTGGTGGTAGGCCAGTGGGCGTGCGCTGTTGCAGACCCCATGCCTGTGTTCATGCACCAGCTGTGATTTTGAATTCTCATAAAATTCCTGTCTGTTCTTCTGATCTTTTTATAAAATTACAGAACCCTGTTTAAAAAAGCCATCATGGCTAACTTGGGGTTGACCTTTTTTCATTTAAGTTTTTAGGTTATATGTGTCTAGTAATTTATTTAGAGATACACATTTAAAAAATTATTTGTAGGAGAAAGTTACTGTCATGAGCACCATTAATCCAACTAAGGACCTGTTGGCTGACTTGATTGGGTGCCAGCGACTTCCTGAAGACCAACGTAAAAAAGTACACCAGCTGAAGGACTTGTTGGACCAGATCCTAATGTTGGACCCAGCTAAACGGATTAGCATCAACCAGGCCCTGCAGCATGCCTTCATCCAGGAGAAGATTTAAATGAGATGAAGAAGCTCCAAGGGTTTGAGTAATTAAATACAAAGACTGAAGAAATTTCACAGCAGTTTATTAATGTATATAAACTTATAAATATTTCTCCAGCAAATTTGAGGAAGCATGATATATTTGAATTAACACCAAGGGTGATATTTCTTTTAGAAATGTTAGTTAATCTGTTTTGTGTCTTATGTGAAATCTCACTGTAGAACTGTTTTAATCGCCAAGACTGCACAGAGAATTACAGTGCTAATGTAAATGGTTGCAGTTCACATAAAAGACAAAAGCATCTGTTAAAAAATGAGTAGGAATATGGGTGGTTGATTTATTTTTAGCAAACTTGGCTTCATTGTGGTCTTCAGATCAATGGCCAGCGTAAATGCTGTTTATATTCACGTTTTCCTAGGTGTGTGTGTGCAGGCCACAGCAGCATGCCCTGGGCGTAGTCAGTGCCGAAGGGGCCTGTTCCTTCTTGAGCCTGCCTGCAGGGACGGTCTCCTCTTTTAAAGCAGGTTGTGTACAGCATTCAGTACACTGAAGGTAAGCTGAACCATCAACATCACCGGTGTGTAAGATGTTATTTTACTGGAAGAGTTGACAAATGAGGGACGTTAGCGTTGTGGCAGAATTCCCCGCATGTGTGAGAGCTGATCTTGTTTTATTTTCTGGCATCACAGCTGTGGAGTAGGCACAGTTTCTGTTCTGTTCATCACATTGCGATTGGAAGAGAACGCGCTTGATGGGTAGAGCGCCTTCAGTGTACTGTTTCTTAGTAACTTTCATTTTTTTAAATCAACTTGCTATAGACTTTATACACATTTTGTTAAATACAGTTCCTAGTGACAGAAACAGTGCGTAGTTTCCTTTACTGATAACAAAGGTTGAGGCCTAATTCTGCAAGTCCTCATATTTAAAAGTTAGATAGACAACGTAATGAAATTTTTAACTATTTGTATGTCATTTTGAAAGTGTATGCTTTATGGTAAAAAGTGTTTTTCATTTGTTCATTGTTTTCATTATTTGTGATCATGTTGTCTTTCAATACAGGCATAAACCTTCCACTCTTGAACAAAGCAGCTGCTTTTTAAAAGCGGTAATTGCTTCTTTACCTTTTATTTCTTTTGTAAAATGAAGCTTTTCTTTAAGGATGTGACTTTAAAGTGTTGTCTACTGCATAAAACAGTTGACCCTCACTTACTGTAAAGTGAAGATTGTTCTGCTGCATGTGGCGTGGACCATGCAGATTTCTGTATGTTCTCAGTATGCATCACTAGATAATAAAGTCTTTTGTGAACAAGGCATTGGTAGCCATTTTTAAAAGTTTTTGTCTTCAGTGCTGGTAAGTCAGGTAAACCACGTAGAATGAAAAGCAACCTTGCGTTTCTTCCCTTGATTCTTTAACTGAAAGAATTACTCGTTAAAGGTGTAAGCTAACCAGAAATGTGTAATTTTATTAATAATTAGGATCCTAATTATTTCATCAAAAAATTCTACCCGTATTGTCAGCTTTCAGTGTAGTGAGGTAGTTCCTATAGGTCGTGGGGTAGAGTCCAGGATTTAACTAATGTTTCTGCTGTTTTCTCACTTTTCCTTCTGATGGTGCGGAAAGAGAACAGGAGACGGGGCACAGGCCACTCACCGCCTTCTCCAGGGTCTGATTTGCTGAGACACCAGCTGCACCTTCTTAACAAGGTTATTTCTGACAGCATGTGTAGATAAACATTTAGCAACAGTTTAAATCAAAATCATGTCAATCAGTTTGGTTTTGCAACACAAAGGAATTAGTAATTTTTTTTAACATGGTAGCAGAGAATTTCAGAAATGTAATCTTTTCTGTTTGGGTGGTAAAATAAATGCTTGTCTCCCTGAGGAGTGTGTAAAATAATCAGATTTTTAGAGGTTAACATAATATTTTAAAATTGTAAATGGGATTTTTTTATTCACCCAGGCACCTAATTACAACAAGCATGCACATTTTGGTGCATTCAAGAATGGAAAATCAGAGTAGCAGCATCCTTCTGGTGGGTTTTGCTCCATTTAAAGGCATGAAATGACCTGCAGCCAGGAAGGTGCAGATGCTATCCTAGGCCAGCTCTGACTCTGCCCCCCTCTCCTTGTGGTGTAGCCGTGAACCATGTGAACGCCAGGCGTGCTCGTCCTCAGGCGGTGAGGCCTTGTAAGCAAGGCCCACGGGTGCAGCTCTCCTGCCTGAACGAAGCGTAGCAATTGCCCACCAGGCAGCTCTGGCGGTCATACACGTGCTGCACAGTGGGGTGTTTCCTACTGATGGTCACTCAGAATAGTTACATTGGTGTGTTTCTGGTGATTTTTCATGGCTTCGTTTTGTATACTTATTTAAGTAAGTTAACTTCCGCTAGAAACAGTTCATCTTATGCCTTCAAGACTGTTACGCGTTCTTGAAACAAACAAAGTCGCTTGTTACCTGTTCTTTGTGTTTTAGGTGCAGCTCAGTGGAAGATGATGGCTCCGGAAGACATGAGCTAAGGTTTCTGTCCCATAAAAGAGTTGAGAACAAAGAGCCCTCCGTTTAATTTCTGTCTGGTGTTTCAGTTTTCAGCACGATGATTTAGGGTGCATTGCCCTTTGGTGTACCGAGAGTAGTGCTCCCGTGCTCACTGTAAAGTGCTCACTCATCACGCTTCCTGCCCCTGCCCCTTCCCTCCCCCGGAGTGAAAAGAGGCGTCAGACCTAGCCGTGTTAGCGGTGTGGACGGGGAGATCCCACGTAGCACATGGCTGTCAGAATCGGACCAAGAGCATCCATCCGGAGGCAATCTTCCGCCGCAGGGGGTCGTGTCTTCTTGGCCGATCGATGCCCAGGGACAGGAACAGGCCCTCAGTGCTGCCCAGCTCCCGGGGCGCCCACCTCTGCGGCTCACCCGCGGGGTCTGCCTAGCCAGTGCTGTTGAGGTCTTAGAATAGGCCACGTACCCAGAGCACAGCCGTGGTCCTCCTCGAGGGGAGTGCGAGGGGTGTGCCCTAGGTCTCTGGTGTTCCGGACTCAGCACTCTCTGTTTGCCTCCATGAGCAGTCTTGATCCTCGCACACGGAGTGGTATTGGATCCCGTGGTCTCTGAGGCAGAGACCCAGAGCTCTGTGAGCCTGCAGGGTGGGGCCAGGTGGTGCGCAGTCCCCAGCAGGCGGGCGAGCCCGTGTCGGCCGCTCTCCCATTTCTCTCAGGAAGGTTTTGCTTTATTTCACTTTGTGGCAAAAATGGTATCAAGTGATTGTGAGACTTGAGGGTCTAAGTCCTAGAATGTGACCCACAGAGCATAGTTTTCTCTGAAGCTGGGGGAGTGGTTGAGCCTACACATCTTAGGATGATTCTTCGGGTAGACCTGTTGTCCTCCAAGATTAAATAAACCTTAAGACCCTCCCAGCATGAGTTCACCTCAGTTCTTATTAATAGTATCCTTCTCCTTTATTCCCCAATGCCTGTTCATTCCACTCTTTTTTGCAGAGTAATTTTTGTGTTAAAAAAAAAAACAAACCACTTTTTTTAATCACCGTAATTACCACTTTCTTTCCCTAAGACATACCCAGGACATGTCTTTGGTATGTGGTGGAGGCAGTGAGACGTGACTTGTCCTTGGGTGCACGCCGCCTCCTCTCCACCTGTAGTTGATCGTGGTTTCATAGTGGAACTCTAGCTAGCTGGGGACAAAGAGAATCTCTGCAGCAGGAATCCCATGTCTTCAGATGCAGGTCAAACCGTTAAGGAATTCCCGGAATTCCCTTCTAAATACTGAGACAGGAAAGAAGCCAGATGGCTAACGTGCAGTGACTTTGTTACTGTTAGGGCAGCATTAGAAATCGGGCTTCCTAAAGTGTTCTCTTTTTCATAGCATCCTAGTTCAGATGTGAATTTTTATAGAAGTGTTCATTACAAATTCATTTGTTTTTTATGTCAGTTAATGTGCACCAATTTGACTTTTAAAATGCTTTCCAGTTACTTTGATAGATTTCATCATCGTGGCATCTTTTTCTCCTTCCACGTGTAGGGTAAGGGACTGTTCTGAAGAATCTTTCCATTTAGTGATCGAGATACGGAAGCTGACCTCTGAAAATACTCAATATGTATCCTAATTTTTCCCAGTGTCCTTTGAGTTGTAACTTGCATTTCAGCAGCAATGTTCCTAATTGACCTACTAGGAAAATGTAATAAACACACCTCTTGTTACCCTGCTGCCTCCTGATGTCTCATTGCCTGTGTTTCGTGTCTGACATATAAAGTGAGGAGCGCCGTTTATAACCTGCTGTCTCCCACTGATCTTCAGAGATGGGCTTGTCACAGAGCCCCAGCAGACGTTCCTGTCTCCCGCGCCCAACTCCCTCTCCTTGTCTTCCCGAAAGATAGGCTTCACGTTGTTACTGCACACCACATCCCCGGCACCTGTGCCTCTGAGAAGTGGGAATGCGGATGGTCTATTGTGAACTTAGCCCAGGGCACCCTCTCTACCCTCCGTCTCCCTCCTGCTCTTCATGATCCATTTCCTGGATTTGCAGGCTCTTGATTATATGAGAGAAAAGGTTTCCTACTCACTCCGCAGATTAGGTAAGGGAAGAACAGAGAGGTCAAGGAACCTGCCTGAGGAGTCAGAACTGTTAGCGGAGCCTGGGTCCCCATGCAGATGGCTGGCAGTGGGGCCATTGCTTGCAGCTGCTGCGGGAACCTCACGAGCCTGTGTGGAGGCTGAACTCCACATCTTAGCCAGAGACCTTAAAGGGTGTCTGCGACGTGCCAGGCAAGGCAACAACCAGGACACAGCACTGAACGGGGTGCACGCTCCCCCCCAGAAGGATTTACGAATGAAAATGAGATCTCACAGTTTTGAAGGTGAGGGCCTGCCTGGGGTGCCGACAGGTGAAGGTGAAGTGAGATGGGTGGCGGGTTGGTGTGTAGGTTCAGGACTCAGAACTGTAGGAAAGAAGGAAGCGCTGGTGGGGAAACAGGTCAGGATTGAGTTAAGGCACAAGCCCATTTCTGTGAAAATTGGTGGAAAGGCTGTTAAACCATTTGGCTAATGAGCCTAATTGTGTGGGATTCAAGTGTCTATTATAAGGGATCCTGAACAATTTTTTTTTTTAATTGCTGTTGTAAGGTTCCAGAACTTTCTTTGAAATTAACCTAAAAACTAAGCATACCCTGGCCCCTGCCTCTTAAGTACGATTTGAATCGTGTTCTTTTCCTAGTGATACCATGGAGGAAACAAGCGACAGCTGCCTCTTCAGCATTGATTGGAGTTGCCCTTTAATCTCCACTCCAACTTGCCACTTTACTGGGGAGATGATACGCAAAAACAATAGAGACTGCCTTTGTGGGAGGGGGATGGGGGTAGGAAGAAGGCTTCTATTTTTCCTCTAGGTGATGCTTGAAGTGTTAAATTCACCAGCCATCCACTAAAACCAAAGCCCACTGCTGCTTGAAATACCCAGACTCCGGTCCAGGCCGGCTGCACCAGGCTCCCCACTTTGTATAGCGTTTTCCAGGTGTGTTCCAAGAGCCACCTGCATCAAACTCACCTGGGACACTGTGTTCAGAGTGGAGCCCTGGGCCCCTCCCAAAGACCCCGTTTCCTCAGGGCTCCAAGAGAAACCAGGACCGTCTTGTTTGCCTGATGCTCCAGTGCAGAAAAGGATGTCGGTTACGCATGTGTGCAAAGTTGCTTCAGTCGGGTCAGACTGCGACCCTATGGACCGTAGCCCTCCAGGCTCCTCTGTCCTTGGAATTCTCCAGGCGAGAAGATTGACTGGAGTGGGTTGCCATTTCCTTCAAGGGATCTGCCCCACCCTTGGATCAAACATGGATCAAACCCGTGTTTTAGTCTCCTGCGTTGGCAGGCAGGTTCTTTACCTCTTGCACCACCCGGCTAATTACTGTTTTTTGCCTTGTTCGCCAGTTGATGAGTTAAGTTTCAGCTGTTTGAGTTTCAACTAACCCAGGGTTAAGACTCCAGCAATAAAGAGTCTTGGGGACAATTCAATGAATGAGACATTTGGGCTATTCTGTGATGAGTGACCTTTCCCCGTTCCCCTTCAACATCCTAAAGCTATCCAATCTGAGGGAAGAGGGTTGTTTGAAGCCTATATCTGTAGCTGGGCCTCAGAGAGAACTGACCTTGCTGTCAGGCCTGTGACCAAGGGCCTGGGGAAGGGTAAGTTTCTGAGGCTTCAAGGAAGGACCTAGAGGGTCTTGTATGCTAATTTAATAAAATAGCAACTTCCTTAGCTTTTAAAGGCAAAGCAAATGCCCAAAGATTAGGTCAAAGTGACAGACAAAGGAGATTTGTGGAGATGAGAAGGGTAAAGGGTACCAGTGAGGGGGAAAAAAATCACCGAGAAGGACAGATAGCACATGATGTCCCTTATATGGTGGAATCTAAAAAAATGCACATGAACTTCTTCACAAAACAGACAGACCTACAGACAGAAAACAAACGTAGGGTTACCAGTGGGAAAGAGGGAGGGATGTATGTGGAGTTTGGAATTAATAGGTAACACTGCTATATGTAAAACAGATGACCAACAAGGACCTACTGTATAGCACAGGGAAGCTGCATTCAATACTTTGTAGTAGTCTATAATAAAATCTGAAAACACACATATATAACTAAATCATTCTGCTGTACACCTGAAACAACACGAAATCAACTATAACAAAAAACTACTTATTTTATGACTATGATAGAATAAAAAAATACTCGTACCAGTGATAAGTCTGTTATACCATTTATTGATGATGGAATTACACTGGAAAATAATAAAGAACAACCTTGAGTAGAATGGTTTTCTGAGAGAAACATTCCTTAGAAACAGAACATGTAAGAGACTCAAGTATGTCAGCAGGGAAGCCCTTGGTTTAATGTGTAGCCGTCTCAGCTGGGGCTCTCACAAGCCCCACTCCACAGCACATTCGGGGATTCTGTGTGCGCGCGTGTGTGTGTACACGCACATGAGTGAGCGAGTGTGAGTGTGTGTGTACACGCACATGAGCGAGTGTGTGTGCGTGTGTGTGTGTACACACACATGAGAGACCGAATGAGTGAGTGTGTGTGTGTGCCTGTAAAACCTGTATCTCGGAATGAGGAACCATATTTTAGCCGGGCTTGGAATAGATTTGCTCAAGTTGAGGTGCAGGAAAGAAGAGAGTTATGTTATTTTTGGTCAGTGGGTGAGCACTTATCCTTAGCTGTTAATGAAGGTGATAAACAACAGTTCAGCTTCTGAATACAGAATGGTCTGTTCAGCACCACATCTTTTCGGTCAAGTTTCTTTTTGGTCCTTGGTGCCTGAATCTCTTCCCTGTGACTATCAGGAAAAGACAGAGGTATGGGTGAAATTGGTGTAGGAGACTTTGGTGGCAGACATCTGGCTGAGATCGTTTTAACCAGCAGCTGAGTCGTCTGGACAGGAGCGGGCTTGATGGTGAGTTCTTGGCATGGGTTTAAAATGGAGATTCTGGGATTCTTAAAGTCATCATGAACTACAGTGACCTGTTTGGGGTGGCTGAGGTTTTCAGAGCCGGCCTAGAACTCCGCTTGTACTTGCCAGCACTGTTCCAGTTCCACTTGGGAGCACCGTGTTCAGGCCTGTAAGAACCAGAACTGTTTTTAATTTTCTCATGACTTTTCTCTACACAAGCCATGTGAAGCCCCACAGGGTCAGGAGGTTTGGGCTGTCTCATTTTGGAGACAGCTTTGGAGGAAGGGGGTCGTTCGGCGGTGACCGGGGCACAGAAGGAGTTCTGGAGCCTGGGCCTTTCTCTCTGAATGGTCAGGTGCTGAAGTCTCTCCATGTCCAGCAAACGAGCCATCAGTGGCTCCAGTGAGCTGTCTGGCGTCTCCACTGTCATTTTCCAACTGTCAGACTTTGAGAGGGCTAATTTGTGCAAGTCCAAAGTACTGAAAGGAGGGGGAAGAAAATCAGGATATGGAAATACTTCATTCAGTTCCTCTGTGAAAGGTTCTTCAACATTTTCTACTGTTTCTGGCTTTAAGTGCAGGTCCATCTTTTTAAAGTAGCTGAGTAAAGTATCGTTTGCTTTTTCATTTTCTGATAAATCGCTTTCATCTGTTAAATTTTCCTCCACACTGCTATTTCCATACTTCAGATTCCAGTTTGGAGCAGTTAAAAGTTCTCCACTGTTGTTTTCTAGAGTTGAGCATAAATTAATATGAGGCTCATTCCGGTCCTTGAAAGAGTCTCCATCAGCATCCGGACGGCAGAGACCTGGCGGTGCCTGCAGCGCAGGCTGGGAGCCAGCTCGCTGGTCCACGGACGCACCTGTCAGTGCGCTCACACCGAACAGCCTCATGGCATTATTGGTCACATTACCGCCAGTTTCCATTGGAGATATTTTGAAATCCCTTAAAAAATGATTTATATAATGAATGGTTGGTTGCCTAGAATTAAAATGCTATTAAAATAATAAGAAAGCTTTATCAAAGACTAATGTTTAGCCCCCAATGGCATGTATATCTATCTGTAACAGAACATGTTAATTTTCAAATACGCTCTAACTATATACAAGATGCTGCACTCAATATGCCAGCAAATTTGGAAAACTCAGCAGTGGCCACAGGACTGGAAAAGGTCAGTTTTCATTCCAATCCCAAAGAAAGGCAATGCCAAAGAATGCTCAAACTACCACACAATTGCACTCATCTCACACGCTAGTAAAGTAATGCTCAAAATTCTCCAAGCCAGGTTTCAGCAATATGTGAACCGTGAACTTCCTGATGTTCAAGCTGGTTTTAGAAAAGGCACAGGAACCAGAGAACAAATTGCCAACATCTGCTGGATCATAGAAAAAGCAAGAGAGTTCCAGAAAAACATCTATTTCTGCTTTATTGACTATGCCAAAGCCTTTGACTGTGTGGATCACAATAAACTGTGGACAATTCTGAAAGAGATGGGAATACCAGACCATCTGATCTGCCTTTTGAGAAATTTGTACGCAGGTCAGGAAGCAACAGTTAGAACTGGACATGGAACAACAGACTGGTTCCAAATAGGAAAAGGAGTTCGTCAAGGCTGTATATTGTCAGCCTGTTTATTTAACTTATATGCAGAGTACATCATGAGAAATGCTGGACTGGAAGAAACACAAGCTGGAATCAAGATTGCAGGAAGAAATATCAATAACCTCAGATATGCAGATGACACCACCCTTATGGCAGAAAGTGAAGAGGAACTAAAAAGCCTCTTGATGAAAGTGAAAATGAAGAGTGAAAAAGTTGGCTTAAAGCTCAACATTCAGAAAATGAGGATCATGGCATCCAGTCCCACCACTTCATGGGAAAAAGATGGGGAAACAGTGCAAACAGTGTCAGACTTTATTTTTCTGGGCTCCAAAATCACTGCAGATGGTGACTGCAGCCATGAAATTAAAAGACGCTTCCTCCTTGGAAGGAAAGTTATGACCAACCTAGGTAGCATATTCAAAAGCAGAGACATTACTTTGCCAACAAAGGTTCGTCTAGTCAACGCTATGGTTTTTCACATCCATACATATGGTCATGTATGGATGTGCGAGTTGGACTGTGAAGAAAGCTGAGTGCCGAAGAATTGATGCTTTTGAACTGTGGTGTTGGAGAAGACTTTTGAGAGTCCCTTGGACTGCAAGAAGATCCAACCAGTCCATCCTGAAGGAGATCAGCCCTGGGATTTCTTTGGAAGGAATGATGCTAAAGCTGAAACTCCAGTCCTTTGGTCACCTCATGTGAAGAGTTGATTCATTGGAAAAGACCTTGATGCTGGGAGGGATTGGGGGCAGGAGGAGAAGGGGACGACAGAGGATGAGATGGCTGGATGGCATCACTGACTCGATAGATGTTAAGTCTCAGTGAATTCCAGGAGTTGGTGATGGACAGGGAGGCCTGGCGTGCTGCGATTCATGGGGTCGCAAAGAGTCGGACACGACTGAGCGACTGATCTGATCTGATCTGATACACGACTATCTATGTTTTTAAAAGTATAGATTAAAATAATAACTGGGCAGTCCTTTGTACATGCATAGGTGACTAGACCATTCTACCTAGAAATGGCTGACTGACTCCGAATGACCAGGAGGCTACGCGTGGCTGATTGTAGCTACTCACCTATGAATATACGGCACGTGTAACTATAATGTCTGAGAAGGAGGCTCTCCACCTCAAACTGAAATTACACTGAAATGTTTATTGACCCAGAATTAGACAAAAGGAAACTCAAAGAGTGTAGTCAGGTTACTTAAGAAAGGCTTCTACTTGGGCCACTGTGGTTTTTAAAAATTAGTCCAACCAAAAAAGGAAGCAAAACAATGTCTAGCTATAAACAAAAATTATCCCAGATATAGTCTATAGCAATTTCCATCTGATGGTACACTTTCATTTTAGGGGTAATACTTCTAGGTATTATATTCAAATGAAAACTGCAAAAAGAGCCAGGCCATAGAATACTGACTTTACAGTTAGTATGTTTTAAACACTTACTAGAAATACTGCCATGGAAAGATTTGATGCATTAACTGACATATATACAGTTCCATAATCTTCTTGCTTCTTTTAAAGCCAACTTACACTAAAGTCAACAAAGTAGTCTTGAGGGGTTTACAAAAATACAGAAAATGGTAAAAATCTATTCATTTAGCTAAGCATTAGGTTTAATGACTTGCCTCTGAAAAATCACAGGAAAATCACCTTAAATCTATACTTGATAACAGACAATCCATGTAGCAAAAAAAAAAAAGAGAGCATGGAATCTCAATATGGAAGACTGTGGCTGGACCCGTTTGCCACCAGCGAACAAAGTGGAAATTATCCACCCTGGAGGTGGTCTGAGAGGCGAGACAATTATACCAACGCACTCTGCAAACCAAACACTCACGTAAGCTGTCATGGCTTTTACTCTCTTTGTTGACATTGAGAAGAAACATCTCATTAGCAAAATGTTTCCCTGCCCCCAAGCTTCCAACTCTGCACCATCACCAGGCCTCGCCAGCACCAGCCGTGAACACCCATCAACTCTGTGTAGTCCTCCCAACAGCCCACGAGATCGGCTGTTTCATTTTCTCCCTTGGACGGATCAGGGATCCCAGGGCCAGGCAGGCTGAGGTCACACATCCCGGAAGCAGAGGAGCTGGGGTTAAGCCGGGGCGGAGGGTTCCGCGCGCGTGGCCCCAGCCACTGCCCTCTCCTGACTCCATCCGCATCCTCTTGCTTCACCTGACCTCATCCTGCGAGCTCCTGCCCGTAAAAGCAGCCTTCCCCCACCCCCCATCAGCACCATCAGCCCGGACACCAATCACTACAACCGCCTTCACGCCTCCGATCTGCCCTCAGCTTCAGCACGAGGAGGGCCGCGCCCCGAGCGCACAGAGAACCCTCCGCGGAGGGCACAGCGGATGCCGGGGAAACGCCCGACGGTCAGAACCGGGGAGCAGAGAGCAGCCCAACTCAGCAACCTCCGCAGACGACACATGACGGACAGTGACCAACGGCGGCGCTCAGTCCACGGAAACGTCCCCATCACTTTGACCTGCGATGTGGAGACGCCTTCCAGCTGGGTCTCACGCACACGGAAGAACCAAAAAGGAAGAATTCGGACCCCAGAGAGGGTCTGAAGTGAGGAAGGGGGTCTGCGAGCGCGAGCCGAGCTCTCACATCCCGGCTCAACCTTCCAATGCTGGTCTCCTGCCCCCTGTCCTCACCTATGAAACAGACACAATGCCAGCAGACCTCCCAAACGGGACTGTCGTGCGGCCTCAGAGCGAACACAGGGACGAGATGAAAACCATCGCTGGCACGTGAATTACTCCTTTCCCGTCAGGGCTCCTTTTCCTTTGGACGAGACGTCCAGCCCCTGCGCGTCGAGGCCTACTCACGGCTTCCCCACGCGCTCGGCCACTCCCTTTCTCAGGGCTTCCCCAGGATTTGCACACAGTCCTTTTTGCTTCTGGTTGTTTTTTAGCCTCCTATTTCAACTGAGGAGCTAATTCATCTGTAGCTATCTTTATCTCACTGAGTTAGGGGTTGACAGTCATAAACAGTCGCTCACCTGAGCTCCGTGGTGCTTGCTTCGCTCAGAGGGTAACTCCACAGCTGGAATAGCCCTTGTTTACTATTCTAAGAGAGAAAAACCACGGACGTTTTAGTAATGGCATGCCTTTTTAAAAATAATAAGGTATTTTCAGAGTGTGATTGATAGAACCCCACCTGTGTTCTCTGGGGCACGAACTCTGAGAAAGTGAGCTCCAGCAGCAGCTGCTCTGCTGGAATTTCCAGGTGGTTCTATAAAGGGGCAGAAGACATTTAAACACCGAGCATCTCTACTCCCGACTCTTGTTCTAAGAATGTACAGTTCCTGTTCTAACCAAGCAATATATGCTAGAATCTGACAGTTCACCCTCTTATACATATTGGTGTGTACTGACCTCAGTAGGAATAGTATAATCAATTTATAAAGATCAACTAAACAATGTTAACTAGTAAGACTTGACTATCATTAAAATTCTTTATTTGATTAACAGCTCATGGTTCCATAGTGTAGTGATTAGCACATCCGCTTTACGTGCAGAAGGTCCTGGGTTTGATCCCCAGTGGAACCAGCTGAGAAGACCTGTATCTTTGGACTTCCCTGGTGGCTCAGATGGTAAAGCATAATGCGGGAGGCCTGGGTTCGATCCCTGGGTTGGGAAGATCCCCTGGAGAAGGAAATGGCAATCCACTCCAGTACTATTGCCTGGAAAATCCCATAGGCTACAGTCCATGGGGTCACAAAGAGTCGGACAAGACTGAGTGACTTCACTTTCACTGTATTTTATTAACTGTTTTACATTTTGATCAATAAAAGCAAATGAAAGACTAACTCTTTCACTACTTCAAAATACAACCGTTTCAACTGCCTTAATTCATCTTAAGAGCTGAGACCACCTCCCTTTTGGCAGTGACTAGAACATATTATATTTATTACAATGTTAATTTCCATTTATAATATTGTTATATTGAAAAAAGCGATATAATAAGATATTCACTTAATGACCTATTTGGAGCTTTGTAAAACAGTAAGGGAGAGCACCGACTTGACTTGTTTGAAGAACTCCACAGAAATAAAATTTAAAGTTTAACTTAGAGGAAAGAAACTTTCTTTAAGGAACATACAGTGTCATGTTAATGTGCTGTGAATTATTTAAAACCAAATATTTATCCTTACCTTGTTAATTTTGCCTGAAAGAATGTGTACAGAAAAAAAATGACAATTAATAATTACATAAAACTGGTGATACTCAAAACAAGCCCCCTTTAACATGAGTGGTTGTTCCTGTTACAAATAGGGATGTAAGTTTCCGTGTATTTATAAATATAAGCAGACACATCAGGGATCTCTTACCACCTGTGGCGCTGTCCCTCCCAGGTGGGGGGCTTTTATTTTCAGGAGCAGGCACTTCTGCATCCAAATTCCAGTGAGACAAGTTCTAAAACAATATTTGTTTCAGGATAAACTTAATGTAAGAAAATGTTACAAGCCCAAGTACATGATTTTATAGGTCCTTTGGGTAAAATATGACAAAAGGCACCAAGTTCTATGACCCCTCACCTCCACCCCATATGGACACTCAGCATTTCTGAGGAGCGGGAAACGTTCACCTTAAACTATTATCAGCTGGATAAGACCTCAGGAAATGGAAAGGCTTTTACAAGAATTGATGGCTTCATTTCAAAACTGATTTTAAAAATATGATAAAGTGTCCAGTTCAGTGTGTCCTGGGCACACGAGGGCTCATCCACTAGTTTTTATGTATCTGAGTACCGGATCTGAGAGTCTATGAAAGTCTTTCCATCAACAGAACAAAATTCTCTGACCCTCACATACTCAACACTGACTAGCCCACATCTCATTCCAGACTCCAGATGTTGAGAAACATGCAGGAAATTTTTTTTTTTTTTTAAGGCAAGACATGAATAAGGAAAGGTACACTATCTCCTGAGGACCCACATTCCAGACACTGCTGAGTGCTGCGGGGAAAGCATGGGTGTGTGCAGGAGAGGGTTGCAGTAATTCATCCTGGAAAAGAGAAAGTGAAGAGGTGGACAGTTTACTTTTAAAAAAACTAATATTTGAGGGCTTCCCTGATGGCTCAGTGGTGAAGAATCTGCCCGCTAATGCAGGAGACATGGGTTCAATCCCTGATACTGGAAGATCCCACACGGAGCAGCTAAGCCCACGCAGCTCAACTGCTGAACCTGTGCTCCGGAGCCTGTAAACTGGAAGCACTGCAGCTGTGCGTCCAGAGCCCGGCTCTGCGACGGGGGCCACAGCCCTGCAGGAGAGCCGCGCCACTCGCCCCAACTAGACAAAGCCTGCAGGCAGCGACAGAGACCGAGGACAGCCAAACCAAGTAAATAAATAAAATTTTTAAAAGTAATATTTGAGGGATGAACTCAGCAGCTTTGTTACCTCAAATGAGAAAACCCTTTGTAAACTAAACTTTAAGCAACATTCACACCAATGAAATGTTAGGTAGTATTAGGTCATCCTCACTGCACTAAGGAGAAAGAGGGACAAACCAGCTTAAATACAGGAAGAGAATTTAACTGATCCACAAGGAAGTTACCTCCTGGCAGGAAGGAGAGCTGGCCTTTGGAAGGTGGGCCTTGGTTTATCTTTTCCTAGAGGCTTTTATTTACAAAAAAAAAAGTTAATAAAATTCTTTGTTCTTTGAGAGAACATGCTTTGGATCTAGTCTCTTCATGAGAATCACCAGGGGTGCTCTTTAAAAATAACAGTTGAGGGCTTCCCTGGTGGTCTAGTGGTTAAGAATCTGCCTGCCAAGGCAGGGGGCACCAGTTTGGTCCTCAGCTGGGGAAGGTTCCACAGGCTGTGGAGCAACTAAGCCAGAGTGCTACAGCTGAGCCCGAACCGTAGAGCCCGCAAGCTGCAACTCCCACAACTAGGCCCGGGGCTCCGCAAGCAGAGAAGCCACCGCAGTGAGACGCCCGCACACCGCAACCAGAGCAAGCCCCGCAGCCAGAGCAAGCCCGCGTCCAGCAAGGAAGACCCAGCACGGCCGGAAAAAAACAAAACAAAACAAAAAAAACCTGTAAATACATGCAATTAAAAAAACCAAAAAAGTTGAAAAACACAGATGCTGACTAAGCAGGATGAGGCCAGACACTTGTATTTTTAGAGCCTCCTGACAGATCTCAGGCTTCTGTCTGCTCTGTAATCCTGGTTCTCTAAGGTGCAAAACAACCTGTGAGAGGAACAGCCCTACAGTAACACAATAAAGGGCAGCGGACGAAAACTGCACCGCCGAGATCACAACATGAGAGGAAGCAAAGTCACCCGCCGAGATCACAGCATAAGAGGAAGCGAAGTCACCCACTGAGATCACAGCATAAGAGGAAGTGAAGTCACCAGGTAAGGAAGGCTGTCGCCCACGCCACGTGGGCCATCGCCCACGACATCTGCCACATTGTAAACTCCCTACAGGGGGGAACTGGGCCCTCCTACTTGATATCCACCTGCCTTGCCAATATTTTTCACAGAAAACGTATAAGGATATTAAACAAGTGAGCACGGTCGATGAATCAAGGTGGCGTGTTTCATGAAATCCCATTGCAATCAGAAATGTTTGGAGATTTGCAGAGAAGCTGGTTAATTTGTCCTTTGTTAAAGGACATAAAAATGTTCAGGGCAGTCTACTCAGTACTCTGTAATAAGATAAACGGGAAAAGAAGTTGAAAAAAGCGTGGATATATGTATGACTGAACCTCCCTGAGCTGTGCACCTCAAACTAAGACAACATTGCCGACCACCTAAACTCCAATATAAAATTTAAAAACTTTTTAAAGAGAACTTTTCCGTCTGGTCTTGCAAACGCACCGAGAGGCGGAGTGCAAACTGCTCCCAGAGAGCAGCAGGGCCCGCGGGGGCACCTTGCAGAGGCGCTGACCGCAGCGGGTGGGTGGGGAGGGGATGCTGTGCCCCCGCGCGGTCCGCTGCACCTACCTCCCAGGGGACGGCCGCGCCCGGGCCGGGGCCGCTGCTCTCACCGGTTTTTCTGCCCATCTTGCTCCTCGGTTTCCTGGGAATCCTGCACAGGTGTGGGACAGCACACGGAGGCTGAGGCCCGCGGTTGAGGCAGAGAGAGCGTCCAGAGGTTAAGAAAACGCTTTAGAAGAGGAGAAACTGGCCTGAGGGCAGGCCGACTCACAAGAGGGGGTTAACTGGGAACCCAGGCCAGCCAGCCAAAGGGAGGGGGACCACAGAAAAGAGAAAATGGGAAGACCTACGTGACAGAAGACGGAAACGAAGGTCTGAAGCGAGAAGGGAGCCACTATCAGATCGGAAGATTAAAACACAAACTAGACATCTGGTGAATCGTCTGGAATTAAGACACAGGGTCGTGCAGTCTGCTTTTCAGCATTTAAGCCAGGGGCCCCGTTGGAAAGCAGGATCCACCTTCCGCACGGGCAGGGCAGATCCCCCGCGCCCCCACCCCGTCAAGGGCCTCAGATCAGCCGAAAGGCCTGTTTCCCACCCCAAACGACCCTGGCCCCGGGCCACCGCCGCTCGAGGCAGAGCCTGCGGGCGCAGCAAGCGTCACGACTTTGCCAAGGCAGATTAAGGCGCGAGTTCGGACCCGCTGCAAAAACGCAGACAGACGGCAGCTACCGCGGAGAGCAGGGCGCTCGCCGGGCGGCTCCGGGAGGGACGCCGCTCGGGGACGCTCGGTGCCCGGGGAGCCGCCAGGCGGGGGCGACGGGGCGGACCGGGGGAGGCGCGCCGGGGCAGGGGGGCCCGGCCTCCTAACGGGGGCGGGAGGGGAGAGAAGAGGGGGTGTCCGGCCGGCCCGGCCGCCTCTTACCGCTCGGCGCCGGTGGCCCCCGGCTCGTCCCCGGCCGCGTCTCCGCGCGCGCTGCCGCCCGGGCGCCCCAGCCGCTCCGCGCGCCCGGCCTCCGGCTCGGCGGGCCTGCGAGGAGGACAGAGCGCAGCGCCCCGTTGCCCGCCGACCTCCGTCCGCCCCGACCTTAACCGCGGCCCCGCCCCTGACCTTGACCCTGACCCCGGCCCCGCTCCGACCTCACCTTCGCGCCGGACCGCGCCCCCTGACCCCTGCCCCCGACCTTGACCCCGGCCCCGCCCCGGCCTCCCGCCGGACCCTGCAGCTGGTCCAGGATCCATCCTTGACCTTCAGCCCGGCCCCGCCCCCTGACCGCAGACCAGCAGCGTGACCGCGCCCCCAACCCAGGACCCCGACACTGCGTCCCACCCCGCCCGCGACTCTGCCCCGCCCCGCCAGCCGGCTCCCTCCTTCGAGACCCGATTTGGGTTTGTAGTAGGATTTGCTTTCAATTCGTTCCTCACCTGTTGCATCAGAGTTACTCATTTAAATTTGTCACTCGCTACCTTTTAAACACCTTGAAGATGAGACCTGGCCTTTCTCTGACTGGCAGAGTGCCTGGCATAACAGACAGTCCGTACGTGTTTGGGTTAAATTACCCCCAAAATGACATTTTTCTGTATGGTGTGGTTACTATGTTCGGGCCTCCTGCCAAACATTTCATAGAGATTAACCAGCGTAATACTCAACAGCCCAGCGAGGGCGGTACTTCTAGTGATTCTTGTTTTATAAATGAGTAACCTGGCCTTAAATATTACATTTCCCAACTTACAATTTCTTGAAAAATAGTGACTTGGGTACATGTGGGCGTCCACATATTCCTAGCTAACACTGACCAATGTGTATAAGTGGGAAAGGGTTTTCTGTTCTCTGGCTGGAAGACAGAAATGATGTGTGTATGTGGACACGTGTGTGCGTTTCACATGTGTGCGCATGTCACGTGTGTAGCTTATGCAGCCCCCATTCTTGTTTTCTGTTTCTGCTTTTCCTTTAGCTTCAGAACTTGACCTGGTTCCTAATCCCCTCAGGTCCTTCTGGGCTGTGGCACCCAGGAATAAGCACGTCCTCTAAGATCCTCTCTTTTTTTCCTTGATGGATCATATTCTGAAAAACTCTCCTATTCTCTCTGTTTGATGATTCTTCCTGTCTCTGGAGACTTTTTGAAGGCTTTGCATCAGCATCAAAACCTTCCTCCCTTCCTCCAAGTTGATAAGGTTTTTAGCATCACATGTTCAGCACGGCAGTGACCGCACAGGCCCCGCAGGGTGTCTGGGAGAGCGAGGGGCGGAAGGGCCAAGCCGTGGATGTGGAGGATGTGGGGCAGCAGCCGGGGAGCCCGAGCAGAGCCTGGCTGCAGGCTGGTCTGCCCCCAGTCCAGCCCTGAGAGTCAAGGCGGGGGTTGGACGTGGCTGTTTTCCAGAGCAGTTCAGGTCCTGGGCCAGCCTTCTCGACCAGCCCCAGGCCTCTGCGGGATTCGGTTCTGCTGGTAGCCTTACTTCCAACCCGTTCCTCCCTATTAACCCATGAAGCAGGGTCAGGTTGCCTCTGTCTCTTGGCACTGGACAAGCTCTTCCATCAGTCAGGACGGAGCTGGTCTGGGCGGGCAGAAGGGGAGCTCCTCAGGCCAGTAACCCTGTGGGCCAGGGGCCTTCTCCCCACCTTGGGTTCTCTTGTTGTGGGAATGTGACACGGACCCTTGACAACTATTTTGGACAGCGCTCTGACATACATTCATTCTCATTGTCCAGGCTTATGGACAAGGTCAGGAACAACAGTGCTTAGCTTCTCGTTCTCCTGAAGGGAACAGTTCTCTGCATCCACCTCCCTCTGTTGACACCCTCCATGGCTCCCACACTCCCTTCCTGCTCCCTTGATTCTCCCAGGTATTGCTAAGCTCGGGGCGGGTCGTGTTCTGCTGAAGGATCTTGTGCAGTGTAACTATGGACTTGCTTTCAGAAAGTCAGGGCCATCTTTTCTAATTACTAATATGCATTTCTTTGGCCGCACTGCATGGCATGTGGGATTTTAGGTCCCTGACCAGGGACTGAACCCATACCCCTGGGAGCGGAAGCCTGGCGCCCTAACCACTGGACCACCAGAGAAGTCCCAATAACATGCATTTTTGCTCTCCAGTAAGACTCTATAACAGTGGGAAAGACTCCAATTCAATTATGGGCAGCTTGCCTTTAGTGTATCCAGGTAACTCGTTTTCCCCTACCCCACCCCCGCCTACCTCTCCATTTTCCACCTTCTGCTTTGTCTTTCAGTCAGGGCCAATTATATTTATCTCCAATTTAGGACTCCATTTCTGTGAGATTTACCTTAAATAGCCTAACTTCCTTGTATTTGTATAATTCTGCTCTAAGAAATATTCATGGAGTTACTTTTAGTTAGAAGTTGTGTTTTTGTTTTAAAAATTAAGCTTTAACACTTTCCTTCCTTATTTGGGAGGCCCCAGTTTTGTTGTAAGAAATCTTGTTTAAATCTGTTCCTGGAAGGTGTGTGATAGACACATGCATGAATATCTTTCCAAATGTAAGAATAGCACAGACTTCAGTACATTCCACACCTGCCTCTGTTGCAGCTCACACTTTTCATCCAGTTCTCAATCATATTTCCACCTTGATTTCGATTTTTCTGCAAGATTTGATTTCTGCTGCTTGAGTTGCTTTATATGTCTCCCTATCCTCCAGATGCCTGTTCTCTGTAGCTGGGTTTTCTTAGCTTTATATCCCCCACTCACTTTGGATTTTGGTTTGGGGTTGGGGATCAGAACTTACTCTCTGGGTGGCACTGGCAGTGAAGAACCTGCCTGCCGGTGCAGGGGACCTAAGAGATACGGCTTCAATCTCTGGGTCGGGAAGATCCCCCGGAGGAGGAGATGGCAGCCCACTCCAGTATTCTTGCCTGGAGAAACCCATGGATGGAGGAGTCTGGCGGGCTACAGTCCATGGGGTCGCAAACAGTCGGACACACTCAGCGACTTAGCACAGCACTTACACTCTGCTGGCAGGAAAGCTGTGGCGTGGATCCTCCTTCTGGGAGCTGGGGCCTTCCCACCTCAGCTGCTTGGAGCGGAACACTCTCTTCAGCACGCTCTCCTTCAGGAACCTGGAGATGATCCTCTCTCTCTGGACGTTACTGAACACCTTGCCCTCGGGAAGCCAGCTGAGCTTGTCACACCCGCCGTGGAAGAGGGGGAGCGGGAGGAGCTCGGGAGACACGGCAGTCTTCTGTGGGAACAACGACAAAGAAAGGGATTGCCGGTTACCTGGAAGTCAAGAATGGGAGACCAGCCTACCCAAAAGACCAGCGCCCAGTCCTGCAGCAGCTCTGCTGTGGGAGCAATTGTGCTGATAACACGTGCCCCCTGCCGGGGGCTGCCAGCCCTTCAGGGCAACTCAGGGCATCACAGTGACTGGAGGAGCAAGGGCAGGCCGAGGGGAGGTCTTCCTGATCCTTTCTTGGGAGAAGATAATACTCGACCCCAGGTTCGGTTTTGAGAGGTAAATGTACCAGTCACTGAAGAGCAGAATTGTAAGTAAGAAGGGTTCAGAACAAGGCTCACAGGGGAGGGGTTTGTGTCCTCAACATCAGCACTGCAGGTTGAGAGCGGTTTGGCCACAGTGAAGGTCACACAGCTACTATACTGAAGGTCACAGCTGGGCTTGGCACCCCGCCTGCCCCGCGAAGACTGTTCACGCGCCCCTCAACAGCGTTCTTGCCACCGCACCATCATCAGAACAAAGGGACCGAATCTGGCTTCTTGAAGAAGACGTACCTGTGGCAGAAAACATTTATTCCTCCAAGAATTTATTTAAAAATAAAAGGTAATCATCGTGGCCTCCTGATTTCAGCCAAGGTCAGTAAATTTGCTGGAAAGATTCCAACAGTTGTTATTTAGAGCAAAGAGTAAGAATATATGGATCAACTCGCAGACTTCGAGAGCCAGCTAATGGTTGCGGGGTGGGGGGCGGTGTGGTGGGGGAATAGATGGGGGGAAGGGATAGTTAGGGAGTCTGAGATCGACATGCACACACCACTACATTTAAAATGGACGGACTTCCCTCAGGGTCTGCTGGGAGCCAGCACGGGAGGCCCCACCCATGACAAGGTCATGTGGGAGAGTTCTGGTGGGCAAGGCGAGCCAGAACTCTAGGGGTGCCCCTCTGGGCCTGGCTGAGCGTCTACCCCAAAACCAGAGTCTGTCTGTTTTACTGCTTCCTGACTTTCACCAACTCCTCTGACAGTCACGGGGGGGTTATCCCCGACACCTTTTCTCTGAAGGAAATCAACTTAGAGCTCTAGCTAATTAGCCTCCTGGGCATAATAGGAGTGTTTCAATCCAAACCCCTCGGATGGCTCTCTAACTTGCCTGACAGGTTTACCCGGACTCCTACAGCTACACATACGATTGTTTACAGCCTCCCAACCTCGAGAGGCACAGGAAGCTTAAGATATTCAAATAGTATAGAGCCTCTCCGGGAGTTAGAAATTGTCAGAATAGAACTAGTAGAGGATTTCATTGTTGAGCCAATGCTTGCTGCCAAGTTTCCACATCCCCTGTATGGTATCCTTGGAAGTGTATTAATTAATATAGTTGGTATGTAGAAAAAATAAGTAGTGGCCTTGGTGTTAACAACTTTAGACCCTTAAGGTAATAAATTCTTTACTTTGTTATAAACCACTGCACCTCTGCCCTATAGGAATGCAACTTTATCTAACACCTTCAGAGGATGGCGCCAAACTTTAAAATAATTACTCTTAGAGAAAATAAGTCTTATGGTTGACAAACCTTTATCAGAGTCCTAAAATGTTAACAGGCCTTCTGGCCAGAAGATGATGTAAATCACCTAAACCATTTGTATACGATAAGTTTGCAGAAAAGAAAGCCTGGTCTCAATAAGGATCAAAGACTGCTGACTTTGCATGATTTCGCACCCCCTATTATCCTCTATGTGCAACTTAGGGTATATAAGCTCCCTTTGAAAATAAAGCTACGGGCCTTGCTCAACAGGCTTGGTCTCCCCGTGTCGTTCTTTCTCGTCTCCTTTTCTTTCCTTTTGTCTCTACTCTTTCTTCAGGCCAAAGTAATTGGACGTGGGAGTACATTGATTTCCCACATAAACCTATTATAATTAGGCCTCTGATTCTCTCCACTGACGCTATCCCTTTAATCGCCGACGCGGTCCTCCTGAGGGAATCCCTGGATCCTACTGAGGCTGGACCCCGGGAGGGGTCCAGGGGTTAAGAATCTACCTTGCTGTGCAGGGGATGTGGGCTCAATCCCTGGTCGGGGAACTAAGATCCCACATGCCACAGGGCCACAAAGCCCACGTGCCAGCGCTACTGAGCCTGAGTGCCGCAACCAAACCCAACACAGCCAGAAATAGACACTGTCTTAAATAAAGTGGGTAACCAGCAAGGACCTACTGCACGGCCCGCGGAGCTCTGCTGCACGTGGTGCGGCAGGCTGGATGGGGGTGGGGTTTGGGGGAGAACAGATAACTGTGTGCAGGGCTGAGTCCCTTTGCTGTCCACCTGAAACTATCACAATATTATTTGTTAATCAGCTATACCCGAATACTAAATAAAACGTTAAAAAGAATATATGGGTCAAATAAAGAACAGGCTTGTGGTTGCCAAGGGAGAGGGGAGTAAGGGAGGAATGGACTGGAGCTCAGGGTTAGCAGATGTGAGCTGCCATATATAGACGGGGAACAAAGTCCTCCTGTAAAGCGGAGGGGGCTATATTCAACATCCCGTGAAAACCATAATGGAATGTAAAGCGGAGGGGACTATATTCAACATCCCGTGAAAAACCATAATGGAAAAGAACATGAAAAAGAATGTGTGTATATGTATAACTGAGTCACTGTACAGCAGAAATTAGCACATTATAAATCAACTATACTTCGATAAAAATATAAAAAGAACATATAGGTCAATTTATGTGAACTGGAAAAAAATCAAATTTTAATAGATCCCTTCCTTGGCCTTTGAATGGCTTAAAACACGGTTTGTTCTTCCCTATTTATGTGAAAGAGGATTTAGAGTAACCCAGTCACATCTGCTTGGAAGAGAGAAATTTCTGGCTTCCAGAATATTCTACCCTCCCCCTCCACCAACTCCTTTCTCTCTCCAAAAGCACCCATGAAATCCTGAGACTCACACCCAATTCCAGGGGTTCTGGTTAGTTCTATACCTATTCAAAGTGTATTTGTATTTAAAGTGCATCTTTCTGTTTACTTTTTAAAGTTGTATTTTTTAAATTTGCAAGTTGAAAATTCAGAAGTGGAATTTTGTGTCTCCTGTGCTGGGGACCATGATACCATTATGATTTTCTTATAGTCCTGGCCAAGGGTTTTGAAGTTTGATAAAAAGCTGGCACTCAGGGACTCCCCCTCGCAGTCCAGCGGTTAAAACGCTGCTTCAATGCAGGAGGCACGGTTCTATACCTGTTTGGGGAACAAAGATCCCCCATGCTGCGCAGCGCCACCAAAAAATGGGAAAAAAAAACAAACAAACAAAAACTCACAAACATTCCTAGCTTTCACCACGTGAAGTTGAAGTGGAGTTGCTGAGTCGTGTCCAACTCTTTTCGATTCCATGGACTGTAACCTACCAGGCTCCTCCATCCATGGGATTTTCCAGGCAAGAGTACTGGAGTGGGCTGCCATTTCCTTCTCCAGGGGATCCTCCTGACCCGGGGATTGAATCCAGGTCTCCCGCGTTGTGGGCAGATGCTTTACCCTCCAAGCCACGTGGGAGCCCAGTTTCTCCATGGCTTTCCGTTTCTGACCATTTGGCAATGTCGTTGTCCAGCCAGTTCACGGAATAGACCGACTATGGCGAGCCTGGCTCAGCTGGAGCCTGGCCAGGACTACCTATAATAGATTTCATTATTTGCATTTATGCCCAATTTCTGGGAGTAGTTCTTGGCAACTTCTGTCTTTCTTGGGGGTTGTGCTGTCAGGTGTGGTGGTTTGAGATTATTTAGTATGTCTGCTTTTGTTATTTTATTTCTTTATTTATTTTTATTGAAGTGTAGGTAATTTGCAATGTTGTATTAGTTTTAAAGGGCTTCCCAGATGGCCCTGGTGGCAAAGAACCTGCAGAAGACGTAAGAGATGTGGGTTCCATCCCTGGGTTGGGAAGATCCCCTGGAAGAGGGCAAGGCCACCCACTCCAGTATTCTCGCCTGGAGGATCCCACGGGCAGAGCAGCATACGTGTACATCAAAGTGATTCGGTTATACACACGTCACACATACACACGCACACATATGCATTCTTTTCTGAGATTCTTTTCTGTTGAGAGGTCATTGCAAGCCACCGAGTGCGGTCCTCTGTGCTGCCCAGTAGGCTCTTGTTGTTTGCCTGATTGATCCTCCGTCTGCTTTTGGTCCACGATGGAGAATGGCTTCTCTAGTAAAGCTGGAGCTGAGCATCTTTTGTGTGCTTCCTTTTGTCTCCTCGTGTTAGTCTGAGTAAGAAAATAAGCAGCAGCTGAGCTTCTTACCTGGGTTAATCTGGACATGTCCTCAGCCGTGGACCACGACGCTCTTTCCCTGGTTCTGCTTGGAGACCTCGCTGCTGGAGCCACACTCCCCAGGGCCGAGTTGGTCTGCAGATCCTTAATTAGATTCACACAAGGTGCTCGCCTTCCACTGGGGGCCGGATGGGAACATACCACTGATGTGCGCACACCGGGTCCCCCTCCTGTAGGAAAGCACCTTGCCTTCCTTAGTTATCGTCCGTGTCTGGACAGGAAACGGGTTTCTGCCTAAAATCCCTGTCAGACTCAGGATATTTGTGAAAGGCGAACTTCCTCTGGGTGGGAGGTGCGAGGCGTGCGCTCAGGGTTCCAGGCTGAGCTCTGGGCCATTGTGACCCTCAGAACGCTCAGCAGCCAGAGGGCAGAAAAGAGGGCCCATGGTGCCTTCCTGGAGATGACGGAGAGCCTGGAGCGAGCCTCTCCAGGGCCTCCCCGCCTCCGCTCTCCTTCCACTCTTCTCCGTAACTCAGAGGGTCATCATGGGGACAGCTAGCAACAGCCAAGTGGAGCTGAAACTCCCACTCCTCGAGAAGCCTAAGACCCCGAAAAACTACAGCCACCCTGAGGTTCTCCGTCACACCTTTGAGACTCTGTCCAACCTTCACAAGCTGCTTCCCAATCATCTGATGGAGCTGCTCCACTCCTGCAAGAGTGAGGAGGACAAGAAAAAATGTATGTGGGCAGAGGGTGGGCGCCAGCTCTTTAGGAAGCCTGCCCTTTATCGTGGTACCCACGCCTCTTCTGCAGTCATGCGTGCATGTGTGCTAAGTCGCTTCAGTCGAGTCCGACTCTTTGCGACCCCATGGACCGTAGCCTGCCAGGCTGCCCTGTCCGTGGGATTCTCCAGCAAGAATGCTGGAGTGGGTTGCCGTGCCCTCCTGCAGGGGTCCTCCTGACCCAGGGATGGAACCATCTACTGCATTGCAGGCGGGTTCTCTACCACTAATGCCACCCGGGAAGCCCCTCTGCAGTCACGAGTGCTAAGCTAGTCCTGCAGAGCAGGTGTGGTTCACGCCTGAGGCCTCGACCACGTCCGTCCTTTGTGCTGTGGGGCCGCGTGCTCAGAGCTCACACGCGGTTCACCTACACACTGGCCTTCCCAGCGCCACCTCCTGCTCCTTTTGTTTAAGTTAGTCTTTTATGAATCCGTGGAAAGACGGGAAGGGGCCTAAGTGACAAATACCAGTGAATGTACAAGTTCAGTCCTAGATCTGGTTTTAAGCTTAGTGGGATAACTTCCCAGTTCAAGGCCGGGCTTTGAAGTTCATTCCTCGGCTCTGTTTCCTACCCCTCCTCCTTTCTTTTTCCAGGCTTGCACCACCCTGGAGGAACACTGTTTTCCCCCAGGCCTTACAGGCTTTGCAAGGTGGAGTGGCTGCCCCTCCTGGATCCGTCAGGGAGGGTGATAACTGGACTGATTTGCAGAGTTGGGTGGAGTCTGCCTCCCGTGCTGTTCGAGCTCAGGTGAAGGGCAGAGGTAGAGGGTAGCCACTGGCCCCCAGGGCTTAGAGGGTGAAGTGGCAGCTGCCCCACCGATGAGGGCACAAGTCCTGGGCAGCAAGGCGGGCACTGGCTGCTGACTTTAGAACACAGGTGGGCACTGGCTGCTGCTTTAGAGCACAGCGGCTGATGTGGCGATTTGTCTTCTGGTGGTGGTGGCTTAGTTGCTAAGTCGTGTCTGACTCTTGCGACCCCATGGACAGAAGCCTGCCAGGCTCCTCTGTCCGTGGGATTTTCCAGGCAACAGTATTGGAGTGAGTTGCCATTTCCTTCTCCAGGGGATCTTCCCAACCCAGCAATTGAACCTGGGTCTCCTGCATTTTGTCTTCTGATTAATCCCTAATCCCTGAACCTACAGTATTGTGAATCAATCCCAAGATCCAGGTTATATTAAAGATTACATAATAATCAAGAAAAGTGTACGCGCCTCAGGATAGACAGTTTGCACTGGCAATTCACAAGATGAAATGCAAACCGCCAACAGGCATGAGAGGCGTTCACACACTCTGGTAATCAGGAAGTAACAGAAAACCAAGGAGGGGGTTTTCCCTGTGATCGAGTGGCTAAGACTCCAAGCTCCCAGTGCGGGCGGCCTGGGTTCAGCCCTTGGTCGGGGAACTCGATCCCACATGCCACAGCTGAGAGTCTGCAGGCTGCAGTTAAAGATTCCGCTTCAGCGACAGAGATGCAAGCTCTTCCTTGCTGCAACTGAGACTCAGTGCAGCCAAAGAAAGAAAGAAATATATTTAAAAAGATAAATCGAGGAGATATTTTTAAGCCATCAGAGAGGTCAAATTTTGTAAGATCAATAATGATAAACACGTGGGGAAATTAATACCCTCACAACTAACTGATGGTATGTTCATTGCTTCAGGCTTTGATGGTATGTTCATTTGCTTCAGAAGGTAATCTGAAAGTCTTTGTCAAAGTTTAAAATGTATGTTGCTGGCTTACTGAATGAGTTGAACTCAGTAAAGAGTAAGCAGAGTGTCCCGGGACTGCCAGGATATAGACCCACAGACTGGGGGGTTAAAGCAACAAATGTATGGTCTCATGGCCTGGAGGCTAGAAGTCCAGAGCCCGAGTGTCAGCAGGCTCTGAAGCGGCCGGGAGAGGATTCTTTCTTGCCTCTTCCTGGTTTCTTGAGTTTGCTGGGAATCCTTGGTGTTCCTTGATTTACAGACACATCACTCGACTCGCTGCCTCCGTTGTCACAGGTGCGTCTGCACATGTGACATCCATCTTCTCCGTGTGCGCGTCTGTCTTCCTACAAGGAGCACCATATTGGGTTAAGAATCTGCTCTGCTCCAGAACAGGGCTTCCCAGGCGGTGCTAGCAGTAAAGAACCTGCCTTCCAATGCAGGGGACGCAAGAGACTCGGGTTCAACCCCCAGGGTAGGAAATGGCAACCCACTCCAGGATTCTCGCCTGGAGAATCCCCATGGACAGAGGAGCCTGGTGGGCTACAGTCCATGGGGTCGAACAGAGCCGTACACGACTGAGTGACTTAGCGCACACACTGCCCCAGTATGACCTCATCTTAACTACATCTGCAGGGTATTTCCAAGTGAGGCCACATCCGGGGATACTGGGGCTTCGGAGACGCTACAGTCCCCAGCACCACAGCACCTCTGCCTAAAGAAATCCTCACGTGCCTAAAAGAATGCTTAGCTTTTTCTTATATAGATAAGTTTGTTGTTCATAGTTGGGTATCTGGCGCCACTGGATGCTTTTCAGACCGTGTGGGCTTATGACAAAACTGAGACAACAGAAAAATTCGCATGTTAAAATCCTGTTCGATATGCATGTCCTTCAACTTAGCGTCCTAGAGAAATACTGGCCCGCCCTGCACACAGATGCAGGAACAAAGGTGTGTGCTGAAACACTGTTTATAAAGGTGAAAAGTTCTAAAAAGCCTATTATCATTCAACCACAGAATGGTTAAACAGACACCTTCATACTGCGAAATACTGTTAAAAAAAAAGTCGATATTAAAACATCTACAAAACACACTGCAGAGTTTTAATAACAACGATTCCATTTTTGCCAAAAGAAGAGTGTAAATTCAGAGATGGGAATATGTACATGAATGTTTAGAAAAGGGTTCTAGATGGAGACACAGCAAATTCGGGACGGTGGCAGGATAGCGACGAGGGGAAGGAAGAGGTTCCTTTGACTGTTGTTGACTTTGAACTTCTCCAGCAAAGATGGGTTTATTCGGTATCCACGGAGAAGTGCAAATCAGCAAACCACAAGGAAGTCACCACAGGGCAAGGACAGGAGAACGCTTTCACGGAAGGTAAAGGAAGCTGGGAGGGCAACCAAAGGAGTAAACAAACCGGCTGAGCCCCGCGGGAGAGGAGGGAGGGGCGGGTCTTTCTTCTTCCGGTTTGGGCTCCGCTGTGGACACCGGGCTGAGAGCGCCCCCTGCTGGTCTCCTGGCTCTGAGGTTTCTGTTCATTAATTTTCTGCGCTGTGTACACTGCTTCCCTGGAGAAGGCGATGCAGCCCACTCCAGCACTCTTGCCTGGAAACTCCCATGGACGGAGGAGCCCGGTAGGCTGCAGTCCATGGCGTCGCAGAGAGTCGGACACGACTGAAGTGACTTGGCAGCAGCAGCAGCAGCATACTGCTTCCCTGGTGGCTCAGACAGTGAAGAATCTGCCTGCGACTCGGAAGACCTGGGTTCCATCCCTGGGTTAGGAAGATCCCCTGGACAATGGAAAGGCTACCCACTCCAGTATTCTGGCCTGGAGAATCCCATGGATAGAGGAGCCTGCCGGGCTACAGTCCATGCGGTTGCAAAGAGTCGACACGACTGAGCAACTTTCACTCACTATACTTAAGTTGTTTAATTTTATTTTAATGGAAGTCTTTCCATGCGTCTTTAATTTTTGTAATTAAAATTCAGTTTTAAAATTGAAAATGCAGTGAGCGTTTATGTGAGGTTTAGGTTTTGATTTCTCAATGGTATTCCAGTTACATGTTGATTTATGGAGTTTAGGGATCCAGAGGAGTTTGTTCCTCTAGCCTTCCAGTGTAGACACAGATAGGTATGGACGCACCTTTAGCAGCTGGTAGCGTTCCTGCCATGAAGGCTGCGGTCCACTGAATTATCAATGTATTTGAAATCCTGACAACCAAGCAAACCCTGCACTCATGCTGTTGGGCGGGGGGGAGCCTGAGGGAGGCTGGGCGGCCCAGCTGCGTGGTCACGGGGCTAAGGACCCGCCGCAAGAACCCTGGCCTTCACCCGGGAGCCCCGTACTCAGGCCTGCTCTTGAGTCACTTGGTGTGATTTTCTGGCCTCTAAGGATGAAGCTGATCACTGTCATTATACCATTTAGTTCACTTAGTCTGCATGAGGCAATGTTCCTGGGGGTCTCTACCAATTACCCTGCCCGGGAAGGACCTTCAGGGATCTAGCCGGTGGAGTAACGGGGGCTGGATGAGCTCTGATCTAATTCCGAGTCCGATGCAGGGCCGCCCTGAATCTCCTGAGGCTCAGCTCCTCTTGCTGCAGCAGCTGCGTGACAGCTTCTTCTTGATGCACCTAAATGGGTTACAGAGATGCTCGGAGCACGGCCTGCAAACTGGCTTTTGCTTCTCAAAGTGTTACCAGTTGGCAAAGAGATAAAAAGCCTGCCCTACAAGATAACTCAGCTATGTCAGTAAATAACGTGCATTTTAACTGACTTCCCTTCTCCCTCCCTCTTTTTTTTGGTGGGGGGGTAGAGATGGTTTTGATGAAGGAAGGAAGTGGCGTCCTGGAACACGTTCTGACACAAGTTCTGTCTCACTGCCGACGGGTGATTTATGGGCCATCCGTGTGAAGCAGCACGTGTGATGTCAGGGCAGTGTGTGGTTACTATCACTGAAGCACTTGCCCTTTGAGAATCACAGACAGATCACACCAGCGACCCTCAGTGCCTGCCCTGTGCATTCCTTCATTCTCTGCTTGCTGGGCGTCTCTCAGGCGTCCAGGACCAGGCTAAGGTCTAAATGCTGCTCACAGGTATTTTTGGAATGAAGAAATGGCAGAGCTAAAGAAAGAAAGAAAGAAAGTCACTCAGTCATGTCCGACTCTTTGCGACCCCATGGAGTGTAGCCTACCAGGCTCTTCCATCCATGGGATTTTCCAGGCAAGAATACTGGAGTGGGTTGCCATTTCCTTCTCCAGGGGATCTTCCCGACCCAGGGATTAATGGCACAAATAGCCATTCTCAAACCAATGCCATGTGACTCTTCCCAAGCAGAAATGGGAAGAAACACCAAGTTACTCTAATGCTCGCTGCACCAGGGCTTCCCTGGGGGCTCACATGGTGAAGAGTCTGCCGGTTGGAGAAGGAAATGGCAACCCACTCCAGTACTCTTGCCTGAAGAAGCCCTTGGACAGAGGAGCCTGGTGGGCTACAGTCCACTGGGTCGCAGAGTCGGACACGACTGAGCGACTGACACACAAAATGGAGGAGATACTTGCTGGCGCAAGGGTACACTTATCTGTTCTCCCATCTCCTGCAGGAAGCAGGATGGGGCAGACAGCACCTGGCAGGCAGGACGGGTCTCCACCCCGCCCCCCACCCCTTCTGGAAGTCTTAGGGCCTCAGTGCCTGCAACAGTTGGCCTCGGGCAAATAAAAGACAAAGTTGTTGCCTGTAGTGCAGGAAACCTGGGTTCAATCCCTGGACTGAGGAGATCCCCTGGAGAAGGGAATGGCAACCCACTCCAGTATTCCTGCCTGGAGAATTCCACGGATGGAGGAGCCTGGCGGGCTACAAGCCAGGGGGGTTGCAGAGTTGGAGACGACTGAGCGACTAACACTAATTTATTCTATTACTAGGTGAGAATTCTGAATTCTCTGGCTTAGAAAGGATCTTGGAAAGACATCAGTTTCCAAGAGAGATTAATCTGACCCCCAAACCAAGCAGTATGCCCCTGTGGAGAAGGAGGCAAAACAACAACGCCAACCAAGGATGGAAGAAATGCTGCTTGTGGAGTAAAAACACGAAGGACCCTCCGACGTCAACTATCGTTGTCAGGTAGGGGGCCAGCTTTGTCCCGGGCGGGCCTGTTTAGCGATGTTACAGGCGATGTTACCGCGAACCCGATGCCTTAGCGAAAAAATGACTTGAAGTTGTCTCTGGTGTATGTGGTTCAGTGTGAAAACAAGCTCTGCTCTGCATAAAACACACGAGCCGCCTTTTCACCCCCCTGCCGCACCCAGGGTCTGTAGGCATGCTCAGAGGCGGAGCAGGCGTGTGGGATCCCCGTGGGCCACCGCATTCCAGGTCAGGGAGTAGAGACCTAGCAGGGCTGGAGTGGGATCCTTGGGACCCAGCCACTGAGCTGCAGGGCTTTTATGCTGCGCAAGTCAGGAAGCACCAGCCCGCCCCAACACGGCCAGGGACCCAGGGTACAACCCGAGTGGCAGAGCCTTGCCTTTATTCCTAGTTCACCAGATTCCTTCTTTTTCACGTAAGCACATACAGCTATACATTTTTCCACTCAGCACCAATTTTACTATACCCCATAAGTTGTGTTTTTATTAGATTACAAGGACAGTGAAGGCAGCTTTCAGATGTGTTTTTTATAAGAGACCCTCTTAAATGAGAATGAAGACGAGACAATACATGAGGAAGTAACCACTGATTTGGAATATCATGTTCCTGGGAAACAGTCTAATTCTCCGTGTCTTTTCGGCAGATGATAGGGGTGGAATGAAGCTAAGATTCTAACTGACCCTCTGATAGTCCTGCTCCTCTGTGCTCACTCCCCGCTGCCAGGTGGCTGAAAAAGAACATGCGACCCACCGAAGACCTTGCCTCGGTCACGCAGAGGTTGGCGGTGTTCGGGCCGATTGAGTCGGTGACGCTGTGCGGACGGCAGAGCGCCGTGGTGGTTTTCAGACACATGGTCTCGGCCTGCAACGCGGTGAGCGCGTTCCAGAGCAGGGCGCCCGGCAGCATGTTCCAGTGTGCCTGGCAGCAGCAGTTCATGTCGCGAGAGCTGAGGCTGCCCCCAACCAGGAGCCCACACAAGTTCCCCAAGCGCGTTTGACATCATTTGTTTCCCATCAAGGCTCCAGCACAATACAATCACAGCAACTGGTATTTAAGCACTGAAAGAAGGCACGGCGAGCTTTATTCGGCTCGGGGACTGACATGCGGGAGCAGCGGTACAGCGCTTCCCTGGAGGCGCCCGGCTGCCGCGCAGGCCATCAGAGCTTCGCCTTTCTGGACAGGAAGCTTGCGATGGCATTCATGCATTCGTCTGACTGCCACCTCTCCCTCAGGACACTGCTTTCTTCCGCGTTGACCGCGTGCAACTTTTCTTTCTCCCTGTTTCTGATGATCTGCTTGGAAATTCTCATGGCCTGAAAAATCAAAAACCAACAGTTAGCTGAAGAGGTATTCTAAGAGGAGTTGGGATCATTCTAGAATTCTGATGATTGTGTGGCTCAGTTGTTCCTTTGATCCTGTGACACCTTGTAAGGAAGACAGGGCTTCTCGAACGTTCGTGTGTGCACACGTCACCTTGGCAGGGGTGGGGCGGGCCCTGTGACCACACACTTCTGGCTCCAGGACTGCATTCTGAGCAGCGAGGACATGAGAGTCACTCAGCGGTGGGCACGTGTGGACGCACAAGCATCCCTGGGAAGCTCACCAATCTGCCTGCTCACCTGGGCTCGAGGCCAGAAGTCCCAGCAGAGGCGGCCAAACAGCCTCGTCAAAGTCATGCCCAGGAAGAACTGCCCCTCTGTTGCCACAGCCCAGAAGTGGAACGGCCATTTGGTAAGTTTCATAAAAAGTCAGTATTTCTAACGTTATTATGGTTACTTTTAATATCAGATTTACATGTGCTCAGAGCAAGCAAAGGTGTCTTGTTTTTTTTTAATTGCCTATTTAAGGCAAATGGTTCTTGCAAGTAAAACAAACAAACAAACAAAAAGGTCCCGAATACTAACATTTGGGGGGAGCTTTGAATATGCTTTCAGCCTGGCCCACACTTCCTTCTGAAAAGTGCTGTCGGGAAAAACTTCAGTAACGAGTCCTTGGGCACATGCTTCCTGGGCTGTTAACTTCTTCCCAAAAAGGAGCATCTCTGCCGCCTGGAATGAAAAGCAAGGTTAGGACGTGACTTCAGTGAAGAAAGGCTCAGTAACTCAGAGTGAGCTGCTCCCAGCAGACACGCAGCCACTTCCTTCGGTCTTTGAGATCGACAGTATTTCTCATTAAGGGAGAAATTGATGGCCCCACAGCAATGCTGTGCAGGCTGTGTGCTGAGACCGCCAGGCTTTCGAGAAGGCTTGTGGAGTTTGTTGCTTCTCTTGTGTGTCTATGTTGGGGAGGTAAGAGCTGGGACCTAGAGCAGAAATGCCAGATATTGGGTCTATGACAAATGGCAGCTATGATTTCCTGTTTTGTACACAATACACAATTACAACAACAAAAAATGAAAACTCATGGTCATAGAGAATGACAACCAGCTTTTAGAAACAGCAACGGTCAAAATTCCCTTCCCTGGAAATTCACACAGTGGTCTGGCTCTGACAGTTTTCTTTACCTGCCCAGGGAGTCAGGTGAGCTCTAATTAACTGGAGGAAGGTGATGAAGACTAACGTTCAGGTTCTAACAGAACTGGGGTCACTGAGTGGGTATCTTTCTCTGTGTTTGCCATTTTTCTTCAAAGACTGTTCCACAGCCAAATGCTCTAAGCCTTCGAGTTGGGTCTGCCCGACTTTTCAAGTTCAAATCTGTGTAACACTTCAGGGAATGTGTCAAAAGAAAGAGATTTAAAAGGGGGCTTCCTCAGAGGCCTGGTGGTTAGGATTCTGGGTTTTCTCTGTTGTGGCCCAGGTTCAATCCCTGCTCGGGAAACTGAGATCCTGCAAGACATGCGGCATGGCCAAAAAAAAAAAACTTCAAAAAATCCACATTTTTTTCCCATGGACATCTGACAGCAACAGGAAGGCTCCATCCCCCTCCTCCCTCAGGTCTCGGAGGCCCACTCCTCCCCCGGGTCTCGGAGGCCCACTCCTCCCCCGGGTCTCAGAGGCCCACTCCTCCCCCAGATCTCGGAGGATGTCTGCCAAGCCTCTCCCATGCCCGGTGCCCCACCCCGTCACGCTCGCTTGGGGTCCTGCACACAGACAGCCGGGCACTGAGGCTTCCGTAGCCGCAGGGACAGGCTGGAGTGGCCACAGGCCCCTGGGTGCCCGCCCTGCCCTGAGCAGGCTGGAGAGAAGGCTGGAGAGGCCAGGGCGGCTCCGGGCGCAGGGGCACCCAGCTCAGCATGACCCGCAGTGTGCAGAGCGGCGAACTGAGTGCCAACCCCCTCCACGCAAGACCCTCCCCACGGCCCGGCTCCTCTCTTTAAAACTCTCGGATCTGTGGGGCAGATCATGTGCTTCTGTGTCGTCCCTATTATCGAGGGAAAGAACAGGGGGTACTGGACACTTGCGGAGTGGACAGACTTACTAACGTTTATTTTTAAGGCTTCCGAGACCTACCTTGCTTGAGCCCATTATCTTGGGGAAAGTGTAAGAGGAACAGCCTTCCGGACTCAGGCCCAGGTGACTGAACGGGGTGTGAAAGGTTGCCTTTTTGGAGAGAAAGAGAGAAAAGAAAGTCATCTTTTCACATGTGATTTCAAAAGCATCACCCTCTGTTTATGTCCTCCTTAGAGCACTGAACTGAAGCGCTTTATCGTATTACACAGGCAGACCTCACTCCACTAAGCTTTTGCTTTACTGTGCTTCACAGACACTGCTTTTTTCTTTTTTTAAAAAATAAATTGAAGGTTTGTGGCACCTCTGTATCAAGCAGGTCTGTCCATGTCATTTTCCCAACAGTGCTATTTTTAAATTAAAATGTTTTTAAAACATTTAAAAATAGCTCATGGTTTTTTAGACACAATGCCATTTGCACACTCAAAAGACTACACTATAATGCAAATGTAACTTCTCAAAGCACCGGGAAATCAAAACATTCCTTTGACTCACTTTATTGTGATATTTGCTTTATCCCGGTGCTCTTGAAGTGGACCCACAATATCTTCAAAGTGTGCCCATACACACACAAATTGATTCTCTGAACATGCACAGTTGAATGAGTTTTAAACAAATATATACAGTTATGTAGCCACTACCATAGTCAAGATATAGAATATTTCTATTGCCCGTGGTGGTAACGAGCTTGCCTGCAGGAGACATAAGAGACAAAGGCTTGATCCCTGGGTTGGGAAGATCCCCTGGAGAAGGGAATGGCAACCCACTCCAGTGTTCTTGCCTGGAGAATCCTGTGGACAGCGGAGCCTGGCGGGCCACAGTCCACGAGGTCACGGAATCAGCCGCGACTGAGCGCACAGCCTGTTTCCTCGTGCCCTCCCTCAGGCAGCCTGTTCCTCTCATCCCTGAGCCACCACCGATCCGGGCTCTGTTCCTACAGTTTTGCCCTTTCTCACATGTGTATAAATGGAATCATACATCCTATACCCGCTTCTCCTTTTTCGGGCCTCTGTCCTTAGCAAAAGGCTCCTGAGTCTCCACGTTGCTGTCTCATGTACCAGGATTTTGTTCCTTATTTCTGAGCAGTATTCCATTGGATGGGTGTATCAGAATTCATTTTATCCATTCACCAGTTGAAACCACTGTGGCATTTCCAGTATTCTGGATACTGTAAGCTTATGATGAATGTCTGTTTTCAACTCTCCTGGGTAAATACCCAGGCTTGCAATTGCTGGGCTGTGTGGTAAATGTGTGGTTTAACTCTCTAAGAAGTTGCCAGACTATTTTCAGAGCGGCTGCACCATCTAACAATGCCACCAGCGGTGTACGTCCCAAATGCTCCAAGTTCCCCCTAAACCTCGTCATCATCAGTCTTTTCAATTTTACCCGTTATCATAGGTGTATCGTGGTGTCTTGGTGTGGTTTTAATCCCTTGGTGGCTCAGCGGTAAAGAATCCACCTACAATGCAGAAGACCTGGGTTCGATCCCTGGGTCGGGAAGATCCCCTGGAGGTGGAGAGGGCAACCCACTCCAGTATCCTTGCCTGGGAAATCCCATGGACACAGGAGCCTGGTGGGCTACAGTCCACGGGGTCACAAAAGCGTCACCCATGACCGAGCAACTAAACAATGACGGCTAATGATGCTGAGCATCTTTTCATGTGTTTATCAGCTATTTAGTGCCTCCTTTGGTGAAGTAACTTGCAATTCTTTGTCCACTGTTTTTAAGTTGGCTTGGTTATCTTTTTATTATTGAGCTGTAAGAGTTTCTTACATGTTCCGTTTACAAATCCTTTTCTTAATGGTGTCTTTCTCATATTTTTAAGAGCCATTTACACTTTCTTTTCTGTGAGCCGTATTATTCCTCTCCAGCTTGCGTTTCTATCTTACGTTGTTGATCCATCACCTCACTGATTCATTTTTAAAACTATACTAGCAAGGTTAGCCTCTATTGTTTTCTCAATTGTCTTGATTTTGCCCCAGAGGTTTTTGATTGGCTTTAAATACCCAAAACTACTTTAACATTGGTTATTTAGGCTGCAGAGTCAGTCAGTTATTCAACTACAATAACTGTGTTTTCTGTGTTTTCCTAGATGTCAGAAATATTTTTGTGTTTCTTGATGAATGAAAAGTTCTTAGGAAATTAACTTATAATTGACAATTCTGTAAACAGCATATTTAGACTTCATTTTTCCATAATCAGACATGTTGAGTTTTTTTTCAATGAATACTGTTAGAAGATAAAAACATATGATGTGCGACACATACAAATCAAAATAATAAAAGTATACATAAAACAGTAATTAAAGTCACCTGCCTTCTCTTTTGCCCCCAAAAGAAAGCCTTTTGGAGAAAATGTGCTGAGAAGGAACATAATCAAAAAACAAAGGAGTCAACCTTGGAAAGCGCCACAAACAGGTCCATGGAAAGCTAAAGCTCTGCAGCATTTACTTACTTTCAAACATTATTATAAGCAACACTGAGCGAACTTCAGAAACAAGAGCAATAGAGGCAGAGATGGTCAGATACTGGCGTCAGGCTGCCTGGTGACCCTGGAGCTTCTTGACCTCTGTGCCATGGTTTTCTCATCTGTGAAATGGGGATGAGAGCCCCTGCCTCACGGGGCCGTTGCTGTGGGCGCTTCCTGAATACGTGTAATGGGCATCAGCAGAGTGTCTCCTGTGGACTGACCACTCAACTATCTACTGTTGTTACGACTTCCACCTTTTCATGAGCTCAAAGGGGAAAGGTGCTGTTTGCTGACGGAGACACTAATAGGCAGGCATGACCTACTGCCCATAATAAAGAATAACTGGTTGTATGGGTTAAATGTTAACCCACATTTAATATGGTATACATTCAAGAAGCCAGGCATGAACAGATCCTGTAAAGTCAATTCCTCTCCACAGCTTCTTTCTTCTGTGTCTTTCTCTGATTTGAAATTGAATCTTGATTTAATTCAGTTGGGTGAAATCTTAGCGGTGGTCACTATTTGTCAAATATCTTACTGTGGGCCCAATCTGTCAGCATATATAATACACACACATTTCCCTCTGATTTCAATTTTAATTTAAGTTGTATCGTAAGACGGAGTCTTAGGAATCTTTATCAAGATGATGCTCATGACAATCATTTGGGATCTAGTGGGAGAGTAAGATGCAAATATGACACTATTTAGCTTTCAAGTCCTACAGAAAGAGACCACCAAGTTCAGGTCAGGAACTTCTGCTCTCACCCTGCTCAAAGCAGATCAACGGATGGGTCATTTAACACACAGAATGGGACTGAAGACTGTGAAGTTCTGCCTTTGGGCAGAAAGTTCTACCTACAAAGGTTAGGTGGCCAAGCGTCTAGAATTGCACTTGTTATTTTTACGGGGAAATTATTAATAAGTATTAGATCTGACAATATGCCCAATCGGATTGAAAGGAATCCAGTCAACGATGGGAGTAAAGGACCCTTATAAACGGCCCTGTTACTGGAGAAGGTACCTCCAACAAAACCAGGCATCTCTTCAGCAGCAAAAACCAACTGTTCCCTGCAAGGATATGTGTACGTCAGCAAATTTCATTGCCACAAAAGCAAGAGTCACTCTAAGACTCTGATAACCCCAAGAGGTGGTTATTAGTTCTACAGGAGAAGTTCTAGGGTCAAGGTGCTAAGATAAATGTTTATCACATCATCTTTGTTTATAAGGAAAAGAACTAGGCATGCTAGGGTTCCAGTGTCGGGGACTCGTTAAATTAGGTAAGCTAAATAACCCAAGTGTTAGCGCTGCTTATCTCCGAGTGGGGAGAGGAGTGATTTTATTTTTTAAAAATATTTAGCATTTATCTACCTGGCCACAGTGGGTTTAGTGGTGGCACACAGGCTCTGCACTGTGGCACGAGGGGGTCTTTAGCTGTGGCATGCAAACTCTTGGTTGGCACGTGGGGTCCCTGACCAGGGGTGGACCTGGGCCCCCTGCATTGGGAGTGTGGAGTCTTAGCCACTGGACCACTAGGCAAGTCCCAAGGAGTGATTTTTAAATCAATTGTTTTCTTTGTACTTTTCCATATTTTTCAAATTTTTATTTTCTACTATGACATACATTACTACTATAGTAGGAACTGAAGTGAAAATCTATATAATTCAATGGTGAGCATGAGGCAGTAACTTCTCTGAGCTTCGGTTTTCTTATCTGCTAAGCGGGGGGGAGTGAAAGTAAATACTGCCTGAAAGTCCTTTCTTAGTCTAGATTTCTAGATTCCAGGGTTCATTTACACTGAAAAAAAAAAATGATCAAATAACTCACTTGCATAACCTTCAAAGCTGCCTTTTTTTTTTTTTTTTTTTTACCCATGCTTGCAAGTCTGAAGGTCTCCTGACTATTTTAGAGCAAAGCTGAATCACTCTTGTGTCATAGGATGAGAATAAACAGAACCAAAAGGGCTGGGACAATGTTCATGACAACACTGCTGTTGAGGAAGATTCAGGTTAATGGTGAAGGAAGAACAAAGCATGTCAAGGCGGACTAAATCTTTGGGGAAAATGTAACTTTCATCCCTTCTAACCCCGACCGCATGCCCTGTTTACTACCAGCAACGCCAAAGCAGCGTTTGGAGGAGCGTGTCTTCCCCAGCCTGACACCACTCGCTTCTGCCCGCGGACTTACCCGGTCGGTCGCGTAAACGACGTCAAACAGCCCGAGGACGGTGACGGAGATCCCCACGGCCGGACCATTGACCACGGCCACCAGCGGCTTCGGGAAGTCTATGAAACAGTTGACGAAATCCCTGCAGACACGGAAATAGACAAGCGTGCTGAGCTGTTCCCAAGCAGCGTCACCGAGGTACAAGCAGGACCGGGGTCCGGAACGCGCTTCTCTGGGCGGGCTGGAGATGTTTCCACCTCCCGGCACCTCCGCGGCCTGCAGCCCGCGATTCACCCGGGCCCCGTCTGCGGGGCACTGGAGGGATGCCTGCAGGGACCCCGGGGCCGGCCTCGGTCCACATCCTGCGTCCTGGGCCTTCAGTCAGGGCCGTGAGTCAGCGGCCGACTCGGAGTCAGCACGGGCCGCGGGGTCCCGGCGTGCTGGGCAGCAGAGAGCCGGGCATCAGAAGCGGCTGGGCAGCAGGGCCCGCCTCCAGCCCCCTGGGCGCAGCGGTGCCGGCAGCGAGGCCTCCCCCAGCCCGGGAGACGGCGCTCGGCTCCTCCGCCTCGGTGCGGCGGCGGCGGTGCTGTCGCTGAGTCGTGACCGCCGCTGCCTCGACGCGGAGAACTGAGAGCGCGCCGGGAGCTGGCTGCCGGGCCCTCCCGTGAGGAGCGCTCAGGGCAACGGGAGTCACCGCGAGGAACCAGACGCCCTTTCTGACGGCGGCCTGACAAGTACGCTTGTCGGAAGTCACCGCCGACCACAGGGAACCAGTGTTTCTCTTTTCTGCAAGCTCAGACCCCCGATGAACCTGGCGAGCCCCCGGGTCAGCCGGCCCCTCACCTCAGGAGGGCGGCCCCGCTCCTGGCCATCTCCTCCAGCCCGTCGGCGGGCAGATTCCTGAAGTTGGTCAGGTCGTTCCCGCTGCAGTAGTAGTCCCCGCTGCCTGCGAACACAAGCCATGGGCGCGCCACTCAGGCACCCGCCGCTCCCGGGCACCTCCTGGGCGCCAGGCTCGGCGCCACGCTCTGCGAGAGCACCGTGCACCCGCGGGGGTGCCCGCCCTCGCTGACGGACCGGTCGGCCAGACGCTGCATTAAGGACACGCTGACAAACGCAGGCAACGCGGCTGGGCCACGAAGGGACGCGAGAGCAGGCGGGGGGGGGGGGGGGGGGGTGGGGGGGGGGGTGATCTCATCCGGGGGCTCGGGGAGGCGGGGGCGGGTACGGGAACAGGGCGGGGGTGTTCTCCGGAGCTGACAGCGCTTGTGAGGCTCTGGGGCGGGTCACCCGGCGCTCGATGGGCCCAGAGAGGCACCATCACAAAGTAACAGATGCCTTCAGCTTGCTCTTCTCAGTCCAAGACAGATAAGTTAGAAGGGAAAGCAGAATTTAGGGAATCTATATGACATGAATTAGAAAGGCAAGTCTAATCGACATAATTATAACTCTACACCTTAATAATCAAGAGTGAATTTACTTTTAATTCTTAAAATTTTTTAAAAATTTAAGTATTTATTGTTATTACTTGGCCAGGCTGTGTGGCATATGGGATCTTAGTTTCCCTGACCACGGATCAAATCTGTGTCCCTTGCATAGGGAGCAGGGAGTGACTGGACCACCAAGGATGTCCCTGAAGTTACTTTTTAAGTGTTTGTGGATGATATAAAAAAATTGGCCATTTTTTTGCTTCTTAATCTTCAAGGTAGAGATTTCAATATATATCTAGTATACACGAAATTTTAACAGATTCTAAAAAAAAAATTAGAAAAACTGATCATCTCTGATTATAAGCCAGGAATTGATAACAGAAATGCAAAACAAACAAAATCCTTTCTGAAAACTGAAGGACCTATTATTACAACGCTTAGATAAAAAGAATAAGTAAGAAACCAAAAGTGAAGGGTATATAGAAAACAACTATAGAGTGAGCATGTGCGCTAAGGCACATCTGACTCTTTGTGACCCTTTGGACTGTATAGGCTCCTCTGTCTATGGAGAGTCTCCAGGCAGGAATACTGGAGTGGGTTGCCATGCCCTCCTCCAGGGGATCTTCCTAACCCAGGGGTCAAACCCACATCTCTTATGTCTCTTGCACTGGCAGGCAGGTTCTTCACCACTAGCGCCGCCTGGGAAGCCCAGAGAACAAGCACTATTTATCAGCACTTAATCTTTCAGTTTTCTTACTTGTAAAATACTAGTAATAATAGGGTCTAATATCATAGGGTTATTGCAAGAAAGCTTAGAAGAGTTAAGAATTAAGAAAGCTACCAAACAAATTAAAATGCTTAGCCCAATGCTCGGCAAACAGGAAGTATGATACAAACGTTAGCTGTTATGACCAGCTATTATGAAACTCAGCAGTTTCACTTTTACAACATGGATATCTTTGCACATTTACTGAAAGATGTATGTCTGAGGATATTCCTTGCAGCATGATTTTAATAGCAAAAGACTAAGTACAATCTGCCTGTTCACTGACAGAGGAATGATGAAATAAATTATGGAGTCCTGAAACTTTCATACTTTGCAGTCCTGCAGAGGAAAACTTAGATGTGCAGGTGCTGACTGAGAACAAATTTTCAGGACAGCAGTTAGGACAGAAAGGTAGGTATAGTGTGTGTGTATTATGTGCTTCCTCTTCTGTTTACAAAAGGAGGGGTAGGGAGAATCACACACACACACAGGCAGTTTCTAGAAGGCTCAAGAAAAGCTGAGGTGTTTTAGGATGCAGGCCTGGGGTTTTAGTTTAGTTATGCGCCGTTTCATAGTCTTCGGGTTTTTAAAAAATGATGCGCCTGCATTGTACATTCAGTTTAAAAAATGTTAACTAAAAAATCAGAAACTGTTCCTCTCCTATAACCAGCCAGTGCTGCCTCTGGACTGTTCCCGTTGCCTTCCTGCTCCTAGGCATACACGAGGGATGCCAGAGCATCTTTGCGTCTTCCCCACTTCACTCTTTCTCATTAGCTGTTAGGTATCTTTCTCCTCACCTCTCTCTCTCTCTTTTCTTTTATTTATTTATTTATTTTTTACTAAAAGTGCTCTGATATTATATATTTTACAAATTTCAATGAAAATTAAAACCACTCCTGGGGATTCCCTGGTGGTCCAGTGGTTAGGACTCTGTACTGACAAGGACAGGAGTTCAGCCCCTGATTGGGGAACTAAGATCCCACAAGCTGCGTGGTGCAGCCAAAACAGAAGAAAAATAAAATAAAATAAAATGACTCCTGCTTCTGCCACGCCAACACGCAGCAGTAGCTCCCGCCTCCCGAGTGCCGGTGTGAGCCCTGCCCTGCACTGCCTCATGTCACTATGACCACTCTGTGGGGTTAGGAAGACACTGTCTTCTCCATTTAGGAAGCAGAATTCACCCGCAAGCAGTAAGTGAAGCTGGGATTTAAACTCAAGTTGATCTGAGTCCAGAACCTTAGCCTTCACCACTACACACATGCAAAGCCCCTACCAAGTTCAATCATCAAGTTCTCATCAGCCCAGGCCCACCAGCATCCATATTTTCCAATAATTATCACAGTGCTGATATAATTGCTAATGTTTTATTTCATAAACATTTTCCTATACGGTGACTCTCTACAGTTACACTTTTTAATGCTTTTGCAATACAGAGTCTACAGGATGTTCTAGCATATGGTTTATTATGGTTATTTAGAGTATTTAGAATGTTTTGGGAGATTCCTGTGTCAAAGTATGTGAGCGTTTTACATATTGTCAAATGCTGTCTTTTTAAAAGGTACCTAACACTTTTTAAAGTCATTTCTGCTGCTGTCAGCAAGGGGCACTTATTCTACCATGACCTTCTCAAAATTCAGTATAGTATAAAAGTTTGCTAATTCAGATAAGCATTAATATAAACTGGTATCTCTCATTTTTATTTGTGTTCTTGCTTATTAATCTGGTTGCATTTTCCTTGTTTCTTTGATGCCAAGACTTTCTCATACAAACTGTCTATTCATTTTACTCACCAATTTATCTAACAGGTTTAGCGCTTTTCTTACCAAATTGTACCTGCTTTTTACATGATAAAGATATCAATCCTATGTCTTACCATATTGTTTATATATTTAAGAATTAGGGTATTTCAGCACTAGAAAAGATGATAGAGCTTATTTTCTCAATTTCTTTTCTAGGAGAACATCCTTCCCGGCCCCCAAACAGAAATCTAACTAAGAAATCCAAGGAAATGTCTTACCTGTTAAAACAGTTATGGCTGACTCATCCCTGCTTGCAGCCTGAAGTGCAGCTATGATGTCATGATACATCTGCGTGAAAGAGGGAAGACGAGGAAAGGAGAAAGCTGAAAATGATCATTCCCACCCAGTGGGTCCTCTCCACGTCGGTCTGCAAGCCCGCTCTTTGCAAAGTGCCAAACGCTTACCTCGGCTGTATTTATAGAACCAAAAAGGATGCTGATACACTAGGGTTTTTGAGTGAAACAGAGGAGACAAGACAAGCAGGACGGACTCCCGGGGCAGACGGTGTTACCTGAGTGGTGAGAGCATTTTTTTTGGCTGGACGGTTCAACCTGATGGTGGTGATGCCGTCTTCGGAGGTCACCACCAGGCTATCGCTTTCCGGTTGCTTCCTGTCTGCTGCAGGGGCCTCTGGGCTGGGGGACTCAGAGGAAGCACTCAGCCTGGACACCAAGTCCACGTAGTTCTGTCGGGCAGCTTCCTAAAGACAGATGATTTCAGCCCAGTTAATGAACAAGCATTTTGAGACACTTCCTGTCCTACTCAGTACACCTGATGGCAATGAAGGTCCTGGTTGGATATAGGGACCTCTATCCCCAGAAGGCTCATCTTTATGTCTTAATAGGGAGAAACACCCACCTCCCTTAGGAGCACAGTAAGTGAAATAAAAGCAGGATGGGAGTCCATGTACCTTGGACAGACTGCCAAGAGCATTCCACGCATCCCATTTGGTCTTATTGATAAAGTCCAGCATACCTGGTTTGGGCACGTTACAAGGTCCTTCAGTGGCCTATGAAAGGAGAGGGGCAATTACTTGTCAAACGCACATGCAAACTGGGCCTTAAACAGCTGAGAGCCATACAACGCACACTGGCATGATAGTGCCTTCCCCTCCCAGGCAGCTTCACAAGGCAGAGACTGATCTGAACTCTCCTCTCCCTTGCCCTCTCAAACAGGAGGAAAAAGACTGGAGAGCCAAAATAGGCTATTATGGGTTATCGGTCCCTAAAGTTATAACTGCCTGCATATGAACATAACACAAGATCAGGGTTTGGGGAAATGCTTTCAAAAAACTAATCGTTCGTTAGGTTTGTATCGATGGTTCAAGCAAACAGTCTTTAAAGGAAACTAGCCAACAAACACTTAGAAAACACGGTATATCCTGAAAGCTCATTCAAAGGTACCACTCCCCACCAGTTCCTCCCCAATCTGTGGTGGTGGATGTCTGGTAAGTGAGCAACAGAGCTGCCCCAGAGGGGGGCAGGGGCAGGGGTGGGCACCAGAGCCACTGGCCCTTAGGACACTTAACTGAAGGACATGCAGCTGGGGAGGGGGAGGTGCAGTGAGTGTTTTGAGATTAAAATATATATATGCACTATTCTTTTCAGAAATGGCAACTTAAAACTCCATTTAATAACCATGCTTTTAATTGTCATGATATTTCTAGCTAAAAGAGAAAAGAAGAGAGAGGCTTTGAAAGACAAAGACAGTAAAGGAGGCTAAGATGGTCCAAAGAAAAAGACTTATTTCTCAAGAGTTAGCCATCGGGGATGCTAGAGGCAACACGGGCCGTAAGACTGCCCCCACTTGTGACACATGGGTGTGAGACCAGGGGCTCCTGGAAGTGCTGACTCTGGGCAATGACCCGGAGGATGGCTCACAGGACACACTCTCGTCCTCTCAGTTACCAGTCATTGCAGTGGGGGGGCGGGGGTGGGGGGTGGCAGGGAAAAGACGGGACTCAGATCAGCAAGGGAGGAGCACAGCGGTGGAGTCAGGGAGAGGTGAGTGTGCCCGCCCCCAGCGGCCACTGCGGAGTCAGGACTGTGTACTCTCCCAGTCCCCCAGCTGCCGTGTGACACACACAGCGTCCTGCCACCAGGGAAGCTCATCCAAGCCTCCCTGGTGTTCAGAGTTTTTCCTGGGGCTCCGCCACTTCTGAGTGACTCTCTGTAACTGCAGCCTCCGCTCCAACACTAGCTGGGGGGCCAGTCCCTTCTAAATCCCATCCTTAGACTCTCCAGGCAAAGACTCGGTCTATCCTGCTTGGCATTTCAAGGGCTTAGAAATTACCTCCCAGAAGCCAGGGGCAAGGGTCAGAACCTTGTGGGGCAAGGTTAAATTCTTTAATATACACACTAGTATCAAAGTAAGAGGGGCTCACAGGGATCACAGAGAAAAAGAGGACACAGGAGCCCAGAGGGTCTGACTTTCTGGATAGTTTTCAGACACTGTAACTGAAAACTCAAGTTTTGAAATGTTTTTATAAAGATTTTCAAATATATGTAAGAGTAGAATATTATAATGAACTCCCAATACTCAGCCCACAAATTCAATTAACTCTCATTTTTGCTATATTTGCTTCAACCATCCTTTTCCGTTTATGCTTAATTTTTTTAGAGAATGGCAAACACCACACCATTTTTGCACTCCATGTACTTAGTATGCACTCCTAAAAAAAAAAAAAAAAATCAATTTTTCTTATATAACCATGATGCTATTAAGAATAGTTCCTAGGTGTCATCTCATACTCAATCCCTATTCAAATCCCAACTGTCTCAAGGCCACTCTGACGGCTGGCTGTGCCTTGTTGTTTTGGTGGTTGTATCTTTGAGCCTCTTTTACTCCACAGTGAGCCTAAGGAGTGACTATTTGCCTTAACAGTGCTCTGAAATCTTATCCAATAAACTCTCACACACACACTCTTTAGAGGAAAGGCAGCAATGCACTCAGGCTGTCTTCTCAGAGCAACAGACAGTGTGTCTATCTGAGGACCCCTGTGCTCAAGATGCTTCTCTCTCACACCTGCGGCGCTCACCTGCTTGTAGAGCGCGTAGAGTTTCAGCTTCACTTCATTGCCCGGATCCTCCTTCAGGAGCTTCACCTGGCTCACCGCGTTGTTAAAGTCCTTCTGGCTGGCTTGCATGGCGGGGCTGCCCATGTGTAACCCAAGGGCTGGGACCTGCAGGGGGCTGCAAACCGGCAGGCGGGTTCCTAACTGTTTCCAACTCCTCCACGCCGAAATGCTACGTTTCTCCAGCAATATTTGCCTTGCACTTGCCTCAGCCAGTGGTTAGTGGTTTCCAAACTGGTCCCTGGATAAGAAATCCAGACAGAAGCTAACTTCGGTAACGAAGGCCCTCAGAGATAAAAGCAGCCAGAAGCCAGGGAGCCCGGTAACATTGTCAGAGGCAGGAAGGAAATAAGAGGCCTGGGAGGAGGCGGGGGGCAGGAGCGCCAGGCAGGGTCTGAGAGCTGCCAAGCCTCTTGTGCAACTGAAGTTGTTTTAACCCACTTGATGATGGCAAAGAGCAAAAAAATGTTCTTTTTAGAAGCACAGTTGTTTTATGAGGGACCTCCCTGGTGGTCCCATGGCTAAGATGCTGTGCTCCCAGTGGAGGGAGCCTGGGTCTGATCCCTAGTCAGGGAACTAGATCCCACCGGCTGCAAGAGCCGGTACAGCTAAAAACAAACAGACAAAACCGCTGAAGCAACTGCGGGGAAGGGACATTCAGACTGTAAATGCCGAGTGCGTGGGGATGATCTGAGAGTTTCAGCCTGGGTAAAGCTCCCCTCTGCTGATCTAAATAACTCTCCAAGACCTTGGGGCACTCGTTCCTGCCATGGTGAAGGGGACTCTTATCAGCAGTGGCAAAAGCTAAACGTGGAATCCGCCTGTCTGGCCACCCAGGCAAACTCCTCCAGCATCGAGACTTTTATTTTGAGACTGGCAGCTGGCCATTATCTCTTGGAAAAGTGAAAGTTGCTCAGTCATGTTTGACTCTGCGACCCCATGGACTATACAGTCCATGGAATTCTTCAGGCCACAATACTGAAGTGGGTAGCCTTTCCCTTCTCCAGGGGGTCTTCCCAACCCACGGATTGAACCAAGGTCTTCTGCATTGTAGGTGGATTATTTTACCAGCTGAGCCAGCCACAAGGGAAGCCCAGCTCTTGGATGGCAAAGTCAAAACTCTTTCCTGGCTTATTAAGAGACACTATCCTGTATACTTCTGGCTTGTGAAATGATTATAATTCCCGCCACGAACCCATGTCAAATAAAACACTTGACAAGACAATCTCAACCTCTGAGCATAACGGCAACCCACTCCAGTATTATTGCCCAGAGAACCCCATGGACAGAGGAGCCTAGAGGGCCACAACCGATGGGGTCGCAAAGAGTCGGACACGACTGAGTGCACATGCATCCCACAGACAAAATAAGGACACCGAGACCACGGGGGTGAAGTATACAGGAAGAACTCAGCGTCCCAAGATCCAGAAACAGCCTCTGCAGCTGACCCTGCGTCCCTCTAGAACCAAGTTTCCTTACCGACTTCGTGAGTCGTCCTTATGCCCCAAATTCCGTCCCCTTTCTCGTCCCCTCTGACCTCAATGCTGGGCAAACTGAGCACTATGAAACCAGTCAGACGACTATAACTGCTGCTGCTGATACTATCGTTCTTGCACTAAAACTGCCATTCTAAACAGCCCTTGAAACATGCAAACTCAGGCTATTTCTCCAGAGCAGCATAAGCCCACAGACCTCCAAGCCATGGACCACCTGGCCACAGAGTCATAAACCAGAGACATCCAATGATTACTGTCAACAGAGGATAATTAACTTCAGCTTCTCTGCTCTCCTCCCTTCCCCCCAAAAAACCCCTGAGGGGGTTTCTGCGGCTCCTTCTCCCACCCCCTTGGAGTCCTGCAATAAATCCCTACTTTGCTGCCAGCTCCTGCTGCTGGAACTTGATCTTCTGCTCCAAGGGCACAAGAGCCTTTTGCTCAATGATGTAGTCACTGATTAACAAAGTATAAACTTTTATCAGGTCAATGCCTAACTCTGCTCAGCAAACACCTGAGTTCCAGCACACACACAGATAACAGGAGGGGAGAAGGAAGGTAGGTTTTCAGAAGGAAAACTGGTTGGTGTTGCAGATAGCGCTTCTTTCTTAAGAGAGGTGGAGGACCTACCTGGGGGAATCTACTTGGCCTGGATGCTAGGCTGTGACGCTCACTGAGCAGACACGCTCAGTCCTCACCTCCAGCAGTCTAAAGAGCCAGCAGCAGAGTGGGGACAGCAAGCGTGGCTAGCTAAGTCCTTTTTAAGCACACACTGTAAGCAGAGGGAAGGGAAAAGCATCACAGCACAGCAGTGAGGTCACAAACAAACAATGGATGTTTACAGCGATGACTCGCATCCAAGATGATTAAAGTAAGTTATGAAAAAAATCCCAAACATAACAAATGTATCACCTCCTCTGCAATAATGTAATTTTCAAAGACTGAGACCAAACTTTGAATTAATGCCATTCAGTAAAATTAGCCTTCTGGTTTTACATTAGGTTTCCCTGGTGCCTCAGTGGTAAAGAATCTGCCTGCAATGCGGGAGACCCAGGTTTGATCCCTGGGTGGGGAGGATCCCCTGGAGGAGGAAATGGCAAACCACTCCAGTATTCTTGCCTGGAGAATCCAAGGACAGAGAGCCTGGAGGGCTATAATCCACTGGGTCACAAAAGACTTAGCGACTAAAGGACACATTTTATATTAAATAACTGAATCATTTTTTTCCCCCTAAAAAGGAAAAACTCTGAATCCTACACGAATCTGGCAGCTGGCAAGTTTCAAGTAGAAAACGAACGGAAAATTTTAAATGTCCATAAAGGCCGAAATGTGCATTTTTTCCCCACAAAATACGATACAAACGTATTTATTTTAAAATCGAGTTTTAAAAACAATTAAAAGCACGACCGTTTAATACATAAACCGGGAACGTGCCTCTCCACGTAGGCGGATAGCGCGTCCCTCGGTCTCCCCGTCGCCTGTGCGCCCCAGGTCCGGCCTCACGTGGGCCGCCGGGCGCCCCACCAGGAGTCACCCGGAGGACGTCCTCCGCAAAGCACCCAGGTCAGCGGGGCGCTCCTCTGGAAGGCCCGACCCGGCAGGCCGCGCACACGGCGCCCCACCCGCCCGGCGCGGCGCCTCCGAGCCCGGCACCGGCCGGCGGGGCGGGACCGGGCTTGGCGGGCCAGACCTCCTTCGGGCCCCGAGGACAGCGAGCTCTAGGCGGCCGCCTGACGTCACGCTCCCCGGCCAGCCCGCGCGGCCCGCTGCGGCAGGAGGCGGAGACAGGCAGCGAGCTCCCGCAAGGACGCGGCGTCCCAGGGCGGCCCTGGGCCCGGCTCAGCACGTACCTGCGGAGAAGCCCGGAGCACCAGCACCTGGCAAACCTGCCTGCCAACCCCGCCATAGCCCCCCGAGTATAAGAGCGGGACTGCCTGGCAGGGCGCCGGGCGTGACACCATAGGTACAAGCGAGGGCCGGGGGCGGGCCGGGGCTCGGGGGCGGGGCAGGGGCGGGGCCTCAAGCCATAGGTAGAAATGGGGCCGGGGGCGGGGCCGGGGCCGGGGACGGAGCCTGACGCCATAGGTAGAAGTGGAGGTCGGGGGCGGGGCCGTAGAGGAGCGGGGCCGGGGTATCTGACACCATAGGTAGAAGTCGAGGCCGGGGGCGGGGTCGGGGTCAGGGCGAGGAAGGGGGCGGGGCCTTAAGCCATAGGTAGAAGTAGAGGCAGGGGGCGGGGACGGGGCGGAGACGGGGGACGGGGCGGGGCTTGACGCGAAGTCGTTCAGTCAAGTCGGACTCTCTGCGACCTCGTGAACCGCACCACGCCAGGCCTCTCTGTCCATCACCAACTCCCGGACTTTGCTCAAACTCATGTCCATTGAGTCAATGATGCCATCCAACCATCTCATCCTCTGTCGTCCCCTTCTCCTCCTGCCCTCAATCTTTCCCAGCATCAGGGTCTTTTCAAATGAGTCAGCTCTTTGCATCAGGTGGCCAAAGTATTGGAGTTTCAGCTTCAACATCAGTCCTACCAATAAACATTCAGGACTGATGTCCTTTAGGATGGACTGGTTGGATCTCCTTGCAGTCCAAGGGACTCTCAAGAGTCTTCTCCAACACCACAGTTCAAAAGCATCAATTCTTCAGCACTCAGCTTTCTTTATAGTCCAACTCTCACATCCATACATGCCCACTGGAAAAAACAGCCTTGATTAGACGGACCTTTGTTGGCAAAGTAATGTCTGCTTTTTAATATGCTAAGTTGGTCATAACTTTTCTTCCAAGGTGTAAGCGTCTTTTTATTTCATGGCTTCAGTCACCATCTGCAGTGATTTTGGAGCCCCAAAAAATAAACTCTGACACTGTTTCCACTGTTTATCCAGCTATTTGCCATGAAGTGATGGGACCAGATGCCATGATCTTAGTTTTCTGAATGTTGAGTTTTAAACCAACTGTTTTAGTCTCCTCTTTCACTTTGATCAAGAGGCTCTTTAGTTCTTCTTCACTTTCTGCCATAAGGATCATGTCATCTGCATATCTGAAGTTATTGATATTTCTCCCAGCAATCTTGATTCCAGCTTCTGCTTCCTCCAGCCCAGCGTTTCTTATGATGTACTCTGCATAGAAGTTAAATAAGCAAGGTGACAATATACAGCCTTGACATACTCCTTTTCCTATTTGGAACCAGCCTGTCGTTCCATGTCCAGTTCTATCTGTTGCTTCCTGACCTGCATATAGGTTTCTCAAGAGGCAGGTCAGGTGGTCTGATATCCCCATCTCTTTCAGAATTTTCCACAGTTTATTGTGATCCACACAGTCAAAGGCTTTGGCATAGTCAATAAAGCAAAAAACAGATGTTTTTCTGGAACTCTCTTGTATTTTCGATGATCCAGCGGATGTTGACAATTTGATCTCTGGTTTGTCTGCCTTTTCTGAAACCAGCTTGAACATCTGGGAGTTCACAGTTCATGTATTGCTGAAGCCTGGCTTGGAGAATTTTGAGCATTACTTTGCTAGCATGTGGGATGAGTGCAATTGTGCGGTAGTTGGAGCATTCTTTGGCATTGCCTTTCTTTGGGATTGAAATGAAAACTGACCTTTTCCAGTCCTGTGGCCACTGCTGAGTTTTCCAAATTTGCTGGCATATTGAGTGCAGCACTTTCACAGCATCATCTTTTAGGATTTGAAAGAGCTCCACTGGAATTCCATCACTTCCACTAGCTTTGTTCGTGGTGATGCTTCCTAAGGCCCACTTGACTTCACATTCCAGGATGTCTGGCCCTAGGTGAGTGATCACACCATCATGATTATCTGGGTCATGAAGATCTTTTTTGTACAGTTCTGTGTATTCTTGCCACCTCTTCTTAATATCTGCTTCTGTTAGGTCCCTACCATTTCTGTCCTTTATTGAGCCCATCTTTGCATGAAATGTTCTCTTGGTATCTCTAATTTTCTTGAAGAGATCTCTAGTCTTTCCCATTCTGTTGTTTTCCTCTATTTCTTTGCATTGATCGCTGGGGAAGGCTTTCTTATCCCTTCTTGCTATTCTTTGGAACTCTGCATTCAGATGCTTATATCTTTCCTTTTCTCCTTTGCTTTTCACTTCTTTTCTTTTCACAGCTATTTGTAAGGCCTCCCCAGACAGCCATTTTGCTTTTTTGCATTTCTTTTCCATGGGGATGGTCTTGATCCCTGTCTCCTGTACAATGTCACGAACCTCATTCCATAGTTCATCAGGCACTCTATCTATCAGATCTAGGCCCTTAAATCTATTTCTCACTTCCACTGTATAATCATAAGGGATTTGATTTAGGTCATACCTGAATGGTCTAGTGGTTTTCCCTACTTTCTTCCATTTCAGTCTGAATTTGGCAATAAGGAGTTCATGGTCTGAGCCACAGTCAGCTCCTGGTCTTGTTTTTGCTGACTGTATAGAGCTTCTCCATCTTTGGCTGCAAAGAACATAATCAATCTGATTTCGGTGTTGACCATCTGGTGATGTCCATGTGTAGAGTCTTCTCTTGTGTTGTTGGAAGAGGGTGTTTGTTATGACCAGTGTATTCTCTTGGCAAAACTCTATCAGTCTTTGCCCTGCTTCATTCCGTATTCCAAGGCCACATTTGCCTGTTACTCCGGGTGTTTCTTGACTTCTTACTTTTGCATTCCAGTCTTTTCCAACTTTGTGGTATCAGTGATAGAATGCCTGGTTGTAAAGCACCCATAGGTTCAATTATAGCATTAATTTTTCTTAAATCAGTTAAAATTCTCCATTTTCCTGATTTATTCTTAATAAGAAAGACAGGAGAATTCCAAGGACTAGTAGTTGAGGCAATAGGATTAAGAGATAATTGTTCCTCTACTAGCTGTTCAAGAGCCTGTAACTTTTCATGTGATAGGGGCCACTACTCTGAGGTTCATCAGATTTCTATGTCAATTTAAGTGCTGTCTTTTGTTGCTCAGCAGTGGCCCCCACTAAAAAGCCTGTGTATTTCAACAGCATTATATCCCATGTTTGCCATAGTTTGTTTAGCTTGAGAAGATCTGGTAGGACTTGTTACAGAAGCTCCCCATTGCATCAATAGATCTCATCCCCGTAAATTAATAGGGATATCTGCAACTAAAGGTTGTAAAGTTACAGGTTGTTGTTCAGGACCTGAACAGTTCAAAATATTAGTACTTTTTTGAATATTTTGCATAGTTCCAATTCCAGTTAACATAATAAGAACATCTGTTAAAGGCCAAGAAATTGGCCAATGCTTTTTAGATATTATAGAAACATCAGCTCCAGTATCTACAAATCCTGAAAATTGCTTATTAATAATATATACAGATAATGTGGGTCTAGAATTGATAGAGTCATTTCCTAGGCAGGTTGATAAGAAGTCTAGGGGTCCCCAAGGAGAGAGGGGTCTGGAATTCTCAAGGAGGAAGAAAGGCCAACCTTTTTTCTCATTCCTTAGGATTATATAACAATAATGTATCCTGCCTGAGGACAGTCTCTGGATTAAACCTTCTGGCTAATCCTGCTATCTTAAAATGTAAATTATGGAAGTTGGTCTAGTGAGGTCTTTACAGCCTCCAGACAATCTTTTGATTCACTGTAATAACTAATTGGAGAGTATATAACTCCATTGCTAACACTAGCAAGGGGGTACTCTTTCTGCCCCTTCTGATGCCTATGTCAGAAGCTTTCTCTATCTCCTTTATACTTTAATAAAACATTATTACACAAAAGCTCTGAGTGATCAAGCCTTGTCTCTGGCCCCGGATTGAATTCTTCTCCTCCGGAGGCCAAGAATCCCAGTGTCTTTTCGTGGTTCAGCAACAACCTTTCAGAATCAGGTACAAAAGTTTGCCAATATACTTGTTTTCCTGTACTTCCAAATCCTCCAGTTCTTTTCATATGAGATTTACTAGTAGTGATATAAGGTAATAATAACAACAATTGAGCTATACAATCTCCTTTTATTATTTGATAAGGATACTCTGTTTTCATCATAATAGAAATTTCGCCCTCATAATCTTCACCTATAATCCCCATTAGGTCTTGAACTCCCTTACTTGTTAAACTACTGCATCCTAATAATAATCCCACACTTCCTTTAGGTATTGGACCTTTAATTCCAGTAGGGATTTTATAAATTCCCATAGCTGGCATAAGAAGTAAATTATCAGTGGCGGGGATATCTAGTGCTGAGCTCCTGGATGTTGCAGGAAGGAAGCTGGCAACGCAGGTGTGTGGTTTGGATGAGGTTGCTGTTCGCCACTGGGTACACAAAAGGAACAGCGTTCCATGTTTGTTGAGAGCCTGTATTGTTTGACGGGCCCTGAATGGGGCCCTTCTTCCAGTTTCCCGACAAAGGGGATCCATTTTTATGAAATATAGATCTGCACTGATTAGCCCAGTGATGGCCTTTATTACAGCGAGGGCATAATCCGGTTGTCTTTTCATTTGTGGGAGTAGGCTTATTAGGTGTATTTTTATTAGTCTTGCAACTTTTCTGCACATGTCCTTTCTTATCACAACTAAAACATTTAACCTGCTGATTCGCTTGTTGTTTCAAGCCTGTAATGGGTTGAGCCAACATTTGCATCTTATAGGGTTCTCATCCAATATCGTGACAAGCCTTAATATAATCCTCTGGAGACTTTCCTTGTGCTTTGAGAGGCTGTAAAACCTTTTGACATTCTGAATTTGCATTATCATAGGCAAGCATCGGTAATAACATATCCCTTAATTCAGTTTGAGCAACAGTTCTCACCAGATTTTGTTTTAATTGGGCAATAAAATCAGTATAAGTTTCTCCATTAGATTGTTTTACATTAACAGAAGAAGGATGAGACTGTCCCAGGGGGCTAACCTTTTCCCATGCTCTAAGACAAATAAATCTAATTTGACTTATAAGTTGATCATCGAATTATAGTTGTCTCTGAACCCTTTGATATGCCCCTGACCTCATTAATTGCTCCACAGTAATATTAAGAAGAGGATTAGTTGCTGTATTTCTTTGAGGCTGTTGAGATGCTTCATCTTGCCACCATGTTCAGGACTGTAAACATTCTGAAGTGGATAAGCACGTTCTAGTGATCATTTCCCAATCATATGGAATGAGTCGTTCAGACTGAGCCAAGCCCTGAATAAGACCCGAGGTGTAAGGGGATGTAGCTCCCTATTGTATGCATACCTGTTTAATCTCCTTATTAGTTTTAAAAGAGAGAGGTGTATGCTCAAATTGTACCCTGGCTTGTGGAAGCTGAGCATCAGGGGGCACCTCGGTCATGATAACAGGCAAAACCAAAGCATCAAGGTCACCTTCTCGCCTCACTGCTCCTACAGCTTGTTGAAAAGATGAGAGAGCAGGTGTAGACATCTTTGGAATTGTGACCGCGGCTCTAAATACCCCATCATCCCGTGGTGTATCAGGATCTACTGCAGGGGGTTCCTGAACTATAGGGGGCTCCGGCAAAGGAGCCGAAGGCTGTGAGACTGGCGATAAAGGGAAAGCTTCAGGATGTTGCTCAGTACCACAGTTAACAAGGGATTTAGAACTCAAAAATTGAGCCTCTCTCTCCCCTTCCAAAGGATTATATTTCCCTTTATCCAGATTTTCATAAATATGAGGCTGCTGGACAGGCAATTCCTGAGATGCAGAAAGAGCAGGAGTATCAGATTCTGAATCAGAACAGTCAGACCATTCAGATTGTGAAGGAGCCAAAGTGGTATAAATAAGGTTACACAGAGAGCACACACTTAATAGGAATGAGGTCCCCAGACTGATAGGCTTGACGCAAGCCATGCATCACTTCTTTCCACTCATTAAGACACAAAGTCCCTTTTTCTGGGTCCAAACAGTGACAGTGCTTATGAATTGCCTGAAATAATTCCTGAAAATTCTGTTCTTTCACTTTCACTCCAGAGCTACGTAGTAAGGTTTTTAGAAGCACAGTATAGTCAGCATGCTGAGAAGCTTGCCCCGTTGTGTCCCTGACAAATCCAGGGGGATGTACTCACCAAGTACTTTCACTGTCCTCCCATCTCTTGGCTGGAATTCCCTGCATCTTCTGGAGCTGTCGAAAAAGAGCTTTGAGTGCTACTTGCACCCTCAGGTCCCTGTTCGGGCATCATATGTCAGGACCAGCCCAACAACGAACCGACCCGAGGGAGCAGTGCTGCAGAAGAGTAAAGAGAAAGAAGACTCAGAAATAAAGTGGAGATCAGAGGGCTGATGCCATCCACAGGCAAAGGCCCAGATCCTCTTCCTTGCATGGCTTTTATTGTGAACATCTACGTCCTTGTTCATGCTCTAGAGATATCTGTTCTTTACAATCTCAGATCACAGACAAACATATGCAGTGCACAGTCCTCAATGTCAAACCTTCAGGCCGTTCATGACTTTGTTTAGTCGTGTCCGGCTCTTTGCGACCCCGTGGACTGTAGCCTACCAGGCTCCTCCGTCCGTGGGATTTTCCAGGCAAGAATCTGGAGTGGGTTGCCATTTCCTTCTCCAGGGGATCTTCCTGATCCAGGGATCGAACCCGGGTCTCCCGCATTGCAAGCAGATGCTTTAACCTCTCAGCCACCAGGAAAGCCCTTTTGGCTAGTGACACCCTTTTTCAGCAACTCCCTCAAGGCTCTGGTTAGGGGAACAGTCACTAATGGCTTTCCATCAGTCACCCAGCCCTTCGCCCGGGGGTGATGAGAAAGTCATGCTTATTTTTCAAAGAAGCCCCATTAATTATAGTACTGGCCTGTGCATAGCACATTCCCTTCATTTACCCTGCCGTGTTCTCGAGTAACATGCAGCCTGGTTGGAAGTACTTGCCTCTCGGAGCAGGTCTGAGCTGGGCACTGGGGGCAGAGGAAGGGCAGATAGCCTGCAGGCGGGTCGCCATGGCTGCCTGGCTCCCTCCTCCTCACTTTCTGCTCCAGAAAGTGGCAGGTTCCAGAAACCATGCAGATCTGGGGCAAGGAGGCACTGACTGCAGGTCCTGGGGGTGGAAAATTTGGACCACAAGGGGCTTCTCAGGTGGTGCTCATGGTAAAGAACCCACCTGCCATTGCAGGAGATGTTAGAGACCTGGGTTCCATCCCTGGGTCAGGAAGATCCCTTGGAGAAGGAAATGGCAACCCACTCCAGGATTCTTGCCTGGAGAATCCCATGGACAGATGAGCCTGGCGGACTACAGTCCATGGGGTTTCAAAGAGTTGGACACGACTGAAGCGACTTAGCATGCACACACACACTGAAAAGTGTTTGGGTTCGCTAGAAAGGCAGAACCAGCAGGACACATGTATGCACAGAGAACAGGTTTAAGGAAGAGGCTTCTGTGACTGTGAAGCTTCCTAAGCCCGATATTCGCAAGGTGGGCTGGAAGCTGGAGGCCTTGGAAAGTGTGTCGGGGGCGGTCACGGGCAGGATTCCTTCTTGTTCTGGGGATGTATTCAGGCCTTCACCTGATCTGATGAGGCCCACCCACATTATGGAGGGCAATCTGCTTTACTCAAGGTCTACTGATTTCAATGCTAATCTTATCCAAAAGACTTCTACACAGAAACATCCAGAATAACATTTGACCACACATCTGGACGCCGCGGCCCAGCCACGCTGACAGATGAAGTTAACTGGCGCAGCCGGCACCAGGAAGCAGTCAGAACCTGTGTTCAGCGGTCACTGGTTGGACAGTTGTGGGCCTTCAGCTCAAGAGTCACTGGCCATCATGAGGAGCAGGCCGCCGTCTGAGGCGAGGGTGGCGGGAAGACTGCCTTCCCCTGCGCCTGTGCTCTTCACGGCAGCCATGGCACCGGTGATACCGCCACAACACATCTCCCAGGACAGGCTCCACCGTGGCTTCCTGGAGGTGGCCCACAGGAATGCGTGTGTCCATGAACATGAAGACATGGGGAATGGCCTCTGGGTCCAGGGCCGGAGAACAGCAGGGCCGGAGGCAGGACCTGAGCTAGTGCGCAGCTTCCTGCCCGCTGTGTGCTCCCGGCTGCCCTGGGTCCAGGCCCACGGTGGTCATGAGATGATCCGGGTTCGTTGAGCAACCTGGCTCTGTATCAGGTCATGTTTGCAGCAACGTGCTCTTTGTGCAGCTATTTTGTCAACTCTCTTCAGTGTGCATAGCAACGTGATGTATATACGCATGTGAACATAGATACACTGATTGAATGGAAACTAAAATAAATTATGCTGAAGGAATTTCTGTGGCTAATCTCATGTCTGAAATAACTCACTGCCCTCATTTCCACATTCAGCCAGCCAAGCCCTGGATCTCTGCCCCTTCACCTCCCAGGCCCTCCCACCTCTCCCTCCCACCTTGCCCCTTATTGCTCTACCTGGATCCCATAGCAGTTTCCTACCAGGTCCGCCTCCACCAGCAGCCGCCTCCCAGCCAGCTCCAGCTCTGGCAGGGAGCTTTTTATTTTTTTTTAATCAGAAAATAATTTAATGCTTTTTCTTTCAATAACTAAACCTGAATAAATTTCAATTTAATTTAATCTCTTAAAATATTATCAGTAACTAATCTTTACACTGTTTCAGTTCCATTAGTTTATAAAGTTTCACACCTCACTGGTAAATACATTTTTATTTTATTTTATTTTATTTATTTATTTTTTGTTTCCAGGAGGCTCCATCCCCATCAGCCATGAGGCTCTGGGACAGTCCTTCTGGGTCCTCTGAATGTGGCTTCTGGTGGCCTTGGCTCTCTCTGCCATTGCTGACTTGGCAAAGCCCACCCCTCTGGGTAGGGGTCCCTTATGGGCTTCCCTGATGGCTCAGCAGGCAAAGATTCCACCTGCAATGCAGGAAACATGGGTTCGATGCCTGAGTCAGGAAGATCCCCTGGAGGAGGAAACGACAACCCACCCCAGTATTCTTGCCTGGAGAATCCCATGGACGGAGGAGGCTGGTAGGCTACAGTCCAGGGGATCGCAAAGAGTCAGACAAGACTGAGCAGGAGCATGGACGGACCCCTCTGGGTGAAGCCTGCTCAGCCCCCTCTGCCCCCTGCAGGAAGGTGGAGGGCCTGCAGTTCCGAGTGGAAGAGGAGTCCATCACCAAGGGAGACCTGGAGGTAATGGTCAAAGGCCCCCAAATTTCCCCCTAGGCTTGCACCCCAGGCTTAGCCCTCAAAGGGAAAATCATAATGAGGTCCAGGCAGCAACTCTGAGCCATGTGGGAGGGGGCCGTGGGGACCGTGAGGTAGACAAACTGCGGAAGAGTCACAGGTCATACCCTGGGAGTGTGGGGAGGGGCCCATCACGAGTCACAGGTCATACCCTGGGAGCGTGGGGAGGGGCCCATCACGAGAGACTCGGGCATCAGAAGTCGAATGGCTCAGCTCCAGGAGCCCCAGAGGGGCCACGCTTCCTGGTCAGCAGCTGGGTGGGATGCACCCGGGGAATCCACAGAGCTGGGCCTGAGGGCATGGTGGCTGGGCTCCCTGTCCCTTCTTACTTGGGCAGTATCTCTAAAGGTGTTCCCTGGGCCCTCCATTCATCTTGAATTCCAGCTAAAACTTTGGCTGGGAATAGTCTGTGTTTGAGTCACAGAATTTATAGATGGGAAAACAGGCTCAGAAAGGCAGAAGGGACTCACCCAGTCATGGCGCACCTCAGCAGCCACTGGGACCAGGACCCAGGACTCCTGACTCCCGAGTGTAGCCCATAAGGATGCCAGTGATAGCACCTCTTCAAGTCACACCACCTGGCCAAGGGGTCTGGGCACCAGTGCAATTTCACTCTCCCTCTTCAATCCCACCCACCCTTTCTGAGCTGAGGGATGGAGGACACTCACATCAATTAATAAGGCACCTAAGGACCCCTGCCACCCAAGACAGACACCAGCCCTCCTCACCAAACCGTCTGGAGTCTGCAGGGCTCACTAGGCCTGCTCACAGTTGGGTTGGTAGGAATGCCTTTCTGCCATGACCCTCCCTGCTCCCTGGGAGGTGACAGAAAATGTGGACTCCCAGAGCCATCAGATGAGGCAGAGGGCAGTCAGCTCAGTCCCTCTCCACATTCCAGTCCTGACCCTAACTGGTCTTGGGCAGCCATTTCCTCTCCCTGGACCTCCGTCTGCTCCTCTGTTAAATTGAGGAGCTTGAACCAGATCAGTGATCTCCCAGCTTAAGAATTCGTCACCTGGTAGGTGTGTTCAGACCCAGAACTCTGGACCCAAGTGGCCATACAGCAGGTCTGGGTGGGATCCAAGGGTTTGCATTTCTTTTTTTTTGGTAACCTTTATTTATTTATTTATTTATTTTTACTTAAAGGAAATACTTTATTTTATTTTTTAACTTTATAATATTGTATTGGTTTTGCCATATATCATAATAAATCTGCCACAGGTATACACGTGTTCCCCATCCTGAACCCTCCTCCCTCCTCCCTCCCCATACCATCCCTCTGGGTTGTCCCAGTGCACCAGCCCCAAGCTTCCAGTATCGTGCATCAAACCTGGACTGGCGACTCGTTTCATATATGATATTATACATGTTTCAATGCCATTCTCCCAAATCATCCCACCCTCTCCCTCTCCCACAGAGTCCAAAAGACTGTTCTATATATCAGTGTCTCTTTTGCTGTCTCGTATACAGGGTTATTGTTACCATCTTTCCAAATGCCATATATATGTGTTAGTATACTGTATTGGTGTTTTTCTTTCTGGCTTACTTCACTCTGTATAATAGGCTCCAGTTTCATCCACCTCATTAGAACTGATTCAAATATATTCTTTTTAATGGCTGAGTAATACTCCATTGTGTATATGTACCACCGCTTTCTTATCCATTCATCTGCTGATGGACATCTAGGTTGCTTCCATGTCCTGGCTATTATAAACAGTGCTGCGATGAACATTGGGGTACACGTGTCTCTTTCCCTTCTGGTTTCCTCAGTGTGTATGCCCAGCAGTGGGATTGCTGGATCATAAGGCATGTCTATTTCCAGTTTTTTAAGGAATCTCCACACAGTTCTCCATAGTGGCTGTACTAGTTTGCATTCCCACCAACAGTGTAAGAGGGTTCCCTTTTCTCCACACCCTCTCCAGCATTTATTGCTTGTAGACTTTTGGATCGCAGCCATTCTGACTGGTGTGAAATGGTACCTCATAGTGGTTTTGATTTGCATTTCTCTGATAATGAGTGATGTTGAGCATCTTTTCATGTGTTTGTTAGCCATCTGTATGTCTTCTTTGGAGAAATGTCTATTTAGTTCTTTGGCCCATTTTTTGATTGGGTCATTTATTTTTCTGGAATTGAGCTGTAGGAGTTGCTTGTATATTTTTGAGATTAGTTGTTTATCAGTTGCTTCATTTGCTATTATTTTCTCCCATTCTGAAGGCTGTCTTTTCACCTTGCTTATAGTTTCCTTTGTTGTGCAGAAGCTTTTAAGTTTAATCAGGTCCCATTTGTTTATTTTTGCTTTTATTTCCAATATTCTGGGAGGTGGGTCATAGAGGATCCTGCTGTGATGTATGTCGTAGAGTGTTTTGCCTATGTTCTCCTGTAGGAGTTTTATAGTTTCTGGTCTTACGTTTAGATCTTTAATCCATTTTGAGTTTATTTTTGTGTATGGTGTTAGAAAGTGCTCTAGTTTCATTCTTTTACAAGTGGTTGACCAGTTTTCCCAGCACCACTTGTTAAAGAGATTGTCTTTAATCCATTGTATATTCTTGCCTCCTTTGTCAAAGATAAGGTGTCCATATGTGCATGGATTTATCTCTGGGCTTTCTATTTTGTTCCATTGATCTATATTTCTGTCTTTGTGCCAGTACCATGCTGTCTTGATGACTGCGGCTTTGTAGTAGAGCCTGAAGTCAGGCAGGCTGATTCCTCCAGTTCCATTCTTCTTTCTCAAGATTGCTTTGGCTATTCGAGGTTTTTTGTATTTCCATACAAATTGTGAAATTATTTGTTCTAGCTCTGTGAAGAATACCGTTGGTAGCTTGATAGGGATTGTATTGAATCTATAAATTGCTTTGAGTAGTATACTCATTTTCACTATATTGATTCTTCCAATCCATGAACATGGTATATTTCTCCATCTATTAGTGTCCTCTTTGATTTCTTTCACCAGTGTTTTATAGTTTTCTATATATAGGTCTTTAGTTTCTTTAGGTAGATATATTCCTAAGTATTTTATTCTTTCCGTTGCAATGGTGAATGGAATTGTTTCCTTAATTTCTCTATTTTCTCATTATTAGTGTATAGGAATGCAAGGGATTTCTGTGTGTTGATTTTATATCCTGCAACTTTACTATATTCATTGATTAGTTCTAGTAATTTTCTGGTGGAGTCTTTAGGGTTTTCTATGTAGAGGATCATGTCATCTGCAAACAGTGAGAGTTTTACTTCTTCTTTTCCAGTTTGGATTCCTTTTATTTCTTTTTCTGCTCTGATTGCTGTGGCCAAAACGTCCAAAACTATGTTGAATAGTAATGGTGAAAGTGGGCACCCTTGTCTTGTTCCTGACTTTAGAGGAAATGCTTTCAATTTTTCACCATTGAGGATAATGTTTGCTGTGGGTTTGTCATATATAGCTTTTATTATGTTGAGGTATGTTCCTTCTATTCCTGCTTTCTGGAGAGTTTTTATCATAAATGGATGTTGAATTTTGTCAAAGGCTTTCTCTGCATCTATTGAGATAATCATATGGTTTTTATTTTTCAATTTGTTGATGTGGTGTATTACATTGATTGATTTGTGGATATTGAAGAATCCTTGCATCCCTGGGATAAAGCCCACTTGGTCATGGTGTATGATCTTTTTAATGTGTTGTTGGATTCTGATTGCTAGAATTTTGTTAAGGATTTTTGCATCTATGTTCATCAGCGATATTGGCCTGTAGTTTTCTTTTTTTGTGCCATCTTTGTCAGGTTTTCATATTAGGGTGATGGTGGCTTCATAGAATGAGTTTGGAAGTTTACCTTCCTCTGCAATTTTCTGGAAGAGTTTGAGTAGGATAGGTGTTAGCTCTTCTCTAAATTTTTGGTAGAATTCAGCTGTGAAGCCGTCTGGACCTGGGCTTTTGTTTGCTGGAAGATTTCTGATTACAGTTTCAATTTCCGTGCTTGTGATGGGTCTGTTAAGATTTCCTATTTCTTCCTGGTCCAGTTTTGGAAAGTTGTACTTTTCTAAGAACTTGTCCATTTCTTCCACATTGTCCATTTTATTGGCATATAATTGTTGATAGTAGTCTCTTATGATCCTTTGTATTTCTGTGTTGTCTGTTGTGATCTCTCCATTTTCATTTCTAATTTTATTGATTTGATTTTTCTCCCTTTGTTTCTTGATGAGTCTGGCTAATGGTTTGTCAATTTTATTTATCCTTTCAAAGAACCAGCTTTTGGCTTTGTTGATTTTTGCTATGGTCTCTTTTGTTTCTTTTGCATTTATTTCTGCCCTAACTTTTAGATTTCTTTCCTTCTACTAACCCTGGGGTTCTTCATTTCTTCATTTTCTAGTTGCTTTAGGTGTAGAGTTAGGTTATTTATTTGACTTTTTTCTTGTTTCTTGAGGTATGCCTGTATTGCTATGAACTTTCCCCTTAGGACTGCTTTTACAGTGTCCCACGGGTTTTGGGTTGTTGTGTTTTCATTTTCATTCATTTCTATGCAAATTTTTATTTCTTTTTTGATTTCTTCTGTGATTTGTTGGTTATTCAGCAGCGTGTTGTTCAGCCTCCATATGTTGGAATTTTTAATAGTTTTTCTCCTGTAATTGAGATCTAATCTTACTGCATTATGGTCAGAAAAGATGCTTGGAATGATTTCTATTTTTTTGAATTTACCAAGGCTAGATTTATGGCCCAGGATGTGATCTATCTTGGAGAAGATTCCATGCGTGCTTGAGAAAAAGGTGAAATTCATTGTTTTGGGATGAAATATCCTATAGATATCAATTAGGTCTAACTGGTCTATTGTATCATTTAAAGTTTGTGTTTCCTTGTTAATTTTCTGTTTAGTTGATCTATCCATAGGTGTGAGTGGGGTATTAAAGTCTCCCACTATTGTGTTATTGTTAATTTCTCCTTTCATACTTGTTAGCATTTGTCTTACATATTGCGGTGCTCCTATGTTGGGTGCATATATATTTATAATTGCTATATCTTCTTCTTGGATTGATCCTTTGATCATTATGTAGTGACCTTCTTTGTCTCTTTTCACAGCCTTTGTTTTAAAGTCTATTTTATCTGATATGAGTATTGCTACTCCTGCTTTCTTTTGGTCTCTATTTGCATGGAAAATCTTTTTCCAGCCCTTCACTTTCAGCCTGTATATGTCCCCCATTTTGAGGTGGATCTCTTGTAGACAACATATGTAGGGGTCTTATTTTTGTATCCATTCAGCCAGTCTTTGTCTTTTGGTTGGAGCATTCAACCCATTTACGTTTGAGGTAATTATTGATAAGTATGATCCCATTGCCATTTACTTTATTGTTTTGGGTTCAAATTTATACACCCTTTTTGTGTTTCCTGTCTAGAGAATATCCTTTATTACTTGTTGGACAGCTGGTTTGGTGGTGCTGAATTCTCTCAGCTTTTGCTTGTCTGTAAAGCTTTTGATTTCTCCTTCATATTTGAATGAGATCTTTGCTGGGTACAATAATCTGGGCTGTAGGTTATTTTCTTTCATCACTTTAAGTATGTCTTGCCATTCCCTCCTGGCTTGAAGAGTTTCTATTGAAAGATCAGGTGTTATCCTTATGGGAATTCCCTTGTGTGTTATTTGTTGTTTTTCCCTTGCTGCTTTTAATATTTGTTCTTTGTGTTTGATCTTTGTTAATTTGATTAATATGTGTCTTGGGGTGTTTCGCCTTGGGTTTTTCCTGTTTGGGACTCTCTGGGTTTCTTGGACTTGGGTGATTATTTCCTTCCCCATTTTAGGGAAGTTTTCAACTATTATCTCCTTAAGTATTTTCTCTTGGTCTTTCTTTTTGTCTTCTTCTTCTGGGACTCCTATGATTCGAATGTTGTAGCGTTTAATATTGTCCTGGAGGTCTCTGAGATTGTCCTCACTTCTTTTAATTTGTTTTTCTTTTTTCCTCTCTGATTCATTTATTTCTACCATTCTATCTTCTAATTCACTAATCCTATCTTCTGCCTCTGTTATTCTACTATTTGTTGCCTCCAGAGTGTTTTTGATCTCATTTATTGCATTATTAATTATATATTGACTCTTTTTTATTTCTTCTAGGTCCTTGTTAAACCTTTCTTGCATCTTCTCAATCCTTGTCTCCAGGCTATTTATCTGTGATTCCATTTTGATTTCAAGATTTTGGATCATTTTCACTATCATTATTCGGAATTCTTTATCAGGTAGATTCCCTATCTCTTCCTCTTTTGTTTGGTTTGGTGGGCATTTATCCTGTTCCTTTACCTGCTGGGTATTCCTCTGTCTCTTCATCTTGTTTAAATTGCTGAGTTTGGGGTGTCCTTTATGTATTCTGGCAGTTTGCAGTGTTCTCTTTATTGTGGAGTTTCCTCACTGTGGGTGGGTTTGTACAGGTGGCTTGTCAAGGTTTCTTGGTTAAGGAAGCTTGTGTCGGTGTTCTGGTGGGTGGAGCTGGATTTCTTCTCTTTGGAGTGTAATGAAGTGTCCAGTAATGAGTTATGAGATGTCTATGGTTTTGGGGTGACTTTGGGCAGCCTGTATCTTGGAGCTCAGGGCTGTGTTCCTGTGTTGCTGGAGAATTTGCTTGGTATGTCTTGCCCTGGAACTTGTTGGCCCTTGTGTGGTGCTTGGTTTCAGTGTAGGTATGGAGGTGTTTGATGAACTCCTGTCAATTAATGTTCCCTGGAGTCAGGAGTTCCCTGGAGTCAGGGTTTGGACTTAAGCCTCCTGCTTTCAGTTATCGGTCTTATTTTTACAGTAGTCTCAAAACTTCTCCTTCTATACAGCACCATTGATAAGACATCTAGATTAAAGATGAAAAGTTTCTCCACCATGAGGGCCACCCAGAGAGGTTCACAGTGTTACATGGAGAAGAGAAGAGGGAGGAGGGAGTTAGAAGTGACCCGAATGAGATGAGATGGAATCAATAGAGGAGAGAGCGGGCTAGCCAGTAATCACTTCCTTATGTGCACTCCACAACTGGACCACTCAGAGATGTTCACGGAGTTATACAGAGAAGAGAAGAGGGAGGAAGGAGACAGAGGTGGCCAGGAGGATAAAAGGGGGGAATGAAAAGGAGAGAGACAGATCCAGCCAGTAATCAGTTCCCTAAGTGTTCTCCACCGTCTGGAACACACAGAAATTCACAGAGTTGGGTAGAGAGGGGTTAGGGAGGAGACACAGCCACACTGGGTCTGCCCCCACTCACGGCGCGTGTAGCCTCCCCGCCCACACTGCTCAGGCTTTAGGTTGCCCCGCCTGGAACCATCCGAGGCTGGCCCTGGGCTGCCTGCACCTCCCAGGTCTAAGTCGCTCAGGTTCAGGCACCCGGGTAGTCCTCAGAGGTGCAGACTCAGTTGGGCCTGTGTTTTGTGCCCTTCCCAGGTCCGAGCAGCTCAGGTGATGAGGTGTTTGGCGAGCGCGATTGCTGCGACTTATCGCCTCCCCGCAGCTTGTTTATCTGGGTGTACAACCGGTGTACCTTCTCAGGCAGATGTTGACCATCCAGAACCCCAAGAAGTCTTAGTTAGCGGAGAAGCCTGCTTACAGTTTTGTAGATAATGTCTCTCTGGGGCTGCGATTGCCCCCTCCCGGCTCTGGCTGCCTGTCACCGGAGGGGGATGGTCTGCCGCCGGCTATCTCTGTTCAGTCCTTTGTTCTGTGCGCGGGCCTGGCGGTGTCTTAGGTTAGGGCTGGCTTTTCACGTGGTAGTTATCCCACAGTCTGGTTTGCTAGCCCAAGTTAGTTCGCTCAGGTAGCGCTCGGGGCATCCAGGCCAGTTCCTTACTCTAAGCGATGCAGCCCACGCCTCCCTGCCCAGCCCCCGCTTGCTAGTGGCAGGTGCAGGCGTCTGCGCTGCTTCTCTGCTGGGGGAGTTACCGTTGGGCTCGTAATCTGTGGGTTTTAATTGTTTTTTTTATTTTTCCTCGCTGTTATGTTGCCCTCTGTGCTTCCAAGGCTCGGCACAGACTCGGCAGTGAGAGTGTTTCCTGGTGTTTGGAAACTTCTCTCTTTTTAAGATTCCCTTCCCGGGCTGGAGCTCCGTCCCTCCCTCTTTTGTCTCTTTTTTTGTCTTTTATATTTTTCCCTACCTCCTTTCGAAGACAATGGGTTGCTTTTCTGGGTGCCTGATGTCCTCTACCAGCATTCAGAAGTTGTTTTGTGGAACTTACTCGGCGAATTTGTGGGGGAGAAAGTGGTCTCCCCATCCTATTCCTCTGCCATCTTAGCTCCTCCCCCTACATTTTTATTTTAAAAATCATATATTTTACTCATCAGTTACATGATTAAATATTATTATACAGCAGTATTTTTTTCCAGTTTCGCTTTTTAAAATTTAATTAATTACTTTATTTCAATTTGAGGCTAATTACTTTACAATATTGTGGTGATTTTTGCCATCGACATGAATCAACCACAGGTGTACATGTGTCTCCCCCCCATCCTGAGCCCCCCTCCCACCTCCCTCCCTGCCCCATCCCTCTGGGTTGTCCCAGGCAGGGAGTTTTTAAAAACGCAAATCCCATCAAGTCTCAAACCTCAGACCTTCCAGGGGTTCTCAGACTTTCAAGCTAAAGCTCAGACTGGGAGATTTTTTATGGTATCACCTACTTCTGACCTTTGGCTCCAATAAACACGCAACCATGTCTTTGTAAAAATGCCGAGCTCTCCCCTTCCTCCCCATAGCTAATTTCCGCCCCGTGTACTGGTCTCCACTTGTTTAATGATTGGCACCTTTTCCTGCTTATTCTGCAGGGGATGTTTCCTCTCCACACTTATGTGCAGGAGTGTCCATCTGCCTGTTAAGGGCTCTGCCCACTCCTGGCCCAGGGGAGCACGTGGAACTCAGGCTGGGCCCCTGGACACTCATCTCAGGACCTGGAACCTGGCGTGCCTCAAGGAGGGGCAGGAAATACTAGGAGCTCTTCCCCAGCTCTGAAGCGCTGACTGATGCTCAGTAAGTCCTGGCTGGACCCCTGGGCCCTGCGTCTGCTCTGCCCTCGTCTTTCCCAATCTGTCTTCAGATTGTCCCTAATGTGGCCTACTTTTGCTGGCATTGGCCAGAGTCAGATTCTGGGCTTGCAACTGTCAACTACAAAGCAGCATGTACCAAGAGCATTGCCAACGACTGAACCAGATTATACAGTGGAAGTAAGAAATAGATTTAAGGGCCTAGATCTGATAGATAGAGTGCCTGATGAACTATGGAATGAGGTTCGTGACATTGTACAGGAGACAGGGATCAAGACCATTCCCATAGAAAAGAAATGCAAAAAAGCAAAATGGCTGTCTGGGGAGGCCTTACAAATAGCTGTGAAAAGAAAAGAAGCAAAAAGCAAAGGAGAAAAGGAAAGATATAAACATCTGAATGCAGAGTTCCAAAGAATAGCAAGAAGAGATAAGAAAGCCTTCTTCAGCGATCAATGCAAAGAAATAGAGGAAAACAACAGAATGGGAAAGACTAGGGATCTCTTAAAGAAAATCAGAGATACCAAGGGAACATTTCATGCAAAGATGGGCTCAATAAAGGACAGAAATGGTAGGGACCTAACAGAAGCAGATATTAAGAAGAGATGGCAAGAATACACAGAAGAACTGTACAAAAAAGATCTTCATGACCCAGATAATCACGATGGTGTGATCACTGACCTAGAGCCAGACATCCTGGAATGTGAAGTCAAGTGGGCCTTAGAAAGCATCACTACGAACAAAGCTAGTGGAGGTGATGGAATTCCAGTGGAGCTCTTTCAAATCCTGAAAGATGATGCTGTGAAAGTGCTGCACTCAATTTGCCAGCAAATTTGGAAAACTCAGCAGTGGCCATAGAACTGGAAAAGGTCAGTTTTCATTCCAGTCCCAAAGAAAGGCAATGCCAAAGAATGCTCAAACTACCGCACAATTGCAGTCATCTCACATGCTAGTAAAGTAATGCTCAAAATTCTCCAAGCCAGGCTTCAGCAATATGTGAACCGTGAACTTCCTGATGTTCAAGCTGGTTTTAGAAAAGGCAGAGGAGCCAGAGATCAAATTGCCAACATCCGCTGGATCATGGAAAAAGCAAGAGAGTTCCAGAAAAACATCTATTTCTGCTTTATTGACTATGCCAAAGCCTTTGACTGTGTGGATCACAATAAACTGTGGACAATTCTGGAAGAGATGGGAATACCAGACCACCTGATCTGCCTCTTGAGAAATTTGTATGCAGGTCAGGAAGCAACAGTTAGAACTGGACATGGAACAACAGACTGGTTCCAAATAGGAAAAGAAGTTCGTCAAGGCTGTATATTGTCACCCTGTTTATTTAACTTCTATGCAGAGTACATCATGAGAAATGCTGGGCTGGAAGAAACGCAAGCTGGAATCAAGATTGCTGGGAGAAATATCAATAACCTCAGATATGCAGATGACACCACCCTTATGGCAGAAAGTGAAGAGGAACTCAAAAGCCTCTTGATGAAAGTGAAAGTGGAGAGTCAAAAAGTTGGCTTAAAGCTCAACATTCAGAAAACAAAGATCATGGCATCCGGTCCCATCACTTCATGGGAAATAGATGGGGAAACAGTGGAAACAGTGTCAGACTTTATTTTTCTGGGCTCCAAAATCACTACAGATGGTGACTGCAGCCATGAAATTAAAAGACGCTTACTCCTTGGAAGGAGAGTTATGACCAACCTAGACAGCATATTCAAAAGCAGAGACATTACTTTGCCAACAAAGGTCCGTCTAGTCAAGGCTGTGGTTTTTCCTGTGGTCATGTATGGATGTGAGAGTTGGACTGTGAAGAAGGTTGAGCGCTGAAGAATTGATGCTTTTGAACTGTGGTGTTGGAGAAGACTCTTGAGAGTCCCTTGGACTGCAAGGAGATCCAACCAGTGCATTCTGAAGGAGATCAGCCCTGGGATTTCTTTGGAAGGAGTGATGCTAAAGCTGAAACTCCAGTACTTTGGCCACCTCATGCAAAGAGCTGACTCATTGGAAAAGACTCTGATGCTGGGAGGGATTGGGGGCAGGAGGAGAAGGGGATGACAGAGGATGAGATGGCTGGATGGCATCACTGACTCAATGAACGTGAGTCTGAGTGAACTCCGGGAGTTGGTGATGGACAGGGAGGCCTGGCGTGCTGCGATTCATGGGGTCGCAGAGTCGACATGACTGAGCGACTGATCTGATCTGATCTGAACCAGAAAGGCACTTGCCATCTGCCTCGAGGGAGATTGAACCCTGTGCTGACGTAGCTGTTTGCCTTCCATAAACCCTTGAGGGAGTTCAGGGTAGAGTGACGCACTCTGCTCCAGGGAGTCTGGTGGGACAGGTCTTTAGATCATTGGATGTTTCTGGGAACAGATTTTATGATCTCAGTCCTTGCATTTCCGCATATCTAAGTGAAGTGAAGTGAAGTGAAAGTTGCTCAGTCGTGTCCGACTCTTTGTGACCCTGTGGACTATACAGTCCATGGCATTCTCCGGGCCAGAATACTGGAGTGGGTGCTCTTGCCCTTCTCCAGGGGATCTTCCCTGACCCAGGGATCGAACCCAGGTCTCCCGCATTGCAGGTGGATTCTTTACCAGCTGAGCCACCAGGGAAGCCTCCTCATCTCTAAAGAAGCACTAACTCCCTTCATAGTGACATCAGAGCCTCATGACTAACAAAAAACCTTTTGTAAAATGAGTAATTAATGGTATTCAACTCTCTCTTCATCAGAACCTCCCACTGACCTTCCCCACTGCCTCTTTGGAGCCGTCTCTCGGAGCTCAGAGATGCTGCCTCCTGGCTGCAGTCCTCATTCTGCCGCAAATGAAACTGAACTTGCAGCTCTCAAGTTGTGCCTCTTTTTTAGTCGACACTGGGGGGAAGCAAAAACCCCCCAGTCAGCCCCCTCTCACCCTGTACAGTGGCATCCTGGGAGCTTCCAGACCCCCTGGCCTGAGCGACAGCCTCTGTCCTCAGCTCCCACGGGCCTCGCTCACCGCAGCAGGACCTGCGTGTCTTTATAGCCCCGACCCCAGCGCCGTCTCTGCCTTGTTAATGACGTGATGAGTGCTGGTCGCGCTCCTTCATTAGATACATAGAGAAAGGAATCAGGAAAGCACCGTTTCACAGAAACGAAGGAAACAGATACTGACTTTTCACCATTTTTAATGAAAATCTTAAATATTGTATAAATCCTCTGCTTGAAACAGGATATTCCTTGGAAGGACTGAGGCTGAAGCTGAAACTCCATACTTTAGCCACCTGATGCGAAGAACTAACTCATTAGAAAAGACTCTGATGTTGGGCAAGATTGAAGGCAGGAGGAGAAGGGGACGACAGAGGATGAGATGGTTGGAAGGCATCGCTGACTTGATGGACATGAGTTTGAGCAAGCTCCAGGAGATGGTGATGGACAGGGAAGCCTGGCGTGCTGCAGTCCATGGGATTGCAAAGAGTGGGACACGACTGAGGGACTGAACTGCCGAACTGAACTGAACTGCTTGAAACAACATAAATTGAACGTGGTCCAGGCCCTCCCTGGCGGTGTGGCACCTCCCTGGTGGCTCTGAGCTGGCGTGTGATGCCCCCGCAGCCCCTCCTGAAGTGTCTGTGGCCTCCCTTCTGCCGCCACTGTACAGTGCCCCTTGCTGGTCCTTTTTCTTGTGATGCATTCGTTATTCACAATTTTAAAAGATTTATTGATGTAATTGATTTATATTTGTCTGCGCAGGGGCTTTGTTGTGGCACATGGGCTCCTCACTGCGGCAGCTTCTCCCGTTGCAGAGCACAGGCTTCGTGGCTCTGGGGCACGTGGGATCCTCCCGGAGCAGGGAGCAAACCTGTGTCCCCTTCATTGGCAGGCAGATTCTTAACCCCTGGACCACCAGGGAAGTCCCCAATAAATTCTTAATTATTTAAAAAATAATTTAAAATAAAGAACTAAATTCCAAAGAAATAGCCTAAGCTGTTCTCCGTCAGGTCTCTGTCACCCACAGTGAGAAGAGCAGTGACAAATGACTGTCCTCAGCACTGGGACCCTGGCTTGCCCTGAGTCGGGGGGGTTTGAATCACTTCTCCGAGGTTTTTCCTCTGGGTTCCTCTGGCCAGTGTCCACCTTGCTTTGCCCGGCTCTGAGTCCATATTTGCTCCTCTCTGGGTCCTCCCCTATGGGTGTGCCCATCTCTTAGCCAAGATGGGCTCTAGCATAGACGCCTCTGGGTGGGTTTGCATCACCCAGGATGGGGTGGCACCCCTCCATTTCTGAGCCCCGAGGAGCCTTTCTGTGCATGGGTGGTCAGGACGGTCTCCTTGACCTGGAGAACGAGGACTCTGTAACCTGTTTCTCTCTTACCCGTGCAGGACTCAGCTCTCCTCACTCCTGCTGTGGTCTTCACCTTGCAGAGTCTGTCCACAGGAGACAGACTCCAGTGCTCAGCCTGGGGCCCATCTGTCTCCTGCCTCGGGCCAGGGGTAATAGCCTCCAGGGTGCTGAGTGGGGACGTGGCTGGGAGACAGCAGCTGCAGGGATCAGGAGGGAAGTGAAACAGTCCAGGAAATTCTCACATGGAATCCACCCTTGAATTAACAAAATGTGGTTCTGGGCTAAGCTGGAAAAAGTTGGGAAAAATGCTGAATGACGAACGACCCACCTTGAAAGTTGGTAAGTCAGGTCTGAAGGGCTTCTCCGGTGCCTCAGCAGTAAAGAATCCCCTTGCAATGCAGGAGCAGAAGGAAATGCAGGTTCCACCCCTGGATCAGGAAGATCCCCTGGAGCAGGAAATGGCAACCCACTTCCAGTATTCTTGCCTGGAGAATCCCAAGGACAGAGGAGCCTGGGGGACTACAGTCCATGGGGTCACAAAGAATCAGACACGACTGGAGCAACTTGGTACGTACACACAAGGCAGGTCTGAAGTCTGGGCAGAAGCCTGGGGGGCCCGGGCAGGAGGGCACAAATGGTGGGAGCTGAGCCTCACGGGACCGACACCTGGATCTGAGTCAGGTGACCTGGCTTTGGTGCGGCTGATGGCAGGAGGCCCCAGCTCCATCCCAGTCAAGCCTGGAGGGGGTGAGCCCAGGGACAAGTCCCTCCTAGTTTCCAAGGGCAATGGGCTGGGTTCCAAGATCTATGGAACGTATTCCAGTGCTGGTAAAGGCACTGTTCAGTCTTATTATTTAAATTATATTCAAGCTTAAATTGTATGTTATAAACATGGACCACAGCCTTCTCTAACTCAATGAAACTATGAGCCATGCCGTGTAGGGCCACCTAAGATGGACGGATCATGGTGGAGAGTTCTGACAAAATGTGGTCCACTGGAGAAGGGAATGGCAAACCACTTCGATATTCTTGCCTTGAGAACCCCATGAACAGTATGAAAAGGCAAAAAGATAGGATACTGAAAGATGAACTCCCCAGGTTGGTAGGTGCTCAATATGCTACTGGAAATCAGTGGAGAAATAACTCCAGAAAGAATGAAGAGATGGAGCCAAGGCAAAAACAACACCCAGATGTGGATGTGACTGGGGATGGAAGTGAGAGAGTCATTTCCTAGGCAGGTTGATAGGAAATCTAGGGGTCCCCAAGGAGAAAGGGGTCTCCAAATGGAGGAAATAGCCTGCAAGTGTCAGACATTTTTCTCTCTCTTAAGCGGCAGGAGGAAACAAACTAGCAATATTTTTTTCCTTCTCTATACAAATTTAAAGGGAGGTTTCTCTTAAAATACTGTGTTGCCATAATGACACCTGGTTTCGCCTGAAGTTAGCTATTCTTGAGCCTAGAGATAACCAATGCGTTTTTCTTATGGAAATGTTTGTCTTAAGCTATGCTAATGTACTATGCCTTTACCCCAAACTCTGTCTCCAAGTCGGTTCTGCCTCTTGGCCCAGAACCTACTTGACAAACCAGTATGTTATACTCAGATATTGTTCCCCTAATCTATGTAAATGAAACTATTTGTATGGTGGTCTGCCCTTCTTCAAGATTCAAGTTAATCATTTTATGGCCCAGGATAAACCATTTGGTGCCAAGATTATCCCAAAATGCATCTTATGGGCGAGGGACCTGGTGCCATTCTGAATTTTAAGACATTCCTTTCTTTCATTAACAGACTGCTAGTGACTATATAACATCCAGCTAAAGACTAGCAGGGGGGTACTCTTTCTGCCCCCTTCTGATGCCTATGTCAGAAGCTTTCTCTATCTCCTTTACACTTTAATAAAACTTTATTACACAAAAGCACTGAGCAATCAAGCCTCGTCTCTGGCCCCGGATTGAATTCTTCTCCTCCGGGGGCCAAGAATCCCGGTGTATTCGCATGATTCAACAACAACCTTTCAGAAGCAAAGTCTGATGCTGTAAAGAGCAATATTGCATAGGAACCTGGAATGTTTGGTCCATGAATCAAGGCAAATTGGAAGTGGTCAAACAGGAGATGGCAAGTGTGAATGTCGACATTCTAGGAATCAGCGAACTAAAATGGACTGGGATGGGTGGATTTAACTCAGATGACCATTATATCTACTACTGTGGGCAGGAATCCCTTAGAAGAAATGGAGTAGCCATCATAGTCAACAAAAGAGCCCAAAATGCAGTACTTGGATGCAATCTCAAAAACGACAGAATGATCTCTGTTCATTTCCAAGGCAAACCATTCAATATCACAGTAATTCAAGTCTGTGCCCTGACCAGGAATGCTAAAGAAGCTGAAGTTGAGTGGTTCTATGAAAACCTACAAGACTTTTTAGAACTAACACCCCAAAAAAGATGTCCTTTTCATTATAGGGGACTGAAATGCAAAAGTGGGAAGTCAAGAAATACCTGGAGTAACTGGCAAATTTGGTCTTGGAGTACAGAATGAAGCAGGGCAAAGGCTAATAGAGTTCTGCCAAGAGAACGCACTGGTCAGAGCAAATACCCTCTTCTAACCACACAAGATACGAGTCTACACATGGACATCACCAGATGGTCAACACATAAATCAGATTATATTCTTTGCAGCCAATGATGGAGAAGCTCAATATAGTCAGCAAAAATAAGACCGGGAGCTGACTGGCTCAGATTATGAACTCCTTATTGCCAAATTCAGACTGAAATTGAAAGTATGGAAAACCACTAGACCATTCAGGTATGACCCAAGTCGAATCCCTTACAATTACACAGTGGAAGTGAGAAATAGATTCAAGGGATTAGATCTGATAGACAGAGTGCCTGATGAACTATGGACATAGGTTCGTGACATTGTACAGGAGGCAGGGATCAAGACCGTCCCCAAGAAAAAGAAATGCAAAAAGCCAAAATGATTGTCTGAGGAGGCCTAACAAATAGCTGAGAAACAAAGAGAAGCTAAAAACAAAGGATAAAAGGAAAGATATACCCATTTGAATGCAGAGTCCCAAAGAATAGCAAGGAGAGATAAGAAAGACTTCCTCAGTGATTAATGCAAAGAAATAGAGGAAAACAACAGAATGGGAAAGACTAGAGATCTCTTCAAGAAAATTAGAGATACCAAGGGAACATTTCATGCAAAGATGGGCTCAATAAAGAACAGAAACTGTATGGACCTAACAGAAGCAGAAGATATTAAGAATAGGAGGCAAGAATACATAGAAGAACTGTACAAAAAAGATCTTCATGATCCATATAACTATGATGCTGTGATCACTCACCTAGAGCCAGACATCCTGGAATGTGAAGTCAAGAAGGCCTTAGGAAGCATCACTACAAACAAAGCTAGTGAGGTGATGGAATTCCAGTTGAGCTATTTCAAATCCTGGAAGATGATGCTGTGAAAGTGTTGCACTCAATATGGCAACAAATTTGGAGAACTCAGCAGTGGCCACAGGGCTGGAAAAGGTCAGTTTTCATTCCAGTCCCAAAGAAAGGCAATGCCAAAGAATGTTCAAACTACCACACAATTGTACTCATCTCACACACTAGCAAAATAATGCTCAAAATTCTCCAAGCCAGGCTTCAGCAATATGTGAACCGTGAACTTCCAGATGTTCAAGCTGGTTTTAGAAAAGGCAGAAGAACCAGAGACCAAATTGCCAACATCTGCTGGATCATGGAAAAAGCAAGAGAGTTCCAGAAAAACATCTATTTCTGCTTTATTGACTATGCCAAGCCTTTAACTGTGTGAATCACAATAAACTGTGGAAAATTCTGAAAGAGATGGGATTACCAGACCACCTGATCTGCCTCTTGAGAAATCTGTATGCAGGTCAGAAAGCAACAGTTAGAACTGGACATGGAACAACAGACTGGTTCTAAATAGGAAAAAGAGTACGTCGGGGCTGTATATTGTCACCCTGCTTATTTAACTTCTATGCAAAGTACATCATGAGAAAAGCTGGGCTGGAAGAAATGCAAGCTGGAATCAAGATTGCTGGGAGAAATTTCAATAACCTCAGATACATAGATAACACCACTCTTATGGCAGAAACCAAGACCTAAAGAAACTCCTGATGAAAGTGAAAGAGGAGAGTGAAAAAGTTGGTTTAAAACTCAACATTCACAGAACTAAGATCACGGCATCCATTCTTTTCACTTCATGGCAAATAGATAGGGAAACAATGGAAACAGTGACAGACTTTATTTTTGGGTGGCTCCAAAATCAGTGCAGTTGGCGACTGCAACCATGAAATTAAAAGACACTTGCTCCTTGAAGAACCAGCTATGAGTAACCTAGACAGCATATTAAAAAGCAGAGACATTACTTTGCCAACAAAGGTTCATCTAGTCAAAGCTGTGGTTTTTCCAGTAGTCATGTATGGATGTGAGAATTGGACTGTAAAGAAAGCTGAGCACTGAAGAATCTGTGGTTTTGAACTGTGGTGTTGGAGAAGACTCTTGAGAGCCGCTTGGACTGCAAGGAGATCAAACCAGTCCATCCTAAAGGAAATCAGTCCTGAATATTTACTGGAAGGGCTGATGCTGAAGCTGAAGCTCCAATACTTTGGCCACCTGATGTGAAGAACTGACTCATTGGAAAAGACCCTGATCCTGGGAAAGATCGAAGGTAGGAGGAGAAGGGGATGACAGAGGATGAGATGGTTGGATGGCATCACTGACTCCAAGGACATGAGTTTGAGTAAACTCTGGGAGTTGGTGATAGACAGGGAGGCCTGGCGTACTGCAGTCCATGGGGCCGCAAAGAGTCAGACACGACTGAGTGACTGAAGTGAATAAGCTTGTCTCCTACATGTGTATTTATTATTTATTTTTAATTGTATTTATTTTTTTGTTATTATTTTAGAAAGATTTATTTTCGCCTGTGCTGGGTCTTTGATGCTGCACTGGGACTTTCTCCAGTTACAGCAAGCAGGGGCTGCGCCCCTTGCGGTGGCTTCTCTTGCTGCGGAGCCCAGGCCTAGGCACGCGGCTTCCGTCGCCATGGCTCCCAGGCTCCAGAGCACAGGCGCAGTACTTCTGTCACTCGGGCTTAGTTTCTCTGTGGAATGTGGGGTCTTCCTGGCTCCCCTGTATCGGCAGGCAGCTTCTTAACCAGCGGATCACCAGGGGAGTCCCTACGATGCATTCTGACATCAGGCAGAGTTGGCGCTTCCCTTGCGGCATTGTTTCGGCTGTTTCTACCCACCATTCCTTCGGCCCATTCCACCCTGTCGTAGCTCCCGGGGGCTGTCCTAGTTCTGGGCGAGTGCCAGGCCTGGTTCCGTCCCCATGTGCTCCTAACCACTCAGAAGCAGAGGCGCAGCCTCCCCCCTGCCGCTAGCTCCCTGCTCGCGGAGTGCCTGGGTCCCGCTGTCTCCAGGAGGAGACAGGAGGCAGCAGGGAGCTGCCCTTCCCGCAGTCTGGCCTAAGGCGCTGCAGGGTGGTGGAGGAGCCGGCATCCAGATGGAAAGATATGGACAGAATGTGCTCCAAGTTTGCAAGATCTGAACACTCGAGGCATAAAGACATGTTTGTTTGGGAACCGGTGGTGAATTGCAGGGGCAAAGAGTGGGAGAAGTTCCCATGGCTTTTCTTTGCAGTTCTTTCATAGTTCTAGGATTTGCTTGAAGTGGGAGTTTATTGGCAGGTTCAGAAGGAGAGAGAGAGACAAGGTTGTTATTTCAGGCGGCCAGGAATCTTCTGGGTATATGGTGTTTTTTTTCTTTAGGGATTACAAAATACTTCACAAATACTAGGTTGCCAGATAGTCACAAATCTTTGTGTAAATTTGGAAATAAATTTACAAATAAACAAAATAAATTAAAAAAAAAAAACAAATAAAAAAAACAGCGTAATGGTTTGAGAGGAATGTACGGGGCCCTCTACCCACGCCCACCCGCCCCCAAGAGAAACAGCGAGACTTCCTTGGGCCTGGGGGTACTGATGGGGGCCCCAGAGCTCCCACCCAAGGAACACCACCATTCACGTTCTTCCAGATGCTGAAGTCCAGGAGGATCTTACTAACAGCTAGATTAATGCTCCTTTTGGGAAAGAAATCCTTCAACCTCTCTAGGTAATCCTGTTTGGATAGAAATATGTGCTCTTTTTTTCTAGAAAAATCTTTTATTTTATGTACAAATACACACTTTGATGTAAATTTACACATTTACAAATTGTTTTTCAGGAGACAGAAGAGAGAATCATTGACCACAGGGCTGGAGAAGCCCTGAGCCGCTAGGAGAACAAAAACGGGGTCACAGTGGGCAAGGAAGGGCAGTGAGGCAGGAGCTGATGGTCTGAATGCTCCTGGTTGTCAGGGGGCCTGGGTTCCGGATTTGACTCCAGCTCGAGGCCCAGACAGAACGGGCAGGAGCAGCACGGCTCAGGTTAGAAACGATGCCACCTGCTGACGAAGACACCAATCGACGCTGCTCTCAGCAGAAACTGAGGCACACCCCGGGGACCTCTTCATCTCTTTTTTTTAGAATTCTTTTACTCTTCTGCAGTACAAACCCTCAGAAGCAAAAACACAGAGATGAAAACTTGAGGTCTGCTGGTGGAACCATGAGCTCCGCAAATGCTCTTTCCCTACAAAGAAGAGGGTTCAGAGAAAGAGGGGTCTAAACCCAGCTCTGCTCCCTGGTCCTCCTGAGACCCCGGTCAAGCTCTGTAACCCCAGCATCGGTTCATTTATCTGTAAAACAGGGACAAGAGTAATTACTATAGTTATATATAATGTACAGTTCTATACATGAAATTATCAAGCATAAATGTTAAGTGTGATTATATCAATTTATAGATGCAATTAGAAAACAAAATGTTATTTAAAATAATTATATATACATGCCCAATCATTAGGTCATATCTGACTCTTTGTGACCCCATGGGCTGTAGCCCTCTTCTGTCCATGGGATTTCCCAGGCAAGACTACTGGAGTGGGTTGTCATTTCTTCCTCCAGGATATCTTCCCAACTCAGGGATTGAACCCACATCTCCTGCATCTCCTGTATTGGCAAATGGGGTTCTTTACCACTGTGCCACCTGGGAAGCCCATAAGCCTGAAGACACTTATGCTATTTTAATTGTATATGTAAATAAAATAATTGCCCACAAGAGTTAACATTAGCAATGATCATTTGGTTATTTGTTAATGAAATAATATCACACATCACAAGGTTGGCTTATCCCAAGCTTAACAAGTCAACCTGATAGAAACTGATCACTTTTGGGGAAGAAGAATGATGTGTGCTCATGTTTGGGACATGTGCATCAGGGGTCATCTCAGTGACAGAGATGCTCTGGAGAGCAAGGACTACCTAGGCATGGGAAACCTCTCCCCCTCCCCAGTGGCTCAGATGGTAAAGAATCTGCCTGAAATGCAGGAGATGCCGGTTTGATCCCTGGGTCGGGAAGATCCCTTGGAGAAGGAAACAGCAACCCGCTCCAATATTGTTGCCTGGAGACGTCCGTGGACAAAGGAGCCTGGTGGGCTGCAGTCTATCAGGGGGTTAGGTGGGGGGCAATTTTCCTTTGGACAGGACCACCCCCTCAGTTGCTGGCATCTGAAATAGAGTAAGATTTCCTTTTCACCAGCCTGGTCCTTTTATTAGCTCTTGAGCAGCAAGCCGCTGGACCCCACTTTGGGTAACACAGTGACTTCAGATAATTTGGATTTTCGTTCAAGCTGTGGCTTGGGTAGGTAGCACACAGTCTATCATTGGAAAAAAAAAAAAGAATTGGAGAAGAGTGCAAATAATTGGTTATTATCAACATGGTGCCTCCTGGGGTCCTTCCTGGGTCTTGACTGTGTATCTCAAAGAGGAAGCTGCAGTCTCACCAGAGAACAAACAGAAGCTGGTGTGACTTCACCTTGCACCCCTGTACCTCACCAGGGGCACCCAGGGGAAGGCACAGGAATGATCTCTAGTTTCTTTGGAGGAATTAGAAGTGACCTCAGGACTCACTCTACCCTCTTTATGACTGTATGTCATGCTGCTGCTGCTAAGTCGCTTCAGTCGTGTCCGACTCTGTGCAACCCCATAGACAGCAGCCCACCAGGCTCCCTCGTCCCTGGGATTCTCCAGGCAAGAACACTGGAGTGGGTTGCCATGTCCTTCTCCAACCGTGTGTCATGACTGGAACATAATTCCTATTATGTAGTGTCTGTCCAGCTCTGCGACCCCGTGGACTGCCGCACACCAGGCTTTCCTGTCCTCTGTCTCTGTGAGTTTGCTAAACTCATGTCCATCATGTCGGTGATGCCATCCAACCATCTCATCCTCTGTCGTCCACTTCTCCTGCCCTCAATCTTTCCCAGCATCAGGGGCTTTTCAAATGAGTCAGCTCTTTGCATCAAAGTATTGGAGATTCAGCTTCAGCATCAGTCCTTCCAATGAATATTCAGGTTGATTTCCTTTAGGATGGACTGGTTGGATCTCCTTGCAGTCCAGGGGACTCTCAAGAGTCTTCTCCAGCACCACAGTTCAAAAGCATCAATTCTTCGGTGCTCAGCCTTCTTTGTGGTCCAACTCCCACATCTGTACTTGACTATTGGAAACACCAGAGTGTAGGTGTAGGTATAGTCATTCTCAACTAATGCTTGTGTGGTCTTAAAGTCTTGTGTGTTTTTAAACAATACTGCTACATGTAAATATCCGGACCCTTCCCCAACCATCGTGGTTGAGAATCTAAAGTCCAGAGCCAGCAAAATCAGGAAGAGAGCCCCCACTGAGAATCCTTAACACTTCCTACTCTTACTGAGGAGAATCTCACGTTTCTACAATGCAGGTGACAAGTCTGAGACAAAGATGTGACCACACAATGGTAGGGAGTGGCACCAATGTCAGGGAAAGGGTTGGGACATCAAGGGTCAAAGAATGAAAGGTCAAGAAGAGCCACCTCACCCACCTCTGGGTCAGGTTTTCAGAGCCCTGGGATGCGTTACTCTTTCTGAGCTCCAACTTGACCTGGTTCCCGTTTTCTGGGCTCTGGCCCCCAAAACCTCTCATCCCAGAGCAGAGATTAGTTAAATGACACAGAAGCAAAAGCACCAATTATGATTCCAAAGAGTGCAATAAATCCCACAGGACTGTTCAGGAGCTTTTCTGATAGCTTTTTTGTCTCTGTCTATATTGTTGTATGGATGTGAGAGTTGGACTGTGAAGAAGGCTGAGCGCCGAAGAATTGATGCTTTTGAACTGTGGTGTTGGAGAAGACTCTTGAGAGTCCCTTGGACTGCAAGGAGATCCAACCAGTCCATTCTAAAGGTGATCAGCCCTGGGTGTTCTTTGGAAGGAATGATGCTAAAGCTGAAACTCCAGTACTTTGGCCACCTCATCAAAGAGTTGACTCATTGGAAAAGACTCTGATGTTGGGAGGGATTGGGGGCAGGAGGAAAAGGGGACGACAGAGGATGAGATGGCTGGATGGCATCACTGACTTGACGGACGTGAGTCTGAGTGAACTCCGGGAGTTGGTGATGGACAGGGAGGCCTGGCATGCTGCGATTCATGGGGTCGCAAAGAGTTGGACACGACTGAGTGACTGAACTGAACTGAACTGATGTTGTTGTTTGTCTGTAATAAACATTATTCTTGTGACAAAGACATGGGAGTTTTACTTATTTTACTTATATCCTTCCAAAGCTAGCTTCAAACACTCTTTTCTTTCCCTTTTTTTTTTTTTTTGGTGCAAATTTTGGTGAAGTTATTAATCCATTTAGTGTCTTCCTGGAGTGGTTTTCAGATTTTCAGATAAAGCACTTTCATTGACTTCTGCTTTGAGGCTGTTAGTGCTCATGAGCTTGCGTGCTCAGTCATGGCCGACTCTTTGCAGCCCCATGGACTGTAGCCCACTAGACTCCTCTGTCCACGGGATTTCCCAAGTGAGAATACTGGAGAGGGTTGCCATGTCCTCCTCCAGGGCATCTTCCCAACCCAGGGATCCAACCCCAGTCTGTTGCATTGGCAGGTGGATTCTTTATCCCTAGAACCACCCCGGAAGCCCGAGGCTCTCAGTACAGTATTTTAAGTGTTATTTACATCAAAATCACAAACTGATTGGCCCTTCCTTCTTGGGCTGGTTCGCCCCTGGCCTCCTCCATGGGGAGCTGGTGGTTTCCCGACTGGAATTCTCTGGGTGCAGCACAGCAGTGCTGGGGGACGGGGAGTGGGGTTGGGGGAGAGGGGTGCAGGGGCGCAGCCACAGGCCAGCCAGGACGGGACGCGGTTGTCTGAGCTCCTTCCCCTATTCCTGGTGCTTTAAATTCCACTTTTACCCCGAGGCAGGACCCCTGCTTCCCAGCACACGATATGATTATTTTGCAAAGCCCCCTGGACTCCAGAGAGCTGCAATTCAGGAGCAGGAGATTCCTGTTGAGATAATTGGAAGGGGTGGCGGAGACCTGGGAGCTCAATGCTTTGTAGACCGTTCATCCGCACAGTTTCCTTTTCAAACGTCTGTCCCCTGCTGAGAGTGCTTCATTTCCGGAGGACAACGAGCAGTTTCGGGGGTGGAAGCAGGACTTGGATCCGCCTGAGATTTCCATACACTGTTGTGGGTCAGCCCTGCGGCCCAGCGTCACCCGCTCAGGGCCTGACTCCGTGAGTCCTACCCACCCGGGGCTGCACTGGGCCACGGGGAGCAGTCCCCGTGGAACCCAAAGCCCCTTCCTTTTCTGCTCTCTGCTGGGAGGGCACGGAGGAGACTTCTGGGCTCCGCTGCGTCTCTGCCTCTGCTAACCGCACGCACCGCCCGGCGCTGACACTGCCTTGGTTTCTCCTGCCTCCCAGGGCCACATGGGCACACTCTCAGCCCTTCCGCGGCCTTCCTCGGGCCCTGGTTCTGAGGATGCCTGGCCCTGCGGTCTTCGGGTGTTTCACTGTGTGGCCACTGCCTTTCTGCTGTCCCCTCTCACCGGCTGAAGGTGACAGGTCTGCCACGCTATCCAGGGCCTGGCATTTCATAGAGTCTCTCAGGCGTGTCCAACTCTTTGTGACCCCATGGCCTGTGGCCCACCAGGCTCCTCTGTCCCCGGGGTTTTCCCAGGCGAGACTACTGGAATGGGGTGCCAGTCCCTTCTCCAGGGGATCTTCCCGACCCAGGGATCAACCCTGGTCTCCCGTATTGCAGGGAGATTCTTTACCTTCTGAGTCACCAGGGCATTTCATAGGCCTCAGTAAATATAATTGGCATTTAGAGAGCAGTCTGATATTCTCTTTCTTTCTCTCTCTTTTGCTCCAGTTATCACGACTGGGGTAATGGGGTGAAGAGCAGATTGTAGTAAGTCTGGTTCTCCCAGGTGGTCAGAGCTTTTAGCAAGAGCAGGTCTCACAGAATGTTCTTTCATTTATGCAGCTGCTCTCTACGGTGAATTCCCACAGGAGGTGTTTTTCTCAAGGATCGGAGGACATTTGAGTAGCACCACCCAAGGTCACTCCCAGGACCATCCCTTCACACCAAGCCCAAGTTTCTAGACTCAGAAGCCTCATGAATGTGCTATGTGGGCAGGGAGCACCCCCCGCTTGGGGCTCAATGCTTATCTCGAGCCAGTTCCCTTCATCCAGTGAACACACAGATGCAGGAGGCAAAAGAGAGATACCCAAGCGCTCTTAGGACTTGCTGGATCCTAGAGTTGGATGAATCAGACTTAGTTGGTGTGCTGAGAACCTCGACATTTACTGCAGCCAAATCTCTATGCAGATGTGTCCTAGCATCACCATGGAAACATCCCTTCAACAGCAAATAATGAGATGGTAATGAAGGAGATGGGATACAAGAACTGAAGCAGAAGGGCAGTGCCGGCAGTGGAAGGAGGAAGCAAGGGGAGGGCTCAAAGAGCAGCAGTCGGCTATGTTAGAACCAAGTGTGAGGACTGGGAACTTGAGTACTATCGTTTTAAAGCGTATTGGAGGCCTATCCCAGTTGACTGCTGTGAACATCAGTAAGGGGAAAAAGAAAGAAAATGAAGTCGCTCAGTTGTGTCCGACTCTTTGCGACCCCACGGACTGTAGCCCACCACGCTCCTCCGTCCATGGGATTCTCCAGGCAAGAATACTGGAGTGGGTGGCCATTTCCTTCTCCAGGGGATCTTCCTGACCCAGGGATCAAACCCAGGTCTCCTGCATTGCAGGCAGATGCTTTACCGTCTGAGACACCAGGCGTCTAATAAGGGGAAAGTTCATGAAAGTGGGGTCTGGAGGCCAGAGGGGGAGCTGTCAACCACCTAACCCTCCTTGTCAATACAGATCCCACCGGGAAGGAGAGGTACCTTAAAGCACAAGCAGAGAGGGGCACTGCTTTACTACCCAGCAGGAAGGAAGATTTTCTCCTCGCCTGGCAACAGCTCAGCCAATGCACACTGTCAGAACGCAGCAAGTGAAAAGCCACCACACTTAAAACTCTCGGCTTCCTCCAATGGACTCTTCATTAACAACAGCCCCTCCTAACTACTCTTCTCTTTTATAAACAAGTCTTCCTCTGGATTTTCCTGGTGGTTAAAACTCTGTGCTTCCAATGCCAGGGGCCTGGGTTCCATTCCTGGATAGGGAACTAAGATCCCACATATTGAACTGCATGACCAAAAAAGTAAGTGAAATATAAAAAACATTTAAAAGTTTCCTCTCTTTTTGCTTTATCAGACTTGCAGGTGGCTTGCCCCAGTTGCATACCCCAAATTGCAATTCTTCCCCGCGCCTGTATCAAGTTGTTTTGCTGGTAAAAATAACTGACTTTTATTGTTATAGGTTAACACTGATGTGATGCCTAACAGAGGTATGATTTCCAAACTTTACGCTCTTGACTTGCTGCAATGCTCAGGCCTCAAATGGTCCGTGGTGGCTGGACAATGAGAGCCAGCTGATCCGGGCCCTGCTGGTCCTACTTCTCGGCTTGCTTGGGGCACAGTAACAGCTTTAGGAGAGCAGCACAAGCCCTCTTGTCAGACTGAAACCTATGGATCTTGGCATCACTTACAAAGTGTTTTTCCCTCCTAGGATATTTCCCCAAATTAGGGGCATCTCTTGTAGTTTCTTGCTTGGGAGGAGCTCCTACTCATAACTAGCACTCAAGGTACCCTTCACGTTTCCCACTCTGGGGGAGGGGTAGATACCTCACTCCAGTAGCTGAGGGTCCCACCACTACCAGCATCTTTGGTTATAAAACTGTCTCAACGCCTAGATTTTGAGTTCCTGGAAAGGAGGTCCCCAATATTCTTTATCTTCGATTCCCCAGTGTCTTGCACGTGGCGTGTGTATAGTTAGGTAGAAGCTCATATGTGTTTATTAAGTGGTTTCAGAGACTATCTCTGTGTAATCAGAGCGGTTTATCGAAACGTTTGCCGCTGTGGTCAAAGCAACTAGAATTGCTCAGAGATGGACGTTTCTACTGCGGTCTGGGATGATCTCTGAGAATCCTGAAATACAGCTGGGCATGTGCTCTTGTCCCTGCCTCCTCCGACAGTTTATTTCCAAATGTTCTTGATTGTTTGCGTGAAAAAGAATTAGTTATTAGGTTGGGGAGTTAGTTTTAAGAATGCATGCGTATTTAAAACCACAGATGAAAGCATCTAAACGTTAAGACAGCTGTTATGATATCCCTACCAGGCACCATTCCTGTTAGCAGTGGATCCAGGTGCATCTTTGGCGCTGCATCTTAAACCTGGGTCCTTCTGAACCGTAGGTGTGTTCTAGGGGGACCGGGGGCTCCGTCTGCACGGCCTCTGTCCGTGCCGTCGCAGCTTCCTTCTCCACACCAACATCCCTGGGTTTTCTGAGTCTCCTTGCGTCTTGGAAGACTGTGCACTAGAGCGGTTTTTTCTCATGAAGATGATGAGGAATAACCTTCTATAGCAAGGGTCCCCAACACTTTTGGCACCAGGGACCAGTTTCGTGGAAGACAATTTTCCCATGGACCAGGGTGGGGGATGGTTTCCAGATGGTTCAACAAGATTCCAGGTGTTGTGCTTGTCACTTCTACTATTATTATTACTACATCAGCGTCGCCTCAGATCGTCAGGCGTTAGATCCTAGAGGCTGGGGACCCCTGTTCTGTAGAATGACTGTGACACCTGGTGGACATGGCTAGGACTGCACCCCGCCTCTGCTCTGAATAACAGCCCCGCCTGTCTCGCCTTGGGGTGGGCCAGGCCTGTCTTCTCCAGCGTCCCCTTCCCATCTTCCCTCCCGGAAAAGCAAGTGTTCTGGACCAGGAGCGTGCGAAGTTGGCACGCTTGATTCCAGGTGACAAGGTGACCCTGTTAGCTTGCTTCTGTTTGGGTTGAGTGTGTGGGGTTGTACGGGCATGGAGGGTGTCCGCTTCCCCGGGGGCTGGGGCCACTCCCGCCCAACTCCAAGTCCTTCGGTGACTTGTTCACACAGAGGCAACGAGCCCTGATGGTTCACCTTTGGCAAAAACACTTGTCTCCCCCAGAGACAGATTTCCACGGAAACCAAACCCAGAGGGAGCATTCTCGAGAGGCAGTGTGTCAAGCAGAATGTGGTAAAAACCACACGAGGCGGAGGAGATGTTTGTTTCAGAATTGCTCTAGAAATGTGAACAAAATACAGAGGCAGCGGAAAAGCATGTTAACATTTAAAATGTTTCTATTTAGTGGAAGTGAAAGACCCGAGAAATATTGGAGGGCCATACGTAGAGTGTGTGCCAAGGCAGGATGCAAAGTGCTGGGAGGGGCCAGGTGTCAAATGTGAGCCCACCCTCGGGGGCTTGCACCCTGAAGCACACAGATGATCGCCCCAAAGAAGAGCACAGTGAGGCACACAAGAGCTGGAGCACATCACTCTCACTTCAGGGCCAATCGAATGACTATAGGAGGCCAATCTGTTCTCACCCGGCTGCTCTATGATATATTAAAATAAGCAGCGAGAAGAACAAAGCCACTCCAGGGTGAATGAAAGGAACTCAGTCTATCACCCTGGTTCTCAACTCTGTCCCAAGAGAAGTTCTAAAGCAGGTATGGGAGGTGGTAAGGCATGGTTTTATAGTGTTGGCGACAATCCAAGAGAAAGTTGGATGACTTGGGAGAGACGACTGTGTTTACATGGGCTGCATGTGTGGGTCACTTGGGGAGTTTGAAAAGGCGCTGCTGCCCGCCCCACCCCAGAGACTCTGATTCACTTGGTTTAGGGAGGGGGAGGAGCTTGTACACTGGGATTTATGGATTTCCCCCAAATGATCGTAAGGTGCAGCCCAGTTACAGAACCACTGGGAGATCCTATTCCCAGCACCTCCCCGCTCCAGGTTCTGCGACACACACACACACATACACACACACTCTCGCCTCTGCTCTTGTAATTCTCAGCTTTGCATAAGACGGATTAAATATTAAATCGAGGGGGTGAGAGATTACAGAATATGCTAATGAAGACAGTGATGTCAGTTTATTTTAGAAAATTCGGAAAAATGCAGAAGTCTCTCAATCCCACCACCCAAAGATAATCATGATTAACATTTTGGATTTTAACCCTATATTTTTTTTCTATCTGGATGTCTGTGTATTACTTACAGTGTTTGGTGGGCATTTTCCTTTTCCATTTGGTAACCTTGGAAAGCATGGTTTAGAAATGATAGATGGTACCGAATTCATTATAGAGATGCACCATAGTTTACTGAAATTTTAATTGGCATTTAAGTTGTTTTCCAACCTTTCCACTATCTTAAATAGCATTGCAATAAAGATGATTGTATGTGCAACTTCATGGATCTCTGAATACTTTTCCTTTAGGATTAATCCCTAGAAGTGAAATCTTTGAACTGAAACATATCCATATTTTTAAAGCTTTTGATAAACATCACTAAATTTTTCTGTAAGACTTGCGTACCAATTTGCTATCATATCATGAGTGCATAAAACTCAAAATTTCTTTGTGCTGCTGTTGAAAAGAAGAGTTTTGCCAGTCTGATAAACCATAAAGGCATTTCACTTCTGTTTGGATTTGCACTTGGGTTATTGCTAGGATGGCTCAATAGCGTGTCATGTACATAACAGCCAAGAACATTTCATTTCCTGCTGCTTCCCAGCACACATTACCGTGAGTGGGAAGGGCCTATTCTCAGCGTCCACGGACAGCTCTTGAAGGAGTTGTGGGACTGCAATTTCTGTCATTGTCAGAATGGTTTGTCAAGATCATGCTTTCAGAAAGCACACATTTTACGGAGTCGGATTTTATACGGATGCTTAGCATGTTATTTTAAATGACAAGATTATTTAAAATATTGTTAAATAATGAACGGTCAGCAAATTCTCGCTCAGCCCTTCTGATAATAATAACAGCCGTAATTCGGTGCACACCTACTAAGCACTTTGCCAACAGTGCTTCATTTCACACAGCCCCGTGAAGTCGGCACTCGTCTCTGTGTTTCCATGACTGAGTGAGCCTCAGATATCCCAGGCATGTTGGCCAAGGTCACAGAGCTGTGCAGGCAGAACTGAAGCTCGCTCTCAAGCTGGCTTTAAAATCTACCTTCCAAACCAGCATGCTGTTTCCTCTGGGGCAAAACGAGGACTCTAGCCAAGGACACAGCGTTTCGGATGGTTCTGGCAAAGCGCTCCAGAAGGTGGGGGAAAGATCAGTGATGCACAGGACTCTGGTGAAGAGGGGGTGGGTGCAGGCAAGCGCACTTGGCAGAAGGTTGCTGCCGGTCACAGGAGCGGGGGTCTCCATCAGTGATCTTAGCGCTTTTCTAGATATGAGGAGATGCAGGAAACTGGGCTCATAAAAGCTTCTCCTGAAAATATACAACTCTCTGAAGGCCTGTTCCGCCAGTTTTCCCTGGCGCACAGGGCGCCTCGTTCCTGATCTCTGCCCTGAACTCCTTTCAGGGGGTGTCGAAGGTCAGTGGTCTCAGCCCCTCGTGACCTAATCCTTGCAGAGGTTGAGGGCGAGTGCCAGTTTTCAGTTGGCAAGGCTCAGGGACTTTTCCCCATTCGTGGTTTGTAACCCTGTTGCGCATTAAGATCAGTGGAGAACTTTTAAAAAGTACTGAAGCCAAGTCATATAGTCCAGACAAGTTGAATCAGAATTTTTGGGGGTGGTGCCCAATGATTTCTATGTTATAAATAAAGGCTTCCTGAGTCGTCATGTGCGGCCAGGGCTGAGAAGCCATTGCTAATAAGTATCATGCAATGAGGCTAAGAAAACAGTCGTGATTTGTCAGGTTCGAGTCCTCAGTGTCCCATGCTGTTCATATCCCAGCCTGTGTTTTGGAACAAACCCATTTCTCTGAACTCAATTCAACATTCTTATTACTAATCCCTCCAGTGCCCCAGCCCCTCAACACCCTGCCTCTGTCTCTCTCTCTGTCTCTTTCTCACACATTCACACATTAGCCCAGAATCTTTGTTCAACAAGCAGTAGTGTGATGCCAGGCTCAAATTAGGGTGTGTTCTCTGGATGCCAAAGGTCAAATGCAGTGGTAAAACATTACTCATCCAAAGGCTTCAGGAGATCAAGCCAAGAAAGATGATTTGAAAGGCAAACCTTAGGAGGGACTGAATCAAAAGTTTGCCTGAGGGCTTCCCTGGTGGCTTGGTGGTAAGGAATCTGCCTGCCAATGCAGGAGACACAGCTTCGATCCCTGTTCCGGGAAGATCCCACGTGCCTTGGAGCAACTAAACCCGTCCACCACAGCTCCTGAAGCCGGTGCTCTCGAGTCCGGGAGCCACAACTGCTGAGCCCGAGTGCTGAACGACTGAGGCCCAAGCACCCTCCAGTCCATGCTTGGCAACAAGAGCAGCCAGCGCGATGAGAAGGCAGTGCAGCACGGCTGGAGAGCAGACCCCCTCACAGCAATGTGAGAAAGCCGGGCAGCAGCAAAGACCCAGCACAGCCAAAAAAATATAAATGCATAAAACTATATCAAAAAAGTTTGCCTGAGCATCTTCCACCCAAAGAGGCAAGACAGAAAAATACTCTGCCAATGAGGTACTGGGGATGGGGAACAGATGGTCTGGAAGCAAGGTGTTTAGGGACCACTGGGGATGGTGGTTCTGAGAGAAAGGGAACCATCCCTGCAGAGGGCACTACCTCCTGGCTCAGAGATGTGTTTTCTTCACTTTTCCTTAACATTAAGGGGGAAAAAAAGGAATCAAAGTTGAAACTAAAAGATTGCACATACACATTGAGTTTCCAGCTTAAAAAACACCAGAAGCTTTGGCAACTCCAGGCCACTGTCCCCACATGGCCACAGGGAGAGGCCCTGGGTAGCAGTTCCCCACTGCCAAGGGAAGAGGCGGTCTCCAGCCCGCCACACCCCCACAGGGCTCAGGACATCTGTTTAGGTGAAGTGACCACCACTACCAACATTGTTAGCATCCGTGGCCTCTGATGGAAGATTTCAAACCAGCCTGGACACGAAGCCGTCTGTGCGAGCCAAGTTTTCATTTGTTGGCTTTTATAGCAGCCTTTGCTTGGCTCCAAACACCCCCACAAGACATTATGGCTGCAGACCTACAGTTTCTCTCCTTCCCTGATGAGCTGTGTGGTCAGTATGCAGTGTTAGGGCCGTTTCTGGCTCGGGGTCTGAGCAGGGGAGAGACCCCCACTGTGAGCATCATGGCACTTCCCCAGGAACATCATAACGGCCCTGACTCATCGAGCGGCAGACAGCCCAGCGTGCGTGGGCACACCTCCCGAGGCTGCCCCAAGGCCAAAGTTCTTAGAAAAAGTCAAATGAACTAACTGTTCCTCCCAAGGATAAGGTTTTTTTTTTCCCCTTCTGAGTTGGCCTGACCTGTTTTCTTGAAGATCTATTTCTGTATTTTTTTTTGAAAGACATGACCATCAAGTTCTTTAAATTTCACTGGTTAAGGGGAAAGTCTGAATGCTCTGAACCTTGTGCACCTTCCGGTAGAGCCTTGAAGACGTCGTGATAGCAAAGGAAGGCAGTTCAGATGTTTCCATAAAGATCCTTCCTTCTGGGGAGCAAGACAGCCCTGGGGTCTCTATGCTTGTTGTAGAAATCAGTCATTGTAAAAAAACACACCAATAAGCACAGAAATGCCAGAGCAACTTGCTGCAATATGTAGGTGAAAGGGCTAAATTCTTACAGCCATGCACCTAAAGCTTATTTTATTCATTGTCCTGTGTATTCTAAGTCTTAAGAAAAAATACCCCCACATTGGATAAGTGAAAGGATGACCGTGTCCTTTGATCGTCATTTTCAAGCATCGTCTAAAGGGAGTCATTCCTGTCTCGCTTACTTTCTACGACTGGTTAGGTGTTAGAAGCACTTCCCAGGTGGCTCAGGGGTAGAGAATCTGCCAGCAGTACAGGAGACATGGGTTTGATTCCTGGGTTGGGAAGATCCCTGGGGAAGGGAATGGCAACCCACTCCCTATTCTTCTCTGGGAAATCCCATGGACAGAGGCGCCTATCCATGGGAATCACAAAAGAAATGGACATGACTTAGTGACTAAACAACAACAACAACAACAGATGTTAGAAATTAGATGTTGACGTGGAGATTTATAAGCTGGAAATGATTTTCTGTGTCCAGTAGGGATACATTTTTTTTTCTTCTTTAGAAATGATAGTGACAGAAGTTTTGGTTTCATTGCCCTGCAGATAGAAAACCTGTTTTATGTCTAACTTAACAATCTTACTACAGCATTATATCGTTCAGGACTCAGTCTTTCCAGTTCTCTTTGAAAGAGCTTTGCAATTCTGCCAGTTTTCTTATTAATGATAAAGCAAATTCTGGAAGCATATGCTTTCTATGTTAGTATAAAGCAGTCTTGTTTTAAACTTAAAAAAATGATACTGTGGCACTAGCCTTATCCTCCAGAAGAATTTCTGCAGCCCGATCCCTTGTTCACGGTGCAAAGCTCCTTGCTGGCTTGCTGTGGCCGCCTCGGCTAAACTTTGTAAATGCTTTCGTGGTTAATGTAGTTAATGCACGTGTGTGCACGCTCTATCAGTCACATCCCACTCTTTGCAACCCCACGGACTGTAGCCCGCCAGGCTCCTCTGTCTATGGGGATTATTCAGGCAAGAATACTGGAGTGGGTTGCCATGCCCTCCTTCAGGGGATCTTCCCAACCCAGGGATCGAACTCACATCTCTTACGTCTGCTGCATTGGCAGGCAGGTTCTTTACCACTAGCGCCACCTGGGAATACGAGGTCAACGCTTGGTTGAGGAAGAGAGGACTGACTGATTAGCTTCCGTTTAGGTTGGGGGTCCACAGGCTCTGTGATCTAACACCTGATGACCTGAGGAGGAGCTGATGTAGTAAAAATAGAAACCAAGTACATAGTAGGTGTCCGGTGCCGGAGTCATTCTGAAACCATCCTGTGCTCCCCGCTCTCGTGGAAAAATTGTCTTCCAAGAAACTGGGCCCTGGTGGCAAAAAGGTTGGTGCCCGCTGGTTCAGGGGAAGAAAAGCCAGGCGAGGTTATTCACGGGTGCAGCAAACACCATTCCTGCTGACTCTGCTCTCGTCACCATCAGGACCTCCATTTCCGTTGCGATCTTTTCAGGTTAGTCCTTGCGGTGGAAACAGAGTATTTACTTCATCTGACACACGAGTGTTTCGGAGGCTCTTTTTTATCCTCTCTACCCCATTTCCACGCGTCCTGACATCTGAGAGGAGGAGGCTCAGAGGCCACCTGTCTAAGCCACGAGGGAGGGTCAACCGGCTCCCAAAATGATGCTCCTGAAGAGCTCGGGATAGTCAAAGTCTTATTTCAAATGGGTTGGGAGGTTGGCTTTGTTGTACAGAGAATGAATTACTTACTAATTGTAATAAATAACTGTGTGGCGGTGGCGGTTTAGTCGCTAAATCGTGTCTGACTCTTGTGACCCCATGGGGGCCCCGCCAGGCTCCTCTGTCCATGGGATTTTCCAGGCAAGAATACTGGAGTGGATTGCCATTTCCTTCTCCAGGGCATCTTCCCAACCCAGGAATCAAACCCAGGTCTCTGGCATTGCAGGAAGATTCTTTACCAACTGAGCTAGTCCTGGACGAATAACTGTGTAACTCTATTCTAAGATGGTGCTAGGGTCTGTTTAAATGTTTTTATATGCACTGTTCAGGGAAAATACATTCTTTTCCAAATATCGGGATAGGTTTGGAAACTTACATGTAATGAATTATCTATGAAATGATATAGCAAACAGAAATGCTTTGCAAACTATATAGTGTTTTATTTTGCCATGAATGTTACTTATTATCAGTACAGTAATTCAATGTAACCTGAATGTCCCCGAATCTGCAGATAACTGAGAGGTGACCATTCTCTTGCTAACTGAATAGAATAACTCAAGTCCACACCCCACATTTTGTTTCAGTAAGTTCAGTCCCCGCCTAAGTGTTTCTGAGGGTTCCCAGCGAACGCGTATCAGCTGCGGCCTTCGGGCATCAGCTGGTCCTGGCCACGCTGGCAGCCGGGTTCTCTCCCCCTCTCCTCCCACCTCTTCATCGCCTCCGGTCTTCCTGTGGACAATTCACCTGCCAGCACCATCCTAGCCTTCCTTTGTTTCCTAAGAAAGTGCCAAAATAAACCAGCCCCTAATTAACAGCTAATAAACGTTTGCTGAAACCACTGGTGGTTACTGTTGCTGCTGCTGCTGCTAAGTCGCTTCAGTCGTGTCCAACTCTGTGCGACCCCACAGATGGCAGCCCACCAGGCTCCCCCGTCCCTGGGATTCTCCAGGCAAGAACACTGGAGTGGGTTGCCATTTCCTTGGTTACTAGAGAGGAGTTAAGATGCAAATTGGGAAACAACTCAAAATACTCCTCAGGCCCTGCCTCTCAGCACATTTCTGGGGTCCACTTAGAGCCAGGGTCCTTTCTATGCCCTTTGTTGACCTTTTTCCAGGAGCTGAAAGGTATTCAAAAGTAGGTCATTATCCACTTCACGGGGTCTAGTCTTTCATATTACAATACACAGAACTTCAGTTTTCTCTGAATTCCCCAGTTTTCTCCGGAATTCCCCACTGCAGCCAGCACCTTGGGTCTCCTGTTCATAACCAACAACTCCCTGAAGACTTGCTTCTCTAGACAAAGGACTTGCACCCCCTTTGGGGGGCACCCCCTCATCCTCTGCAATGAACGTGGAGGTGGCTCCAGCCATGCTTCCGTCTCCACTAACATCAGCTGGGTGGAGAAAGTAAGGTCAAGGTTAGCTAGACTTTGAGCCACCTTCTAGAATACCTGATTGGACTTCTGTATATTAACCATGTATGAAATAGCCTTGCTAAATTCAACCACTGATTCTGAGAGTTTGTGGATGGTTTTGAGCATTTTATGTACACAGTCATTATTTTGCCTTTTAAAAAAAAATTTACAGAAAGTTTATACCTTTTATTTTTCTGGCCACTTTACAGAGACTAATACAACCGACACAGTTGAAAGAAGCAACGATTGTGGCTGTCTTGTCTGGTTCAGTCTGAGGGTCGGGGGAAAGTGCTCCATATTTCAATTTTATGTATATTATTGGCGGCAGGCTTTTGAATTTTCTCTTTACCAGATTAAGGAAATATATTCTTCTAGGTCTAGTTTGCTAAGTTCTTTTAAAATTTTTATTATAAATGAGTATGAAATTTTATCAAATATGTTTTCTGGATCTATTGAGATGATTATGTGTGTCCCTCATTCTGTTAATGTGGTGAACTGCATTGACGATTCTTGAATGTTAAATCAATCTTGCCTTTCTGGAATAAACCACACTTGCTGGGTTTGATTGGTTACTATTCAGTTTTGAATTTTTGCATCTTAGTCTGACAGGAATTGGCCTATAATTTTACTTTCCTATTATATCTTTGACAGATCACGGTATCAAGCCCTTGTAAAACAAGCTGGAATGTATTCCCGTGTTACCTGTTTTCTAAAAGAGTTTGTGTAAGAGAGGTATGGGGGAATTTACAAGCAGTCTTGCTCGGGACTAGACTTCTCTTTGTGGAAATGTTTTTAATTATGGATTCAGTTACTTTCACAGATCTAGAGGCCCTTTTCTATTTTTTGATGACAATTTTAGTAAGTTGGGCTTTTCGAGACCTTTTTCCATTTCATCTCTGTTGCAAACGTATTGGCATAAAATTGTTTATAATATCCTGTTATTATCTTTTTAATACATACTGAATCTTGACATTGTCCATTTATATTCTTTTCCTTTATCTTTCTTATTCTTGATAAGTCTGACTGGGGGTTTTCAATTTCATTATTGTTTAGTTGCTATGTCATGTTTGACTCTTGTGACCCCATGGACTATAGCCCACCAGGCTCCTCTGTCCATGGGATTTCCCAGGCTAGAATACTGGAGTGGGTTGCCATTTCCTTCTCCAGGGGATTGTCCCAACCCAGGGAATGAACAGGCATCCCCTGTATCTCCTGCACTGCAGGCAGATTCTTTACCGCTGAGCCACCAGGAGTCTCCAAAGAACCAACCTTTGACTTTGTGAGTTTTCTCTCCTGCTCATTTGTTTTGTAGTTCATTGCTTCCTGCTCTTACCTTTATTATTTCCTCCCTTCTATTTTATTTGTATTTAATTTCTTATTCTTTTCAAGTTTTTTTTTTATTTTTTATTGAGGTATAATTTATATCTAACATTATGTTAGTTCCAGGTATGCAACATAATGATTGGATGTGTATATTCATTGAGAAGTCATTACCAAAATAAGTCGTTAGCGTCCATCCTCAGATCAGGTCAGTCGCTCAGTCATGTCCGACTCTTTGCGACCCCATGAATCTCAGCACGCCAGGCCTCCCTGTCCATCACCAACTCCCGGAGTTCACTCAGACTCACGGCCATCGAGTCAGTGATGCCATCCAGCCATCTCATCCTCTGTTGTCCCCTTCTCCTCTTGCCCCCAATCCTTCCCAGCATCAGAATCTTTTCCAATGAGTCAATTCTTCGTATGAGGTGGCCAAAGTACTGGAGTTTCAGCTTTAGCATCATTCCTTCCAAAGAAATCTCAGAGCTGATCTCCTTCAGAATGGACTGGTTGGATCTCCTTGCAGTCCAAGGGACTCTCAAGAGTCTTCTCCAACACTGCAGTTCAAAAGCATCAATTCTTCGGTGCTCAGCTTTCTTCATATTCCAACTCTCACATCCATACATGACTACTGGAAAAACCATAGCCTTGACTAGATGGACCTTTGTTGGCAAAGTAATGTCCCTGCTTTTGAATATGCTATCTAGGTTGGTCATAACTTTCCTTCCAAGGAGTAAGCGTCTTTTAATTTCATGGCTGCAGTCACCATCTGCAGTGATTTTGGAGCCCAAAAAAATAAAGTCTGACACTGTTTCCACTATTTCTCCATCTATTTCCCATGAAGTGATGGGACCGGATGCCATGATCTTCGTTTTCTGAATGTTGAGCTTTAAGCCAACGTTTTCACTCTCCACTTTCACTTTCACCAAGAGGCTTTTGAGTTCCTCTTCACTTTCTGCCATAAGGGTGGTGTCATCTGCATATCTGAGGTTATTGATATTTCTCCCGGCAATCTTGATTCCAGCTTGTGCTTCTTCCAGCCCAGGATTTCTCATGATGTACTCTGCATATAAGTTAAATAAGCAGGGTGACAATATACAGCCTTGATGTTTCCTATTTGGAACCAGTCTGTTGTTCCATGTTCAGTTCTAACAGTTGCTTCCTGACCTGCATACAAATTTCTCAAGAGGCAGGTCAGGTGGTCTGGTATTCCCATGTCTTTCAGAATTTTCCACAGTTTATTGTGATCCACACAGGCAATGGCTTTGGCATAGTCAATAAAGCAGAAGTAGATGTTTTTCTGGAACTCTCTTGCTTTTTCCATGATCCAGCGGATGTTGGCAATTTGGTCTCTGGTTCCTCTGCCTTTTCTAAAACCTGCTTGAACAACTGGAAGTTCACAGTTCACGTATTGCTGAAGCCTGTCTTGGAGAATTTTGAGCATTACTTTACTAGCGTGTGAGATGAGTGCAATTGTGTGGTAGTTTGAGCATTCTTTGGCATTGCCTTTCTTTGGGATTGGAATGAAAACTGACCTTTTCCAGTCCTGTGGCCACTGCTGAGTTTTCCAAATTTGCTGGCATATTGAGTGTAGCACTTTCACAGCATCATCTTTCAGGATTTGAAAGAGCTCCACTGGAATTCCATCACCTCCACTAGCTTTTTTTGTAGTGATGCTTTCTAAGGCCCACTTGACTTCACATTCCAGGATGTCTGGCTCTAGGTCAGTGATCACACCATCGTGATTATCTGGGTTGTGAAGATCTTTTTTGTATAGTTCTTCTGTGTATTCTTGCCATCTCTTCTTAATATCTTCTGCTTGTCTTAGGTCCCTACCATTTCTGTCCTTTATCGAGCCCATCTTTGCATGATATGTTCCCTTGGTATCTCTAATTTTCTTGAAGAAATCTCTAGTCTTTCCCATTCTGTTGTTTTCCTCTATTTCTTTGCATTGATCGCTGAGGAAGGCTTTCTTATCTCTTCTTGCTATTCTTTGGAACTCTGCATTCAGATGCTTATATCTTTCCTTTTCTCCTTTGCTTTTCACTTCTCTTCTTTTCACAGTTATTTGTAAGGCCTCCCCAGACAGCCATTTTGCTTTTTTGCATTTCTTTTCCATGGGGATGATCTTGATCCCTGTCTCCTGTACAGTGTCACGAACCTCATTCCATAGTTCATCAGGCACTCTATCTATCAGATCTAGGCCCTCAAATCTATTTCTCACTTCCACTGTATAATCATAAGGGATTTGATTTAGGTCATACCTGAATGGTCTAGTGGTTTTCCCTGCTTTCTTCCATTTCAGTCTGAATTTGGCAATAAGGAGTTCATGGTCTGAGCCACAGTCAGCTCCTGGTCTTGTTTTTGCTGACTGTATAGAGCTTCTCCATCTTTGGCTGCAAAGAATATAATCAATCTGATTTTAGTGTTGACCATCTGGTGATGTCCATGTAGAGTCTTCTCTTGTGTTGTTGGAAGAGGGTGTTTGTTATGACCAGTGCATTTTCTTGGCAAAACTCTATCAGTCTTTGCCCTGCTTCATTCCGTATTCCAAGGCCACATTTGCCTGTTACTCCAGGTGTTTCTTGACTTCCTACTTTTGCATTCCAGTCCCCTATAATGAAAAGGATATCTTTTTTGGGTGTTACTTCTAAAAGGTCTTGTAGGTCTTCATAGAAGAAGCATATTGGGCACTTACTGACTACATTTTGTCAGACCTCTCCACCATGACCCGCCCGTCTTGGGTGGCCCCAAGGGCGTGGCTTAGTTTCATTGACAAGGCTGTGGTCCTAGTGTGATTAGATTGACTAGTTTTCTGTGAGTATGGTTTCAGTGTGTCTGCCCTCTGATGCCCTCTTGTAACACCTACCGTCTTATTTGGGTTTCTCTTACCTTGGACGTGGGGTATCTCTTCACGGCTGCTCCAGCAAAGCGCAGCTGCTGCTCCTTACCTTGGATGAGGGGTATCTCCTCACTGCCGCCCCTTCTGACCTTGAATGTGGAATAGCTCTTCTAGGCCCTCCTGCGGCCGCTCAGCCACCGCTCCTTGGAGGTGGGATTGCTCCTCCCGGCCACCGCCCCTGGCCTCTGGTGTCATCCATCCTCACATATAGTTAAAAAACATTTTTTTTTCTTGTGTTGAGGACATTTATTTATTTATTTTTACCAGATTGCAGCAGGTTTAATAGTGTCCCCAAAGGTATGCAGAAGTGGTAACCCCCATAACCAGCAAAGGTGATCTTATTTGGAAAAACAATCTTTGCACGTGTGATTGTGGATTTTGAGATGAGATCACCCTGGATTGAGGGTGGGCCCTTGCTTGTGCTCAGTCGTGTCTGACTCTTTGAGACTCCATGGACTGTAGCCCGCCAGGCTCCTCTGTCCACAGAATTTTCCAGGCAAGAATACTGGAGTGGGTTGCCATTTCCCACTCAAGGGGACTTTTAAATTTTACTCTGCGAGCAACCTTCAAGAACGTGACACGGTATTATTACTGTAGTCACCATGCTGTATGTCACGGCCCCATGCTTTATTTATTCTATAATTGGGGATTTGTGCCTTCTGGCCCTTTACTCGCATTTCGCTCCCTCCCTCCTACCTCCACCTCTGGAAATCGCTGATCCGGGCTCTACGTCCATGCGCTCGTTGTTGTTTTTCAAGATTTCACATGTGAGGGCACACAGCTTTTGTGTTTCTCCATCTGACTTCTTTGGCTTCCCAGGTGATGGTAGTGGTAAAGAATCCGCCTGCCAATGCAGGAGACACGAGAGAGGAGGGCTCCATCCCTCAGTCAGGAAGATCCCCCAGAGGAGGAAATGGCAGCCCACTCCAGTATTCCTGCTTGGAGAATCCCATGGACAGAGGAGCCTGGTGTGCTGCGGTCCACATGGTCACACCGAGTCGGACCGCACTGAGCGCAGGCAAGCACGTCTAGCTCATCTCACTCAGCACAAGGCCCGCGGTGCCCTTCCACGTTGCTGCAAATGCAAGATTTCTTTTCTTACGGATGAATCATATTCCATCACACGTGTGTGTGTGTGTGTACATATGTGGAAATAAAATACCACATCATTCACTCACCTCCCACTGTTCTTTTAATCCAGGTTTTTAACTCTTTTTCACTGGGAGCATTTGCCCAGAGAGCTAACCCAGAGTTTTTAGGACGTGCTTTTCTTATGGGTTGCCACAACTGCCGTATGGCTGGAAAAAAAGAGTTCCCACAATATATGATCTTTGTTTTCTAAACTGATCCTCTGGGCATATGTCTCAGCCGAACAGGTTGCAACTGTAAATATTTAATGATTCAAGGTTCTTTTAATCATCACTTCGGATTTTTTTTCCTGAATAGGTTAAAATCTCTGCTCTCAATTTACTGTCAGCTGTCTTTCTCCCCTTCCCCTCTAACATGAATCAGGCAGTTGGAACATGACCCTGTAAACAGCTGTGCACTCAGCCCGCTGTGATGAGATGCAGGGCTGCGATGCAGCTTCAGGTTCTGCTGCAAATCACCTCGCGTTCTTTGCCTCTGTATTGAGGGCATGGAGATCAGAAGTGATTTATTGTCTTATTTATGCATAAAGTGCGGGGGCAAACCATTCTACACTTTGCTGGAAGCATTCGCCAAAGACGCAGTCTCTGAACTAGCACTTGGGGATCTGGGGATTCGAAATGAATCCAGAATGGCCGCAGAAAGATTATTTCAGCCAATTAACAGAATCCAAGGAAACTATTATGTTCCAATGGAAGTAGCTGCCTCTTGCCAGATCTGCTGAGTGGTAGTGGGGACCAGGCTCAGAAGGACACGTATATGCCGTGGACACGCATGCCCGTGCACACTTGCACACCTGCACAGACACGCACACCGCCAACACCCGTGCATGACTGGCAGCTACACAAGAAGGGGAATTCCGGCAAGTGAGTCCTTGGATTTTGTTGTTCATTCTAGCTCTTCTTTCTAGATCCAGAGTAACACATGTTTATCAGAACAGCATTGGAAAGTCCAGAAAAATCACCCATAATGCAGCTTCTGCTGCTAAGTCGCTTCAGTTGTGTCTGACTCTGTGCGACCCCATAGACGGCAGCCCACCAGGCTCCCCCGTCCCTGGGATTCTCCAGGCAAGAACGCTGGAGTGGGTTGCCATTTCCTTCTCCAATGTGTGAAAGTGAAAAGTGAAAGTGAATTCACTCAGTCGTGTCTGACTCTTAGCAACCCCATGGACTGCAGCCCATCAGGCTCCTCCGTCCATGGGATTTTCCAGGCAAGGGTACTGGAGTGGGGTGCCATTGTCCATAATGCTGCTACCTAGTAAAAACAATGGCAATTTTGTCATATTTTTTCCTTTGCACTTATTAAATATAGATCAGCTCCTCCAAGCGATTCCACTCAGTCCTGCTTTTCTCTCCCACCTCAAACTTCTTTATTAGGATACCCTAATATAAAATAAGCAGTATTTCCGCCATGACAAGATGTCCTTTCACGTGAGGGGCTCAGTTTCTTCAGTTTCCTCTCACTGGCCACTCGCGCTGTTACAATGTTTCCAATAATAAAGGAGTCACGGCAGGTCCTTCTCCCTGGGTCCCCTCTCGTGGTTCCTTTTGGTTTCAGGTGTCCGGGGAGCCCCTGAAAGGCTGGAGCTCAGGCCTCCACCTATAATCACCCTAACATTCTCTGTGCCGCTGACCCACCTCCAACTCTTACCCCCATTCTTTCCCCAGTGAGCTTCCCAAAGTGAGTCTCCCAACCGCACGTGGTATCTGCGCCCCTTGTGGGGAAATTCTAGTAAATTAAACAATTCCCATCTCATGGTTTCAGGTGCTGTTTTAGCGCCATTATATATATGATACCTTGGGCTTTCCAGATGGCACAGTGGCCAAGAATCCACCTGCCAATGCAGGAGATGAGGGTTCGATTCCCGGGTCGGGAAGATCTGATAGAGAAGGGCATGGCTACCCACTCCAATATTCTTGCCTGGAGAATCCCATGGATGGAGGAGCCTGGGGCGGGGGCCACAGTCCATGGGGCTGCAAAGAGTTGGACGTGACCGGGCAGCTGAGCGCACACACACACACACACACACGATACCTTCGTGCCTGGGGCATCGACTGGTGCTTTCCAAAAGTGCCGAATCATTCTAGACCTGCCCTACAGGTGAGCAGGGAACGTGACTGGGTCTGATGGAGAGATTCTGTAAATGTCAAAAAAACACACTGAATTTCAAAGATTTGATCTGATAAAAGGAATGTGAATTATCCATCTCACTATTTATATTGATTACATGTTTGGGATACAAAAATGATAATGTTGGGGATATATCAGATTAAATGTAATATTAAAGCTAATTTCTTGGTTATGTGATTTCAATGTGGCTACTAGAAACTTGCAAAGCACACATGTGGCTTGTGTGTGTGGCTGGTTCAGAGTTCCAGTTTGAGAGGCCAGTTTGGAGCCTAGAGTGGGAGCGGGGGCCCTCAGCAGCCCTCCCCGTCTGGACTCTGCCCTCCCCTGTCTCTGCTGCAGCCACCAGCATCCAGGTGAGGCAGACAGCAGGCTCCTTTCGTCTCTCTCTCTCCCCCCGCAGCGGCCCAGGACTGGGCGCAAATAACGGCACGTGGGAGCAGAGGTTTGGGTGGGGCAGGGGAGGGGGGGCCTGGCCTGGCTGGGGGGATGCTGCTTTATTAATCATGAGGCCCATCAGGTTGGCAGAGTGACAGATGCCCCCCAGAGGACTCGACGGGGCTGGGAAGCGCTCGCCAAATGCTTTGTGGGTTTGGGCTCTGACTGCAGCTTAGAGCAGCTTCTTTTTCGTCCCCACCTGTCTTCAATCAGTCCTTTCACAAGGGGCCCGGCAGCTCCCCTTGCCTGCTCTCGGGGGTTCAGAGCCAGGACTCCACAGACCGTGTTGCCATCTCAGCCTCCAGGCAGGTAAAGCTGGGATCCAGCAGAGCGCCTGCTCCAAGCGCTCGGGAGGAGGGGCAGGAGCTGGACATAACTGAGCCTATTGCTTTAGATGCTGAGTTTCCCAGGCCTGCGGGACACTCAGCCTCCTGCACAGCTCAGGGACTTGCAGAGAGAAAGCTGAGTTACCAGTTGGCACGTCTGTGCTCCGGCCCAGGGGTGGCCTGGGCCCCTCTGCTTGGAGCCAGCCCAGCCCCCGGGTGTGGCTGCCCCCGACCTCCCGGTTTCTGCTCTGCTAGGACTGGGACTCGGGGTAGCGGAGGTTACTAGTGAGGCTGGCAGTGGCCCTGACTCACTTCTAGGTCTGGTCAAGCGCCCACCCACCCACATGTCCTTCCTGGTCGCGGTGCTTTTGTAGGGAGCCTCTGTTTGCACACAGAATCTTGTTTCTTGCCATGTTGCCTCGTCTCTTTTTCTGCTGGCTCCTCTCCTGCGGCTGGTAGAGGCTTGGTGCTGCCTGAGTCTCTTCCAGACACGGCTGGCGGGTCCCCCTCTGAAGTGAGAACTTCCTGTCTTCTGGATTCCTCAGAACTGACATCTGGGAGAAGAGGCAGATGTGGGCATTCCCCGTGCATGCAGGTGACCCTTATCTGAGTGCCCCTGCCCAGGGCACTAAGCTCCAGGCTGGCCTCTGAGAGAGCGCGGATGGATCAAGCGCGGATGGATCAGGTATAAATTTATCCGTATTGACTTTTACAGCCTGCGAAGAGTGAAGAGTGCCACTGGAGATCCACACTCAGGGGAACTGGGACTTTGGGTGTCTGGGAACGAACAGGAGGGGAGAAGGAACTGTGGGCACTTGGTGGAGGTGAAAGCTGAGCTGGCATGAAGGATGGGAACAGCTGGCTCTACAGCAGAGATCCTCAGCCCCGGCAAAGTTGATGCTATGGTCCAGATGATTCTCTATTGTGGGGGCCGCCCTGTATATTGTAGGATGTTTAACAGCCTCCTAGGCTTCTACCTAGGGGGACCCCTCCACTGGTGACACCCCAAAATGTGTCTGTGTTATCATTTTGTTGTTTAGTCACTAAGTTCTGTCTGACTCTTTGAGACTCCATGGACTGTAGCCCACCAGGCTCCTCTGTCCATGGGATTTTCCAGGCACTAGAATGGGTTGCCATGCCCTTCTCCAGGGGATCTTCCCAACTCAGGGATTGAACCCGGGTCTCCTGTGGCTCCTGCATCAGCAGGCTGATTCTTTACCACTAGCACCACCTGGGAAGCCCCTTGTGCCAAGGTGGGGATTAAAATCTACTCCAAGGGGAATGATTAAGGTTTACAGACAATGTGCGGTCAGCTGGAATGGGTTCTCACATATTAGTTGTATGTGTAAAGGCCACCCTAGGAATACTCTGGCTTCTCCCCTTTGAGTGAATACTTGGAAAGAAGAGAACAATAAACCGTTGTGGGAAGGGAAATCTGAGTCCTGATGTCAGTATTTGGTTTTAAGTTCTGAAGAGAAATGACAAAGCAACATTACATCACAGGTCAGGAGGAGCAGACGGGACACTCTGGGGAAGGAAACCAGTGTGAAAATGAATTTTAACACTTTTTTTGGAGGGGAGGCACCACTGACTTCTTTGAGAAGCTAATGAAAATTTTGGATTCCTACCCAGACAGACTCACATAAGCATATAATACAAATTCCACATGTGTCCTCCTGGGGTACTCAGTCTCCCTGAAGCCCACCCATGACTCGTGGGGCAGATCCAAGGAGGCCAGGGAAGGCCCTCTGGGTCACGACAGGCTCAGAGAACTCAAGACATCCTTGCTCCACTGGACATAATGGCTGAGACAGGAGAGGGGAAGAGGCTGGACAGCCAGGCAGAGAGGCCATGTGGACGTTCAAGGGTCGTTACCATACACAGTGGTGGGTGCTGGGCTGCTCAACATTTGAGCAGGATGCACTCGGTAGACAGGGATCCTGGGTCTTGGACAAATCACCTCTGTGGGCTTAAATGGTCTCATGCATGAGAACACAATGAGACAATGAAACAGAAGGAGTTAGGGGCTTTCCTGGTGTCTCAGACAGTAAAGAACCTGCCTGCGGTGCCGGAGACATGGGTTCAATCCAGAAGATCCCCTGGAGTAGGAAATGGCAATCCACTCCAGTATTCGTGCCTGGGAAATCCCATGGACAGAGGGGGGTGGGCTACAGTCTATGGGGGTCACAAGAGCTGGACATGACTTAGCGACTAAACCACCACCACCAACCATCACCAGGTTACGAGAGCTAAAACTGAGGTTTCAGAAGATCCACCGGGTTACAGTATGCAGGGTGTTTTCACTCACAGCCCTTGAGCACGGAGCAGGGACCACCTCATGTGGTCTGAGACGATTAGTCAGGGCAAGAGGACAAGAGAACCCAAGTCCAAGTAAACCAGGTGGAACAAGCTTAGTGTTCTTGAAATGAGGGGCAATACTCTTAATAGATGTTATCCTTCATTGTGAATGGAAAGGTCTGGAGTGACATCAGGAAGCAGATGAGAAACATTCATCCTGCAAGACCCTGAATTTTTCCAGAGGTCTTTCTTCCAAAACCACATGGTATGTGGATTAGATCCTCTGTGAATTATAGAATATTACATTTTATAACCAAATCAAATTGATATCTTATGCCTGGAACCAATGCACTACTGAATTGATTGGGAACTCCTCAGATTAACTACTGATTCATGAAAGAGGTTTTGGCAAATGGTCTCAGACAAGGAATCAAGCCAGAAACAGCATTTGTCAGACTGGATGGGTGGACTCACCTTTTGAACTGAAAAATTCGCCTTTTTGTGAAAATTGCCTAGTGGCCTATGATCCTATCATATATCAACGGACTGGTCTTGACTATCCAACGTCTAGAAGCTTCTAGGACACTTCTGTATAGTACTCAGTGTTATCCATGAAGCTGGTCTCTGGGAGAAACCTAATAAAAACCCAGCCAGACACCCAGGTCAGCTATTTGGAAGAAGAGATGGGAAACTGGCCCGTGACCACTGTGGGAGAAAAAAGAAGTTATTAGAGGTTGAGAGTCTACTAAAGGCAAGAGACAAGTGAAGCATCTACAGGATGGAAAACAGGAGTCCTGGCCCTGGTTAGGGCCACAGAGGGACCGTGGCTTCTTTTTATACCTTTATTTATTTTTGAGACTGGGTCTTTGTTGCTGCGCGCAGCCCTTCTCTAGTTGCAGCAGGTAGGGGCTGCTCTCCAGGTGCGGAGCTCAGGGCTCCAGAGTGCACGGGCGCAGTAGAGGGGACTCATGGCTGAGCTGCCCTCCGCACGTGGATCCTCCTGGACCAGGGATTGAACCTGCGTCCCAGACAATGGCAGGTGGATTCTTAACCCCTGGACTACAGTGGAAATCTGCGACCTTGGCGTCTTGATGTCTGAAGGGAACATGCTAATGGCTCTTTGGATTCCAAGCTGTGTAGACGGCTGTTTCCCCGGCCCTGCCCTGGCTCTTAGAGTTCAGCCCAGTGCCACCTCCCTACCTGAGCGGCAGTCTCCTGCCTCAGGACACTGTCCTGTCGCCCTGTTTCTTGGCCCCTCATTTCTGGACAGCGGTACGTGTTTAGGGCCCGCCTCCCTGCTCTCCCCAGCCCGCCCCAGTCTGTGTCCTCAGCCCCCCCCACGTCTAATGCAGATGTGTCAGTGGCTGAGTCTGTGGAGCTTTTGCAACATTGAGACAAACCCTGACTTGCTTACCAGAGTTCCAGACCTTCTATATTACTCAGATGAGTCGTGTGGATTCTATTAAACACGCCCGTAGGGTCTCTTGGTCCCTGGCGCTGCCGTCCTTAGGTCTGGGCCGTTGCCGTGGCCTCTGCGAAGCTCTGCCTGCCTCCGGTTTCCACCCACTTCAGGTCCTCTGTAAACCCTGGTGGGGTGCTTTTCCTCTTTCCTAGAAAACATCATCGGTCTGACTTTCCAGCTCCCTCAGCTCTACTCTTGATGGACCTTTGATTCAGTCAAGTCAAAATGCTCCTCCCAGGTCCCTGCAAACCCTGCCATTTCCTGCCTCCAAGCCACGCTCACGTGGTTCCCTTCACCTGCCAAAGGTGACCCAACTTTTAGGACTCAAGCATTTTCTCCTCCAAAAAGCTTTTCCTGATTTCACTAAACTCAAAGTAACCCCTGCTTCTTTCAGCTTTTCTAACGCTTTTGGGTTGTTGTTCCCCTCTTAAAGCATAAGCCAGTTTACGCGAACGTCTGGCTTCTTGCACTGGCCTGGGAAGGAGCCGAGGGTGGACTAACGCCATTCATCCTGTCTTTTCGGAGAACTGGGCTTGAAGCCCAGCAGAGAGGAGAGACTCAGTGAGAGCTGGAGAATGCAGGACCGAGTCTGCATTCCTGCTTGGGTGCAGTTTTATTTTAAGGCCGGGAACATGCAAAGCATCCTGGAATATATTAGTCACGATTCTTGCCAGGGGAGAGAGATCTGGCTCTTATTTGAAGAACTGCCTGGTGATGGATGGGTGGTTTCGGCAGTAAAAAACAATCCCACAGAAATTTACAATTTGCAACAAGCTTTACTCTCTCTGGGGGCCTCCGTGGTGGCACAGTGGTAAAGAATCTGTCAGCCAATGCAGGGCCTGCGGGCTCGATCCTGGGTTGGGAAGATCCCCTGGAGAAGGGAATGGCTACCCACTCTAGAACTCTTGCCGGGAAATCCCGTGGACAGAGGAGCCTGGCGGGCTACCGTCCATGGGGTTGTAAAGACTGAGCGACTAACACTTACTCCATCTGATCCTGTGGGCTTGTGAGGTAAGAGGTATCTCCAGTTTATGGTTGAGGATCCCAAGACTCAGAGAGAATAAACTGCGAGGATACAACAGCCAGTCAGTGGACCGGCCCCTGGGTCTCAGGACTCCAGGAGGCAGGTCCGTCCCTCTTCATTCTGGTCTCCTCCAGGCCTGTTCATGTGGGGGCTGGAGATGCTGATAAATTCTTACTGCATTTTAAAGAGATGGCCCTGGAAATTCCAGAATGCCCAGCTGAGTATTCATCCTGGGTGAGAAAGAGTGAAGAGAAATGAGAGATGCTTTTAATTCAAGAAGCTGGAATAAAGAATGGTTTTTAAAGTAGCAGAGTTTGACTAGACAGTGATTGAGACATTTTATGAATTAAATAGAAAGAACTCGTAACTGTGAACTATGGGCTGCTACATTGTTAGCGTCTGTGCCTTATCCATCACATTTCCTGGAAAATAAAGGCAGAAGAGGAAGATTCAGGCGTTCAACCCAGAGGCTCACCAGCCTTATTACTCCTGGCTGCCTGGCTTTGAGAAAATACTGTCTGTGCCCACGTTCCTTATCTGTGAGTGAAGCAGTCGTCACAAGCGTGTCTCAGATGCTATGAATTTACTCTTTGTTGTTTAGTTGCTCAGTCGTGTTTGACTCTTGTGTGACCCTATGGACTACAGCCCACCAGACTCCTCGGTCCATGGAATTCTCCAGGCAAGAACACTGGAGTGGGTTGCCATTCCCTCCTCCAAGAGATCTTCCTCACCCAGGGATCGAATCTGGGTCTTCTGCCTAGCATGCAGATTCTTTACTATTGAACTACCAGGGAATTTATTTATCCCATTCAATTCTCCCTAGCTCTGAAAAGTAGGCATTATTAACTGACTAATTTTTATTCCTTCACTTTCCAGACAAGGAAATGGGTTCAAGGAGATCACAAGCCAGGAACGCAAGGTTGCAGAGGTGAAGCCTGTCCCCTCACTCACCAGTCAAGGTACCAGCTCCCAGCTACATAACACGGGATAGGAAACTCCGTCTCAGCAGAGTTCGTGTGATGGTCAGATAAGAAACTGTTTGAAGTGTCGAGATGATGTTAATTAGATCCCTTCTCATTTCTTTTAATAAATGTTTGTGAATTAATAAGTATGTCCAGGTACCTGCATTTCTTTAAAGCACTTTTGAATTATAGACCCTTTGTTTAATGATAATAAGTAGTCAACCAAGTTCAAGTTCATGTTGCTATTCAGGCTTTTTAATGAAGACCTTCCTGGGGAGGTTAACCCTCAGAGCAGGGGGCGGAGCCGAGGACTGCCCTCCATGTGGCGGGCAGCCCATCCCTCTGGTGGGGAGAGGCCCTAAGTGGCCTGAAAGAGCCTCTGAAGTCCTGCTCTTGCAGAAACAAAACCTATAAACGACAGCGTGACCCCTAAACACAGGAATGAACTGCCTGCAAACGGGCGTCTGATGTTTAAGGGGGTAATCCCGGAAGAACAAAGCTGGAGAGTAAGCATGGCAGAGGTGTGGCTGATGGAGCTGGGAAGGCTCGCAACTCATTTCCCATAAATGCTTTCACCAGACTTTCTCACCCTTCCTGGTGACCATTCCCACATCGATGCCCTGGAGGGATGCAGGAGACCAGAGAACATCCCAGAGGGGAGGACTTAGAGGCACTGGGGGAGGGCGGGACCACAGGCTCTGCCTCTGGTCAGCTGCCTGACCTCCAACCAACACCTGCCGGCAGGGAGAAAGCTCTGAGCACGTAGAAGAGGGCAGAGCCACAGAGGCCAGAACCCAGGTCCTGAAATGCTATGTGAGAGGCCGCCACGCCAGAAGTGGTCTGTGGAAGTGACTGTTAAGTGAACAGGGCATCAACTTCTGTTGTGCTGAGCCTCTGAGAAACCGGGGGTTACCTGCTGCTGCATCTCGTATTTCATTTACAAATACAGATTCGTTTTCTTTGTCAATACCAGGAGGTCATCACGGGCCTTCCTTCAGTTGTTAGAGAATCGACAGAAATATTGCGCAGGAAGCCACCAGGGAAACTCTAAAAGCCTTCATTGTCAGTGTTGATAATCAGCCCAGTCACAGAGCTCGTGGGACTAGACCCACAGGTTTCCTGTCTCAGCACTGGGGCCAGGCTCCCCGAGCAGAAGGGGTCGTGGAACCACAAGCCACCACCTCATGCCCTGCGGCGGGCATGGCTGATGTCCAAGGTGGCGCCACACCTCCCCTTTTGGCTTCTGCCCAAGTGGATGCTGCAGAGAAGCTGTGAGGCCAACTGCATCTTCCTGCTCAACCCCTGTGGGTCATCCGAGGCTGTGTCAAAACTCTGTTCTTCTACTTTGCCACTGGATTTCATCCCAAATGAGTTTTTAAATAACAAAAACATCACATACTTACTGTGCACAACCTGAAAAGAAAATGTAGATGGAAGATATCCACCCACTAAAGATGATCATTATTAAATAGTATGGCACATTTCTTAAGTGTATTTTTATCATGGTTGAGAAAACGATACCCATACAATCACGTCTCTTGCATTTTTTGCTTGCCATTATCATAGGCATTTCCCCATGTCACTACAAATCATTTATTAGACACTATTTTCAGAAGTTCCATAATGCTCCATGGTAAGGATGCACCATGATTTTTCTACCCCATTCCTTGTTGTTGGGTAATTAGCTGTTTCCAGGTTTTCAGGGTTACAAAAAATGCTGCAAAGACCATACCTGTAAGTTCTGGCTTGCTTCCTTTACAATCTGAATTCTTTAAGGCCGTTCCGATTTCAGACTTGGGGAATACGTGGAAACCGTTGCATGTATTAGACACAGGCTGGTATCTGGAAGGTAACAGTCTGGGGCCGTCCACAACGTGATGTGGACTACAAGAGGCCCTGGGGAGGGTGGCTGAGATTTCTCAAGGAGACTGATGGGAAATTCTTTTCTGTACCAACTCAAGGGAGAGGCACTCTCTGCTTGAGTGTGAGCGGTGGGGGGTAATCCTAACTCCAGTTCTCTCACTATGAGAGGGAGGTCAGCCCCTTTTCTTGGGAGAGTCAGGGCTCACGTCTCACAAGCTGATGGCAGCGCTGCCAGGCCACACTTCTCGAGCGCTGTTCTTTCTTATTTTTTTTTACCCACAACTGAACATTAAAAAAAATTGAGCTATAATTAACATACATTAAATTCACTCTTTTAAAGCATATAATTCAATTGCTTTAATATAATCACAAAGTTGTGCAACCATCACAACTATCTAACTCCAGGGCATTTTCATTACCCCAAAAACCCCACACTCTTTAGCAATCACTCCTCCATTGTCCCTTCCTCCAGCCCCTGGCAACAACCAATGGACTTTTCTGTCTATGGATTTGCTGACTCCAGACTTCATATAAGTGGGATCTGCACGTGTGTCCTATGGTGTCTGGCGTCTATTAGCATAATGTTTTCCAAGTTCATCCCTGTTGCAGCATGTATCACAACCTCATTTTGTAATGGCTAAACAATATTCCATTGTTTGGCTAGACCACATTTGTTTATCCATTCATCAGCTGATGGACATTTGGGTTATTTCCACCTTTTGGCTTTTATGAATAATGCTGCTGTGGACGTTTGCATACAAGTTATTGTGTGCATATGTTTTCAGTTCTCAGGTATATACTTAGAAGTGGAATTAACTCCAAGCCTAACTTCTTGAAGAACTGCCAAACAGGATCCCAAAGGGAAACACGCTTTTCATTCCCACTGGTAATGTATAGGGCTTTCCAGGTGGCTCAGTGGTAAAGAATCCACCTGCCAATGCAGGAGACACAGGAAATATGGGTTCAGTCCCTGGGTTAGAAAGATCCCCTGGAGGAGAAAATGGCAACCCACATCCAGCATTGGGATTGCCTGGAGAATCCCAAGGCCAGAGGACCCAGGTGGGCTACAGTTCACAGGGTCGCTAAGAGTCAGACACGACTGAGCAACTAAGCAGGCACAAAAGGTCCCAATGTCCCCATGTCCTCACTGACGCTTGTCACGTGTCCATCTTTTTGATTATGGCCATCCTAGTCGCTGTGAAGTGGTATCTCATGGGGATTCTGATTTGCATTTTCCTAATGAAAGTTATGTCCAACCTAGATAGCATATTCAAAACAGAGACATTACTTTGCCAACAAAGGTCCATCTAGTCAAGGCTATGGTTTTTCCTGTGGTCATGTATGGATGTGAGAGTTGGACTGTGAAGAAGGCTGAGCGCCAAAGAATTGATGCTTTTGAACTGTGGTGTTGGAGAAGACTCTTGAGAGTCCCTTGGACTGCAAGGAGATCCAACCAGTCCATTCTGAAGGAGATCAGCCCTGGGATTTCTTTGGAAGGAATGATGCTAAAGCTGAAACTACAGTACTTTGGCCACCTCATGCGAAGAGTTGATTCATCGGAAAAGACTCTGATGTTGGGAGGGATTGGGGGCAGGAGGAGAAGGGGACGACAGAGGATGAGATGGCTGGATGGCATCACTGTCTCGATGGATGTGAGTCTGAGTGTACTCCAGGAGTTGGTGATGAACAGGGAGGCCTGGCGTGCTGCAATTCATGGGGGTCGCAAAGAGTCGGACACGACTGAGCAACTGAACTGAACTGAACTGAATGATTAGTGACGTAGAACATCTCTTCATGTGCTTATTGGCATCTGTGTACCTTTAAAAAAATGTATATTCGAATCCTCTGCCCATTTAAAAATTTGGTTGTTTTTTAATTATTGATTTGTAAGAGTTCTTTATATATTCTGGATACTAAACTCTTATCATTTAGATCTGCATATATCTTTCTCACTTTGCAGGGTGTCTTCTCACTTTCTTGGTGGTATCTTTTGAAATACAAACATTTTACATTTTAATGAAGTTTGATTTCTCTATTTTTTCTTGTGTTGTTTGTGCTTTGAGTGTCATATCTAACCCAAGGTCACAAAGCTTTACTCCTGTCTTCTTCTAGGACTCATGTCTCTGATTCATTTCAAGTCAACTTGTGTATGGTATGAGGTTCAGGTCCAACTTCGCTCTTCTGCATGTAGATATCCAGTTATCCCAGCACCACTTGTTGAAAAGACTATTTTTTCCACAAAATAGTGGACTGTCTTGGCACCCTTGGTGAGAATCCGTTACCTATAAATATATGAACTTATTCCTGGGCTCTCAACATATGTCTGTCCTTATGCCAGTATACACGATCTCGATCAGTATAGATTTGTCCTGAGTCATGAAATAGGGAATCTGTCTTCCAACTTTGATCTTTTTCAAGATTGTGTTGGCTATTTTGAGTTCCTTGTATTTCTCTATGAATCTATTTGTCAATTTATACCAAACAAAAGGCAGCTGGGATTTTCAAAAGGATTGTGTTGAGTGTGTAGACCAGCTGGAGGAGTACTGCCATCTTCACATTATTCAGTCCTCCACAGTGATCCTCTTAAAAACCAAAACAAACCGCGGACTTCAACAGTTACTCAGCTCACATAACCAACAATTATTAGGTTTTTCTGCAATAGCTTCTATTTCCTCCAGGTACTTTAAAGACGGAATGCTGGTGTTCGCAGCCGCCGCCGCGCCGCCGTCGCTCTCCAACGCCAGCGCCGCCTCTAGCTCGCCGAGCTCCAGCCGAAGGAGAAGGGGGGTAAGTAAGGAGGTCTCTATACCATGGCTCGTACAAAGCAGACTGCCCGCAAATCGACCGGTGGTAAAGCACCGAGGAAGCAACTCGCTACAAAAGCCGCTCGCAAGAGTGCGCCCTCTACTGGAGGGGTGAAGAAACCTCATCGTTACAGGCCTGGTACTGTGGCACTCCGTGAAATTAGACGTTATCAGAAGTCCACTGAACTTCTGATTCGCAAACTTCCCTTCCAGCGTCTGGTGCGGGAAATTGCTCAGGACTTCAAAACAGATCTGCGCTTCCAGAGTGCAGCTATTGATGCTTTGCAGGAGGCAAGTGAGGCCTATCTGGTTGGCCTTTTTGAAGACACCAACCTGTGTGCTATCCATGCCAAACGTGTAACAATTATGCCAAAAGACATCCAGCTAGCACGCCGCATACGTGGAGAACGTGCTTAAGAATCCACTATGATGGGAAACATTTCATTCTTTAAAAAAAAAAAAAAAAATTCTCTTCTTCCTGTTATTGGTAGTTCTGAACGTTAGATATTTTTTTTCCATGGGGTCAAAAGGTACCTAAGTATATGATTGCAAGTGGAAAATAGGGGACAGAAATCAGGTATTGGCAGTTTTTCCATTTTCATTTGTGTGTGAATTTTTAATATAAATGCGGGGACATAAAGCATTAATGAAAGTCAAAATGTTTCAGTGAACAAGTTTCAGCAGTTCAACTTTATAACAATTATAAATAAACCTGTTAAATTTTTCTGGAAAAAAAAAAAAAAAAAAGACGGAATGCTTTATCTTTGTAAATGAATTATCTTCTTTTACCAGTCAAACCTAACTGTGTGTTTACTTACTCAACCATAACAACTCTGTTTTAGTGATGGAAAAGCCCAGGCAAAGGACACGCATTCAAAGCTCTGCCCAACTTGCCACAAAAGAGCAGGTGGATTCGTGATGAAAACCAGAGGTTCTTGCTTCTTGCACACCTGTGTTCTCCCAAAGTTTAAGCAAGAGCCGTTTTCATATCCTGGCTGCTCTCCATTCATCTACTTCTATGTGAAATTCATAAAACGTATTGAATTTCTTTGAATCTGTTTCTTTTTCTTTATGAAAGTGGTGTGATCCAGGTGCCCAGCCGACCTCCCAGGCCTGTGTCTGTAACAAAGATCACACTTCCTTAGATGACAGGTGCAGTTGCCTGAGCCCGCCCGGTCTGCCCTCACGCTGCCCCCCATGGGCTTCTGTGAGTCCCCAGAGGGCAGCTCACCTGCCCGGAACCAGCCTGTCAGCCGGTTACCTGCCCCCGTTGCCTCTTCTGCACCCGTCCCGCACCCCGTCTCCAGGAGATGCCCATCCTCGGATCACCAGACCACGCAGGGGTGCTTTTTCGGATTCGTTTGACTCTCCTGGCCCTGTGGGGCACCAGAGCAGAGCTGTCTCGACACAAATGAAGAAAATAGTCTTCTCCACCTTAATGCAGCAACTCTCGCAGTAATTCTTGAAAAATCCAGTAGGCCTCGGGCCCTTGGACCCCTCCTCACACTCTAGTGGGACTGAAGCACTCCAGGGGACAGGGCAGCAGCCCCCCACCCGGTCCCCCACCATCCTCTGCTTTCCATGACCTCAGCCCCATCCCTCCTCCTTCCTCCAGGGTTGCCAGACAGCGGCTTGAATGAATGCCTGCCCACCTGGGGAAAAGGAGCATGTGGTGTGTGTGAGTGAGTGTGAGTGTGTGAGTGTGAGTGTGTATGTGTGTGAGGATGTCTGTGTGTGCGTGCATGAGTGTGTGTGTGTGAGAGTGTGTTTGTGTGTGAGTGTGTGTGTGAGTTGTGTGTTTTGGTGGGCATCTCACCAACAACAGCTGGGCACCCGCAGGAGTTCCTGAAGTTGAAAAAGTCACCCACTCCCAAAGATGTCATGAGGATTAACTTAAGTAAGGCAAATAATGCAAAATAAACAGAGAACAATACCCCCTCCTCCCCCAGAGCCCTGGTACAAAGAAGACACTTCCCCCAGGATTTTAAACTATTGAAGTGTTAAGACCCCTTTTCTGGTTAAAGGCACATTTTCCAAAGACTTCTTGCGGCCCCAGTGGAAACGTCGCCAGGCCAGAGATTCCAGGACAGGTCCCTGGTGCCGGGTTCCAGCCCCGGTGGATCCAGGGAATTCGAAGCGGGGACAGCGTCGGCGAGGATCAGGAAACAACTGCTTAATTAAACGTTAATTAAGGATATAAAGAGTAATAGAATAAGGATAGCTCAGTGAGGAAATTCAGTGGAGAAAAGAGGCTGAATAATTCAGCCAGAAGGTGAGAGAAAGAACGACACGGGGAGACCAAGTTTCGGTGAACAAGGCCCGCACTTTATTTTCCAAAGTAGTTTTTATACCTTAAGTTATGCATAGAGGATAATGGGGGAAGGGGTAGAGTCATGCAGTAAGCCAGACTTTCTTCCTGCAAACTTATCATATGCAAAAGTTTAGGTGATTTGCATCATCTTCTGGCCCGGAGGCCTGTTAACATTTTAAGACCCTTTCTTCAGAAAACTTATTTTTCTCTAAAGGTGATTAGTCAAGCGCCACCCTCAAAAGCATTAGATAAAGTTGCATTCCTACAGAGCAAAGGTGTGGTGAGCTATAACAAGAAAAAGAATTAACTCAAGGGTCCCAGGTTACAAACATTAAAGCTACTACTTACACCAATTATATTAATTAATACACTGCCAGGGACACAGCAGGTAAGGGATATGGAGACTTAGCAGCAAACACTGGCCCAACAAGTGAAAAACCCTTCACCAATACAATTTCTAATCAATCTTTTAACTGCTCAAAGGAATCTGTATTCAGACAGTTTAGAACATTTCATGCCTCTCACAGTTGGGAGGCTCTGAGCAATCACATGTGGCCGGAAAAACCTATTCAGGCAGGCTAGAGGATTTCCGAAGGAGTTTGTAGGTTGAAACACTGTCACACCCAGGAATTATTAACTGGAGCTGTAAGCTAACTCTTTTTTCAGAGAGAGGTAGTGGGGGACAGCCCCCCGTAAAGTCAGAGGTGTAGGTGAAAGCACAAAGCAGAAAGTAGGCAGACTCTGGTTCTGGGGGCAGATGCTCGAGAAATTCCAGGGGGACTCCTGAGGCTCGATCCCGCCTTTGCGTATGCCGAGCCTCCTTCCTCATGACCTTTGCCATGGGCGGAGTGCCTCATGCTGGCTCCTGGCAGTGATAAGACTTCCAGTTGAGCTATTCCAGATCCTGAAAGATTATGCTGTGAAAGTGTTGCACTCAATATGCAATATGCACTCAATATGCAATATGCCGGCTCCCGGCACCCTGGGCTACCCCGTCCTCCCCTGCGCCCTGCGTTCTTCCTGAGAACTAACGGTCCATCCAGGCCAGGATGAAGGTCAGACTGGGGGTCAGAATTACTTCCTCTGCTCACCTCCGGCCCCTGGGGATGAGCCATGGTCTGGTGGTTTGGGTAGCTGGTGCCTGAACCACAGGGATTAGCGCCTCCTTCCGCTCTCTGCCTGGGCAGGAGGTGGACAGAGGGTGGCCCTGCCCACTCGCCTGCTGCCCACAAGGCCGGGCATTTCAGTGCAGTTGCTCCCCTTGGCTTTGGCCAAAAATAGAAGCTAGTTTCATCCACCCAGAGCAAGGCCTTTCCCAGGACCTCTCCTTCGCAGAAATCCCGCGGCGGTTTGGAGGCGCCCCCGCACCCTCCCCTCCTATCCCAGCCCGCAGGCCCGCCCCTCCGCTGCCAGCCCCGCTCCCCAGGCGGGACCGGAGCCTCCGCATCCCGCTGCCCTTTGGGCACACGGTACTCCGGGCGTCGGGACAAAGCGCCCCCGCTGCAGCCTGCGGGGGTGGGCGCAGGGTGCGGGTCAGGAGGTGCGGAGGAAGCGGTGCGGCTCCGAGGGCCTTGCGAGCCCGGAGCCTCGGCTCTCCTTTCGCTTCCGTCTCCACACGCGGCTACCGATGGGCTGGGTGTCTGCGGATGGCCGGAGAGGTCGAAATGCAGAAGCAGAAGCAGGGCCGCGCGAGCCAGGCCCCGAGCCAGGTCACACGTGACCGCCCTCTGCCCCGAGCTCATGTGGGAGCGTCGGGCGCCGGAAGCACCAAACACACCACCGGGCCAACCGTGCGACAGGGAGACGCGAGCCGGGCACAGGAGTGCGAGGGCGGGATTCTTTCCGCAGGGTCCTCAGGGAGGTCTAAGCCGAGTCTAAGTTTGCCGCGGGGATAAGCACGTAGCAGAGCATCCCGTGAGAGCAAACAGGGTGTCTGAACCTGCGGCGGGGACCTGGAGGGGCCGTGAGCCAAGAGGGAGCCCGAGGGGGGCTTGGGGCCCCGTCACCTCCTTAAGCGCCGCCTCAAAGACGCTCACCAGAGCGGTGAGCTTGCGCTGTGGGCTCCGCTTCAAGGGATGCCCGTCTCCTCCCCTTAAGATCCTCTGTATTAACGTGAGCAGCCACTGGAGGGCGTAGGGGTTTGGGGAGGAAAGATGGGGGCAGAAGAATTTCTGTTGTTCAGTCGCTCAGTCGTTTCTGACTCTTTGCAATCCATGGACTGTAGCACGCCAGACTTCCGTGTCCTTCACCATCTCCCAGAGTTTGTTCAAACTCCTGTCCATCGAGTCGGTGATGCCATCCAACCTTATCATCCACTGTTGTCCCCTTCTCCTCCTGCCTTCAATCTTTCCCTGCATCAGGGTCTTTTCCAGTGACTCGACTCTTGGCATCAGGTGGCCAAAGGATTGGAAGTGATACTTCACCATCAGTCCTTCCAATGAATATTCAGGGTTGATTTCCTTTACGATTGAGTGGTTTGACCTCCTTGCAGTCCAAGGGGCTTTCAAGAGTCTTCTCCAACACCACCGTTTGAAGGCATCAATTCTTTGCCACTCAGCCTTTTATATTGTCCAGCTCTCACATCCACATATGACTACTGGAAAAACCATTGCTTTGGCTAGACGGACATTTGTAGGCAAATTACAGACAAAACCATGAAGGGTGGAGGATGCCATGCTGATGGGCTTTAAATTTTATCTTGTGGGCTGGAGCTTGCAAAATGGTGGCCATGTGATTTTTTTTTTTAATCCTAGGAACTTGGTTTGTTTAATTCATAGAAAGTTTTTAAAGTCAGCACCTTTCTAGAAATAACAACTTCAGATGTGCAGGTGATACCACGCTAATGGCAGAAAGTGAAGAAGAACTAAAGAGCCTCTTGATGAGAGTAAAAGAAGAGAGTGAAAAAGCTGGCCTAAAACTCAACATTCAAAAAACTAAGATCATGGCATCTGGTCCCATCACTTCATGGGAAATAGGTGGGGGAAAAGTGGAAACAGTGACAGATTTTATTTTCTTGGGCTCCAAAATCACTGGTGACTGCAGCCAGGCAATTAAAAGACACTTACTCCTTGGAAGAAAAGCTATGACAAACCTAGACAGCATACAGAAAAGCAGAGACATCACTTTGTGGACAAAGGTGTGTACAGTCAAAGCTATGGTTTTTCCAGTAGTCACGTATGGATGTGAGAGTTGGACCATAAAGAAGGCTGAGCACCAAGGAATTGATGCTTTTGAACTGTGGTGCTGGAGAAGACTCATGAGAATCCCTTGGATTGCAAGGATATCAAACCAGTCAATCCTAAAGGAAATCAACCCTGAATATTCATTGGAAGGACTGATGCTGAAGCTGAAGCTTTGACCACTGATTCAACGAGCTGACTCATTAGAAAAGACCCTGATGCTGGGAAAGGGTGAAGGTGGGAGGAGAAGGGGACGACAGAGGATGAGATGGTTGGATGGCATCATCGACACAATGGACATGAGTTTGAGCAAATTCTGCGAGGTGGTGAAGAATAGGGAGGCCTGGCGTGCTGCAGTCCGAGGGTTGCAAAGAGTCGAACACAACTGAGAGACTGAACAAGAAGAAGAACAGGATGCTGAAGAAACAAAAAAAGAGGAGACATTTAAGAGACAGACATCTCGGCATTGCACCGCACATGACTGTCTGTCTTCCTCCCTGTCTCATCTCTCCTGACCTGATGCCCTTTAAGGGCATGAGGAGATGATGAGAAACGTGGTACAGACTGCATTCAGCACCAGGGCCTTCTCACTGGGTGGCCCCAGGGTTAACAAACTGCACACAGGTGAGGTTTTTAGCCGGTCTCCACCCTCCCTTCCTTTGGGGAATTGAGGCTCTGAACGTCAGGCTCTGCACGCAGTTCACAGTGTGGAGGGGAACGGCATCGCAGCAGGATGCTTGAGCAGCTGCTGTGAATTCAGAAGCATCTTTCAGAGACGGGGCCCGGGGTCGTTTTGCTGTTCCCAGTACTTACCTTCCAGGCTGATGCCGCCTGTGACCAGCACGCTTGCTGTGGCCAGGCCTTGTCCTCCTCTCAGGGGTGCTGTTGAAGCACCTCCTGGACCTGACTCACAGCCCCCGGAGAAGCCCAGAGTGAACGTTCATACTTTATCCCATTCAGGGAAGCTTCCCCAAGCATCTCCTTTGCACCAGACACGGTGCTCCAGGCGGAGCCAGACACACACGGAACCGCCACCAGCCCCGTGAGTCAGTCCGTGACCAGACCTCCCAAGGCCCGGACAGGAAGTGAGCCGGGGCTTGGGTCTAGCAGGAATGAGATAAAGCGCTTAGACAGAGGGCATGACTGACAGAAACACACCGGCTCACAGCTCTGGCTGCGGGAGTTCAAAACTGAGGCAGGAGGCAGGAGGTGCTGCCAACCCGCTTGGATTTTGGGCGAGTCCTGCAGCTTGTTTGGGTTTTCATTGTCTGTGTGTTGGAGCCAGGAGGGGGTGGACCAGATGACTCCTGAGATGGCCTCAGGCTTTGTCACGCAACGGTTCTGCTGAGCAGTGGCCTTAGGAGACAGACTCAGTCACTGAAGCTCAGACGTCTGCATTCGTTTTCTCAGGCTACGGAAATGAAGTGCCCTGGTCTGGGGGCTTCAGCGACAGAACCTGACCATCTCACAGCTCTGTAGGCTGGGAGTCCAAGATCGAGATTCTGGCAAGGTTGCTTCCTTCTGAGCAGGGAGAAGAAGCTGCTCCAGGCCCTCACCCAGCCCCTGGGTGTTTGCTGGGCATCCTTGGTGTCCCCTGGGCAGTGGAAGCCTCGCCTTAGTCCCTTCCTACATCTTCATGCGATGCTGTCCCTGTGTCTGTGTGTATGTGTTTGCGCAAGCAAATCTCTCCCTTTTTAAAAAATGCTTTTATTTATTAGGCTGTGCCAGGTCTTAGGTGCAGCATGTGGGATCTAGTTCCCTGACCAGGGATCGAACCCAGACCCCCTGCGTTGGGAGCTCAGAGTCTTAGCCACTGGACCTCTCCCTTTGATCGGGTACTGGTCATGTCAGAGGAGGCGGTGCTGCTCCAGTAAGAGCTGTCTGAACTAGCGATATCTGCAGTGGGTCACATTCTGAGGTCCTGGGGGGCAGGGCTTCAACACCTAAGTTTTTAGAGAATTCAATCTGATGCATAACAAGGTCCAAGTGAAAAAAAACGCCACGAAAAGTGAACCAAAGTCACTTGAAATTGAGAGGTTTCTGATCAGTCTGGAATGATTGCTGCAACAGGAGCATCCATGCAGACCACCCAAAGGGGTTCATGAGAGGACGCTTGCTAACTGCAGAGCGGCGGCTGGGCGGGAGGGACACCCACTCTGCACGGTGGCCCGGCCCTAGTGGAGGCCCGGGCACTGCTGCTGGGCGCAGACATGCAGCTGCCAGGACGCTGCCTGAGCTGTCAGGCTGCTGCCCAAGCGGAATCCAGCCGGTGCCCGGTGCGCCGCATGGCGTCCGCTGCCTCACGAGCCCTGCTCCTCCCGGAGTCCCGCACATGTGCGTCTCCTGCTCCCTTAGTGGGATCATTCGGACAAACCACGTTAAAATGGAAAATGTGCTTACCTCCGGTTCAGCGATTCCACTGCTATGATTTTTCCCCCCTAAGGAAATAATTCAGTGAGTGCCCAGACATATTTTTATAAATATGTCTGTTTATCAGAGTGTTGCTTACATGAACCAAGAACTTCCATATCCATCAGTGCTAGATGAGTTAAATAAACTGTGAAACAAGTGTGCCCAGCATGAGGCTACATTAAGTGTAATGAGATAAATCAGGGAATTTCAGCTCGGTCAGATCTAAAGGACTCCTTTCTATAATAAACGTCAGACCCAAATGCCTCTTTTCTATAATAAATGTTTATAAAACTCCCCTTACTATCCTGAAATGAAATTCATAGATAATATAACCTACACACATGACTTTTTAAAAAATCAATATAATGACACAATGACTCACACACACAGTGTGAAGAATCAATATATTACCTTAACTGTAACATAAAAGAGAAATAAAGGGAGAAGAATCAGTAATGAAATGTTTCAATATGTAAACGCACAGGCGTGGGTGCCCCGGGGAGATGTGTGGAATGTCAAGGTCAGCCCCTGAGGGATCCCCTCCAGTGACCCAGGCTCGGGGCAGACCCTCCGCTGTGGGCGCCCGGAGTCCAGCTCTCCCAGCTGCACTGCTATTCATGACGAGGTTTCCCACAATGAACACGGCGAGGCACAAACCAGGATCACCACCCAACCAGATTCCTGTAAAACGGAGTCATGTGGAAACCAAGAAAAATTGACTGTATCTAAATTAAAATGAATTTTGGGTCTTAGATTATTCTAAATAAGCTTTTTAACCACATGAGTTACTGGTGGGATATTTCAAAATTATGAGGGATTCATCTGCATGTGGGGCGTTGCCTTGCACAATATAGGATGTTCAGCACCCCTGGACCACCACCCACTAAAGGCCCAGAGCCATCTCCCAAACAAAAAGTCCCCACAAAAATTTCCAACCCACTCCTACTGTGGGCCAGAGTGACCTCCTCGAGAACGTCCTTCGACCTGCGTTTGCGTGCATGCACGCTCAGTCGCTCAGTTGTGTCCGACTCTTTGTGACCCCATGGACTGTAGCCCACCAGGCTCCTCTGTCCATGGGATTCTCCAGGCAAGAAGACCGAGTGGGTTGCCATGCCCTCCTCCAGGGGATCTTCCCTACCCAGGGATGAAACCCAGGTCTCCTGCATTGCAGGCAGATTCTTTACCATGTGAGCCAGCTGGGAAGCTGTCCTGATATGTCTCTACTGACGTGGAAAGAAGTCCATAACGTGTATTTTTAGTGCAGTGGATGGTTAAGTAAAAATCTTAAGGATCAGCAACCACACGCAATTCCATTTTCAAAAAAAGAATAAGCTGAAGAAAGAAAGACTCCATGAAAAACCAATGTGTGTGTGCGCAAGTGTGTGTGTGTGCATGGGTGTACATATATGCGTCCACAGAGGAACCAATCTGAACATTTATAGACAAACACATGAACCAGCCTTGTCTCTGGCAATACTGTTGTTGCAGGTAATTTGCATATTCTAATGGTTTTCCAGAATAGACTGATTTATTTAATAATGTTATACGATCAGAAAAATTCAACCATTTCCATTTGGCAGACAAGTGCCAGCAGGCAGTTTTCTCAGCTCCAGCACTGGGGGTGTTTGGGCTGGGGCGGGGCTGGCCCTGGGCTGTCCCGTGTGCTGTGAATGTCAGCGGCCTGGCCTGGACCCCCAGGCGCGCAGCGCACATACCGCGGGCGTGGACGTGAACCAGAGCGTCTTCAGACACTGGTGGCTGGCGTGCAGCTGTCATTCAGTCACTAAGTCGTGTCCGACTCCTCGCGACCCCACGGACTGCAGCATCTGACCTCCAGGGAGGCAAAAGCCCACCCCTGGCTGAGAACCATTGGTGCTGTGGGTTCTAACCACCGCTAAGCCATCCATAACCTGTGCAATTGGTGAAAAATCACCACCCAGACTCCTTTTCTATAAAATAGATGAGGACACCTCATAGGGTTGCTTGAGGACTAAATTAGCAAACGTACATTTCAATGACTAGCACAGTTACTGAAGTAGCATCAAATGCACAAGAATGTGGGCTTTGATTATCGAAGAAAAAAGTCTACTTCTCAACACGGGATGCGGGGTGGTGCTGGAGACGTTACAGGTAGATAAACACATTTGGTATAGGAAGGAGCTAGACCCCACAGGCCACTGTACCCTCAACGACTGGCCTCTCCCCACGGGGTCCCAGAAGCCCCACTCAGGGCTGGCTCTTTCCTGGGATCTGGATGAAGTCTCAGCAGGTACCTGTGACCATGAGGGCAGCCTCTGCCCCGTGATTACAACGCCGTCTAGAGTATAAAGGTCCAGACTTCACTCGGTGATGTTCTGGCTCCCCAGCCCTCCTGGGAGAGGGGAACTGGGGGCTTCTCCCTGACTCAGCTTGTCCCCCACTAGGGTTGGTGGTACCCTTCAGGGCTCCTTCTCAGTGGTGAGGGGGCGAAGCCTTCAGCGGCTGGCACCCTGCCCTGCGCCCAAGTCCTTGGGGCTGGGCAGACGCTCAGACACTTCCTTTTGGAGCAAGGTGGCCTCGGTCAGGTTCTCAGGGCCTCCCCTGCAGCAGATGCCACATCCTGGGACCTGCTTCTCCTTCTGCACCCGGGAGCTCTTCTCTGGGGTCGCCTGAGCCCCCAGAAGGTCCACATCTCATCTCCAGAAAGCAGAACCAGCACCCTGCTCCCTGACTTGGGGGAACCCGTCCTCCACCCCTGGCCCTGCCAGGTGAGGAGCACAGAGCATCCCTCCGCCCCCTGACCCCAGGGGTGCACCTGGCTCCAGGCGAGGGGTGCACCCTGCCCCTTCCTGCCCCTTCACAGGAGCTGACGGGGGAGGGCCAAGCAGATCACAGGCTCCATCACTTCTTCCCAAGGCTGCCGTCGCCTTGGTCCCTTCCGTGCAGGCAGCAGAGTCTGCAGGACCCAGAGTCGGGGATGGTCTTCGAGGTTCAGACAGAGACAGGGTTTATGAGCACCCTCAGTGCCTCATCTCCTGGTCACCTGGATTCACAGATGGCTTCTCTGTGGACCCGAGGCTCCAGTCCCATCCTCTGACCTCAGCGAGGCAGGCTGCAGGGAGGTCTGAGGTCCACCCGAGACAGGCTCCTTCTTCGGTGAGGGATTTCCCTGGAAACCAGGCTGCCGGGAGCAGCACCAGGCGCTGGCGGTGATGACTTGTGGCCACGAGGCTCCTTAGGAAGTCACGGCCAGTCTCCAGGTCCACACGCTCAGCGCGAGCTGGGCCAGCCGTGGGCTGTGAGAGCTGCAAAGCAGGGGGCACGCTCTGGGTCATGGGTCCCCTGGGGCCTGAGAGGGCTGCCTTGGCTTCCAGAGCCACTTGGCTAGTAGCCAGGGAACACTTACAGAGAAGGGGGCTCTGCCTTGTGCAGGGTAAGGCGGTCACGTGTTCTACTGCACGGAAGTGACACAGATGCTGAGGGTGGGTGTGGTGGAGGCAGCTGGATTCAGCGCTGGCCCTGGCCAATCAGAGTGCAGGTTCGTACATGGGGCCCCAACCGGTAGCATCTGCATAGCCTTGCCTGGACACTCATTGAACATGCAGATACAGACCTGGACCAGGAACTGTGGCTGTGGGACCCCAAGCAAGGTGCCTCTTAATCAGGCGGCTCTGATGCTGCGAGAGTCCTAAAGCACGTGTTAGAGATACTTGGGGGGGGGGGGGGTGGCTCCAGGGTCAGGAGCCCGCAGTGGGGAGTCTGATGGGAATCTTGGTCCTCATGTGGGGTCCAGCGGTGGGTGGGTAGCAGGAGGGGGAGAATCACCATGACCAGCTTCTCCTAGCACGCTCAGGACCTCCAGGGAGAAAAGGAGGCTGTGATAGAAATGGAAGAAGGTGTCCTTCTGGAACACAAGCAGGGCAACTGGAGCACCTTCCGGAACTCAGCAGAAGCAGAAGATGCTGAGAGCCAAGCAGGCAGGTGGGCCAGCCCCTCCTGGGACCCGGCACTCACTCACTCGTACGTTCATGCACAAACATTAACTGCACGCTGATTATGGGGCATGTGTAAGGAGCTCAGCCTGAGGGATCAGGACCCAGAGTCAGCCCCCGCACTGAGGAATAAGCGTGCCCCCCTGGGTGAAGGGGTGATGTGCAGACAGACGATGTGCCCCCAGATCATCAGTGCATCACAACCCCGTTCGCCCACCTGGATGAGAGGGGACGGAATAGCTCAGCTGGGAGAGTGTTAGACTGAAGATCTAAAGGTCCCTGGTTCAACCCCGGGTTTTGGCAGACTGAGTGTTTTAATTTACATCCAGGAGAAGGAGCAATTCTAGCGACCTCCTTGATCTCCATTTGCATGATTGAAACTCCGCGAAAATTATATCTCTGGGCTTCCCTGGTAGCTTATCAGTAAAGAATCCGCCTGCCAGTACAGAGGATGTGGGTTCCATCCCTGGGTCAGGAAGTTCCCCTGGAGAAGGAAATGGCAACCCATTCTGGTATTCTTGCCTGAGAAATCCCATGGATAGAGGAGCCTGGAGTTAGTGACTGAAACAACAGTAACCTGGATAAGAATCCCGAGCTGACAATAAAGGACTAAATTACTCTCATCTCTTTTACTAACAAGATGGGAAAACATGAAACAGAGACATATCAAAAACGGCAAAAGCGGTGTATTTGAGACCTCACTCTCCCAGCACCACTGTGTGTCTTCCAGTCTCTTCTCAGATGATAATTTCTTTGAACTTGACGGTGGGAAATTAAACAGAAAGTGGAGTGTCTCGTTTTAGGTGTCACTATTTGGATTGTAGCAGCCATTTCATTTTCCATGGGGAAAATAATTAATCTCCTCTTCACGGCCCTATTTGTGCTCAGGTTGTAAGAGCTCCAGAAACAGGAGGGCATCTCAATGTGTCCCGTCATATTTTCTCTGCATCATAATCATCGATCACGTCAAATCTCCATTTAACCATCACTACCCTCAATTAAAAAATTGTCAAGAGTTTAATAGGGCCTTCAAAATCCATTTAGTTTAAATAATGCATCGTTGAAGGGCCATTCTGCAACTGCTAAAGCCGCTTCTGTGAGACAGTTTCACTGAGTGGCCCTGGGGAGCATGCATTTCATTTAGGCAGCGTTTGGTTTGCCGTATAGGATTATCATAAGGAGGGAATTTCCTGAAATAAGGTTTATTCCAAAAATATTTTCAATCTACTTTCAACTTTTGTGTAAAAATAAGGATAGATATTAGTCACTCAGTCACGTCCAACTCCTTGCGACTCCATGGACTGTAGCCCGCCAGGCTCCTCTGTCCATGGGATTCTCCAGGCAAGAATACTGGAGTGGGTTGCCATTTCCTTCTCCAGGGGATCTTCCCAACCCAGGGATTGAGCCCAGGTCTCCCGCATCTGAGCCACCAGGGATGTTTGTCAGATAAACCCATCCTCTTCAGGGATGGTTCCTCCTGCAATTGTTTGGCAGCTTGCATAGAAGTCTGGAAGTATTTTGGACTGAAGCCTTTGACATGTGAGGCAGTCTTCCCCAGTATTTGAAACTGTGCTGGCTTAGTAATCTCCAGGCCCCTGAGCCTAAAATACGATAGAAATTCCCAGGAATAACAACACCCTCCAATCCCACAACTCAGCTCGAGTGCCCCCACGGCCAGCCTCCAGGTCCCGTCACCCAGCTGATGGGGCATCAGCAAGAGTCAGTCATTCCCAGGAAGAAAGTGAGCGACGCTGGGCCTGGAGGCTGCCCTGAGCCACGCGTGTGTCCCTACTGTGCGCAGGCTCGGTGGTTTCCATGGGGACCTTCCCCTCCCTCGTCATTTTATCACAACTAAACAGATGGGCGGCCTCGCTGCCTCCCCTCCCAAAGGCCCTGGTGGACTGGCCTGTCCGCACTGGTCACAGGGCAGGAGGGGACAGTGGCATTGTGGGCAGTGCCCCCGACTTTTCTGGACCTAGGGATGGCTTGGCTCTCGGAGGGGACGCCTCTCAAGTCCACCATCCCTTACATTCAGAGTCCTGGTTAAGATGGAAAGTTATTCTGAGTAATAATGCTTTCCTTCCCCCTGGTCCCCTCACGTTGAAACCGCGATGCTTCCTACCTGGGACTTCTCGCTCAGTAGACGTGACTCTCGGTTCTGGAGAAGAAGGTGCCTTGCTCTCTGAAGTGCAGTGGGGCTTCTGCTGACTGCTCTGACCAAGCAGCCTTCCCATCCTGGGCGGCTTCTACTGACCCCAGAGGATGCCTCACCCGAACTCAGGACAGCCTGAACTTCTCCAACACAAGTCATGTTCCAGGCAGGCTGTGGACACTGGCAATAAATTTGCAAAAAAAAAAAAAAAAAAAAATCCTAACTAAAGGATCCAGCGCGTGCTATTTTGAGCACGTAGGGTCTCTGCTCCCCCAAAGGCGCTGTGTCCCTGGGCTGACCACAGGCCTCCAAGTGGGTTTCCCCATGGCCACCACGTCTCCCCACCCCACTCGGGTGTCCTAGTCATGAAGGGCCACACGGAGAGCACATTTTCAAAGCCCCCATCGCTTCTAGCTGGGGACCTGCTGGGAGCCTGGTTCCTGTATGTGAATGCTGGCCGGACAGGAAGAGTCCTGGGGGTGTGGGAATGGAGAGAGGAGGCATCCGTGCGCAGGGCTGTGGGAATGTGCATTTGCTCACAGTGGGCCCCATAGGAAGCTCTGGGTCTGATGCTGACCACAGACGAAGGCCCAGGTTGGAGATTCTGAGTCCTCTCTGCTGCCCACTGGCTGGATGATCCCCGAGACACATCTAATCTTCCTCGTCTGATACACAGCATGGGGCCCAGGCCAGATCAGTGGCTCGGCTCTCAAACAGTAGAGTTCGGAAGACTCACCTGGCTAACATGTGAAAAACAAGGACCTCCCAGCAACACCCAGAAGTTCTGGTTTCAAAGGTCCCCATGGCGATGGTGCTGACAGTCTGTGGACCATAGGTGGGCAAACGCTGGACCAGAGAGAAGCCTTTTGGCCTCAGGTATCGCTGACAGGCTCCAGCTCTGATTCTAAAGCAGATTCTGTCTGTTGGGTCTGGTGTTCCATTGTTTTTTCTATTTCCTTTTTATTTATTTTTTAATTGTAGGATAATTGCTTACAGAATGTTGTTGTTTTCTGTCAAACCTCAACATGAATCAGCCTTAGGTATACATGTATCCCCTCCCATTTGGACCTTCCTCCCTCCACTGATTTTTATACACATGAAATACTTTAAAATTACCAGAGTATTCATGATCTTTTCTTCATAATTAAATTTGAAAACATTAAGAGAGTAATGGTCTTCCCTGGTGGCTCAGCAGTAAAGAATCTGCTCGCAATGCAGGAGATGCGGGTTTGATCCCTGAGTAGGGAAGATCCCCTGGAGGAGGAAATAGCAACCCACTCCAGTATTCTTGCCTGGGAAATCCCATGGACAGAGGAGCCTGGCGGGCTAGAGTCCACGGGGTCACAAAGAGTCGGACACGACTGGGCGACTACACAATAACAAGAGAGTAAAAGCTTTGAGAAGAGTGTCTTTGGGTGAAGGGCTAAACAAACAAAGCAGACAGATGAGGAGTCGGCTATTTATCAATTACTCCCCAGAAGATGTTCTGGGAGGATCTGCACGTGGTCAAAATTCTCTTTTTCATCCCGCTTTCTTCCCCATCCTTTCTTCCCTTCTCTTCTGTCTCCCTCGGGTGACTCTGCTTTATCTGGGGCTCCTTTGATTAAGGCCACTGCCCGTGTAGAAGCAAACAGGAACCGTGGGTTCAGGGCCCTGCGAGCAGGTCGGAAACCTGACCTGGCGGATGAGTGCGTCTGCTGTCACCATGGAGCCCCGCGCCTCGGTTCTGGGGTTTTGATCGGAACAGGAGGCGCCCTCAGCAGTTTTCAGCTCGCTCCTGGCATCAAGCCTTAGATCGAAAGATGAGGAAAACCAAAATCAGCGGCAGTAGGGAAGGGGAGGCTAGCTGAGATGTAGCCGTTGACTACTTTATTAGAGCAGCCGTAAGAGAATACTCACACACGGGAAAACACCAGCAAATATGGGGGGGAGTGTTTGAATAATATAACGCTTGGATCTCTAGCAAGGTTAATAACACCATACAGAATCACTTTTGAAATTGCCAGTTAGAGAACTAATTTTGCTTCTAAAACTCACTACTTTTTGGAACACCTTTCCTGGGATTTGTATAGAAGACAAAGCATACAAATCTATCAATATTTACTTTATTTGCAGGAGTGATTCGCCCTTGGCGCAGAAAAGCCCTGAGCATGCACACGCCCACAGTCCGCAGCTGACACGGGCCGTGATGACCGCCCTGCGGAAGTTCCTGCCCGGTTCCCGGAAGCGTCGGCCTTCACCTTCCCCTCCCTACGCGGCTCTTGCCTGACGCCAGCGTGTGCCTGGAACAAGCAACGCTTATACGTAGTTGTTTTTTTTTTTTTTTTTACTTTTTTTCCTCTCTACATATGTCGTTAAGCTTTAGTCATTGCAGGAGAATTATAATACTTGTTCCAGTTTTCCCAGTTTCTTGATTAATTTTTCCCAGTTCAGTTCAGTTCAGTCGCTCAGTCGTGTCCGACTCTTTGCGACCCCATGAATCGCAGCACTCCAGGCCTCCCTGTCCATCACAGACTCCCGGAGTTCACTCAGACTCATGTCCCCCCGTTCCTCGAGTCAGTGATGCCATCCAGCCATCTCATCCTCTGTCGTCCCCTTCTCCTCCTGCCCCCAATCCCTCCCAACATCAGAGTCTTTTCCAATGAGTCAGCTCTTCACATGAGGTGGCCAAAGTACTGGAGTTTCAGCTTTAGCATCATTCCTTCCAAAGAAATCCCAGGGCTGATCTCCTTCAGAATGGACTGGTTGGATCTCCTTGCAGTCCAAGGGACTCTCAAGAGTCTTCTCCAACACCACAGTTCTAAAGCATCAATTCTTCAGCGCTCAGCCTTCTTCACAGTCCAACTCTCACATCCATACATGACCACAGGAAAAACCATAGCCTTGACTAGATGGACCTTTGTTGGCAAAGTAATGTCTCTACTTTTGAATATGCTATCTAGGTTGGTTATAACTCTCCTTCCAAGGAGTAAGCATCTTTTAATTTCATGGCTGCAGTCACCATCTGCAGTGATTTTGGAGCCCCCAAAAATAAAGTCTGACACTGTTTCCCCTGTTTCCCCATCTATTTGCCATGAAGTGATGGGACCGGATGCCATGATCTTAGTTTTCTGAATGTTGAGCTTTAAGCCAGGACTCATTAAAATGTATGCATTACCTAAGAAGTGCTGGGAAGACATATCTCTAGGAGACCCTTCTCTGGGCCTCTCGGTTGTAATGGCCACAGCAAAGATGACCTGGTACCCTCGGATGGCTGCATGGAGTGGACAAGACTTTGAACAAGACTAAAAGTGATTTTATCCTCTCTACCTTTGAGGCATTTAAACATTTTCCTTCTTTTTAGTTCAGCCTAGGGTTTCTAAAAAAAAAAAAAAAAACTACATTTGTGACAATAATTTAAATGCATGAATTTGAGTCAGTTCTAATGAGATGGATGAACCTAGAGCCTATTTTACAGAGTGAAATAACTCAGAAAGAGAAAACTATTGTATGCTAATGCATACATATAGAATCTAGAAAGATGGTACCGTATATATGGAATCTAGAAAGAAGAACTTATTTGCAGGGCAGCATGGAGAAACAGACATAGAAAACAGACTTATGGGCATGGGGTGAGGGGAGGAGAGGGTGAGATGTATGGAGAGAGTAACGTGGAAACTTACTTTACCATATGTAAAATGGATAGCTAACAGGACTTTGCAGTATGTGTCAGGGAACCCAAATAGGGGCTCTGTATCAACCTAGAAGGGGGGGTGGGGAGGGAGATGGGAGGGGGGTTCAAGAGGGAGGGGACACATGTACACCTATGGCTGATTCATGTTGATGTTTGACAGAAAATGACAAAATTCTGTAAAGCAATTATCCTTCAATTAAAAAGAAACAAATATTAAAAAATTAAAAAAAATAAGTGTGTGAGGGCTAGGTAATAATTTAATGGGAAGCGGGTGGAGAGCTATCCTTCTAACAGAGACTGACTAATGGGAACTTGCATTAGGAAGTAATCTTTTTATTGTTGTCTTGACCTGTTGCCCGACAGCAAAGCCAGTAAGCTGGAACAAACATCGTGTCCTCCGTCCACGCCCGTCTCCCATGACCACATACTCTTGAGCAATATTAGGTCTTACCCACTGAATCGGTTAGTATTGAGGGCATATGGCGTACACCCAAAATCCACATTTCCTGGTCTTCAGATGAAAGGTAAGGTGTAACAAAATACACTTAAGAAAATTTATTCCAAAATAAAGTACTTCACATGAAAAGACTATGAATTAGAAACTTTAAAAGTAAATATATGCTATGCAAGTTCTCTTATAAAATTCTTATCCAATTAGATCATAGCCTGAGTTAAACAGTTAAGAAAAATTTGTAGGGAATTGTAACAGATGATAATGCTCCAATTGAATTTGAAATATGTGAGCATTCATTCAGTAATCTTTTGGTGTAAGGCCAAGTTCTTTTCTTTCTATATGGTCTGCTGATTGGAGTTGCTTGTCATCTTTCTTGAATAAATCTTGCCTGAGATGCGTTTTCAGCATCTTTAAGTGGAGGTAGGAATTAAAATAGTTCCAAAACAATCTAGGTGCACAAAGCTTCTGGCTTTGTAAGATTAGATTTCCTCTGATTATGATACAATAAAATTAACCTTTTTTTTGGTGTATACAATTCTGTATTAACACATGTACAGATCATGTTGTTGTATTGTTGCTGTTTAGTTGCTAAGTCGTGCGACTCTGTGTGACCCCCTGACTATAACCTGCCCATGGGATTCTCCAGGCAAGAATACTGGAGCGGGTAGCCATGCCCTCCTCCAGGGGATCTTCCCGACCCAGGGATCGACCCGCGTCTCCTGCACCTCAGGTGGACTGTTTACCACAGGGCCACCTTGGCCCTGCTGGAGGCGGAGAGGCAGGCATGGCGGGCCTGAGTCGGCAGCATGTGCAGCTGTTATTCAAGGTCTCAGCAAGGCAGGATTCTCAGCACAGTCATCCCATCAGCTGGGACGTGGTCTTCACGTTCAGCACGACAACTGTCCAGGCAGCCCTGCTGCCCGTGGGAGCCTGTGAGAACTTACATTCTAAGTTCAGTCTCTGCAGCCCCCCACACCGGGAGGAAGCTCACACGCCCTCGTGCTCACACACATGCCTGTTCACGGGCAACGTGAGAGCAAGCCGGGTGAGCGGGATCTAATTCAGGCACACTGACATCTAGGGCCTGCACGTGGGGTTCTGGGCAGCCTGGGTGCTGGAGGAGCCCTGCTGGTCAGATAGGAACACGAATCCACCCCAGTCATAGTCTGCTCAGGGGCTGCTTTCCATGTTCTTCTTCTCTCTTTCTCTATCTTTTTAAGACTGGGCGCTCAGGGCTGGTGCACTGGGATGACCCTGAGGGGTGGGATGGGGAGGGAGGTGGGAGGGGGGTTCAGGATGGGGGACGCAGGTACACCCATGGCTGATTCATGTGAATGTATGGCAAAACCCACTAAAATATTGTAAAGTAATTAGCCTCCAATTAAAATAAATAAATAAATAAAAATAAATAAATAAAATTGAAGTATAGTTGATTTGCAATGTTGTAATAAGGCCTGCTATATGGCAGAGTTATGCATATACATATTTTTTTCCCTCGTGGTTTATCACAGGATGCTGAATATAGTTCTCAGGGCTATACAGCAGTACCTTGCTGTTTATCCATTCTTTCTTTTTCTTTTTTTTTTTCTATAGACAAGGCAGCAGTTACACACATCTTCAAAAATCACCTTCAGGCTCACGTTTAATGCATTCTTTTTCTCGAGAAGACTAAAATGATGCAGACACCAGCACCCCTGGAGGGAATTCTGGAACACTCAGCGCCTTTGAGCCCCCTGGCAACGCTGCAGGGTTTCGTGTCTCCCTGAAACGACGCACTCCTTAGGGGGTGAACCAACTGCGGGGGTGGGGGGCGGTGTCTCCTGGAAGACAGGAGGCCCACTTTTACATGCAGGAGTTGGGGAAACTTCATTTTGGGGCCATTTGTGGTCAATGAGTGGACTCGTGAGTTCCGAGCTTAAGCTGGTTCAGGGACAGAACCTCACGGGGCAGGGGGTGGGCACTACTGAATCAGCCCTGAGGAAAAGCCAGTTGAGAGCTTCCAGCCACATGTTAAAGATGTGCAACTGTTTCCTGAGGACCAAGAGGGTGTGCTAGCCACAGGAGATGCTAAGAATATTCTGCGGGAAGAAAGGAGAAAGGGAGAAAGGAAGGAGAGAAAGGGGATCATCTAAAGCTCTAGAAATAAACACTCCACTCGGAGAAGAAGGCAAACAGAACCCCGGCAACCCCTTCCAGTAGAGAGTCGGACACGACCTAGCAACTGACATCAACAAAGAGCCCCTGGTGCGATGGGACTTGCCGCAAACAGGCCTGGTCCTTCCCTCCTGATTGTGTCACCCTGAGCACCTTATTTACCCCTTCTAAGCCTCAGTATCCTCGTCTGTAAATTGAGCCTTGCTTCACAGGAATTTGTTGAGGGCCAATGGATAAAAAAGAGCTTCTGCATTCGCAATGATGTTAAGGGCAGACACAAGGCAGCCCTTTCTAAGACGCTTTCCATGTGTAATTTGTCCAGTTTTCACAACAGTCTTGCGAAGTTCCCGCCTCTTTGAAAGAGGACAGGGAGATTGAGCCGTGTGCTCGGCTAAGCTGGCAGCAAGACTGGGATTTGAAGCCACAGGAGTCTGGCTACCTGATCTAGGCTGGATCCCTCCTTCCTCACTGTCCTAATTTGCAAGTCTTTCTTTTGACCATTTCACAGGTGAGATGTGAACTCTGGCCATTTTCAAGATTTCAAACCGCAATGAAGAGAAGTGTGTTTGGCCAAACCCGGGCTCAGTGCAGCCTCGGGCTTCTCAGTGGATTGGACTTATCTGGCTCAGTTCACTGCTAACGGACATAATTGACTCGTACTTGTACCTTGTAATCTGAGTCCCAAGAGTATAAAAATTAAATCCACCAGTATTTTCAAAGTTCAAAGTTTGCATTAGTGAAACAGGGGAATAGAAGCTTCACAGACAATGGCAGCTTTCCAAGGACAAATACCTTTATTAGTGGGGAAAGTTGGCCTTTTGTGTCGCTTAATGCTGGTTCTTCAAGGAAGTTGTTATTTAGTTGGTAAGTTGTGCCTGACTCTTTTCAACCCCATGGACTGTAGCCACCCAGGTTCAACTGTCCATGAGGTTCTCCAGACAAGAATACTGGAGTGGATTGTCATATCCTTCTCCAGGCGATATTCCTGGATCAGAGAAAGAACCTGTGTCTCTTGCATTGCCAGGTGGATTCTTTACCACTGAGCCACCAGAGAAGCCCTCTTCAAGGACGATCAACTGTATAAAATCGACCTTACGTTGGTCATGATGGTGAGCAGCTGGGCTGTAGGACATTTTACACCAGTGTTTAAAAATAAACCCCACACAGTGAGAACCGAGGGAGTCCTGGAGGGAAAGGAAACTCCGGAGTTTCTGGTTTCCTCCGGGCTGGGAGCAGACAAGCCCCATCTCATCAGCTCTGATCGCATCTCCAGTGTTTAGACAGTACTTCTCTCCCAGGAGGGAAAGTGGTTCCCTAGAGACATCTTGGCAGTCATAGGCCTGCCCAGGTGCCAGCTTGAGAGTTATTTTCTTACGCTGAGGATTTTCTTCCCAGTCGGCAGAGAGGAGAGATGTCCAGACTTGTTTGGGAATATGATCCCATCCGTGCTCAGATATATTTAGAGTGTCTCCCTAACTCCAGCCTTTCAATAGCCCTCGAGGGAAGTGTTGATTTAATTCTTGTATGTTTTAGGATGTTAAAATGGGAAGTACCCAAAACACAGATCTGAAATTTTCTCCTGGAGTCTGGTGCCTGCTAACTCAGGTTAACGTGAATTCTGACGAGCGTAATTAAATGTGTCAGCGATCCGTTTGCAGAAGAGCATTCAGATCCACGCAGAGCTCCATCAATATCTCTCTTCCTGTCTCTCGCTCACTTTCACATACACATCCAGACTGTCGTGGGCTCTCGCCATTTTCTTGCTATCCCCCTTCAGCCCTAATAAAACCATTTCTTCAGGAGAGTTTCTCTGGAATCAGTATTGAGCTAAGAAGCGACTTGAACATGAATCGTGATAGTGTGTCTCACTGTTTACGTAGCAATGAAGATTCTCAAGATGAATGGAGAGGAGCCAACCACCCTCTGTTCATCTCAAAGCTGTGCAGCCCCACTATTCCTCACGCTGAGAGATGTATTGGTAATTATTGCAGCACATAAGCAGTCTTGAAGGAAGCAAAAGTTTTCAAGAATTGAGGTGCTTCTGTACCAGAAGGAACTAGGATGTGCCGTGAAATCTGAACTAAATTAGATGGAAGAAATGCAAAAAAAAAAAAAAGCTAGCAAGTATTTAGAAAATAGTAATCAGTGTGTGTTGATTATCCTTTTTTTTTGACTGTGCCTGGCAGTACATGGGATATTAGTCTCCTGACCAGGAATTGAACCCAGGGCCTCAGCCGTGAAAGCACAGAGACCTAACCACTGGACTACCAGGGAACTCCCCAGACTGATCTATACTCCAAAGACCTCAGACACTGGGATTATCTGAAACAAAGTCTAAAACAGCCAGAAATAATCTATTTAAAAATAGAAGATTATCTTAGAAGAAAACATAGGTAGAACACTCTTTGACATAAATTATAGCATCATTTTTTGGGGGACCTGTCTTCTCAGGCAAAAGAAACAAAAGCAAAAATAAGCAAATGGGACCTAATTAAATTTAAAAGCTTTTGCACAACAAAGAAAATCATCGACTAAATGAAAACACAGTCTACTAAATGGGCGGAAATATTTGCTAATGATATGACCAACAAGGGGTTAATATTCAAAATATATAAACTGTGAATATAACTCAGTATTGAAAAAAAAACCTCTTTCTGTTTATCTCACTCTTCTTTTCCTTCCATCTTTATCATTGACTATATATATTTATTTACTTTGGCAATATCCTCTATAGACTATAAACTTCATGAGACTAGAGACATTTTCTGTTTTCTTTGCCATTTATTGAATGGCCAAATGAATAAATGGATGATAACTAAGTGACTGACTAGAGCAACATGGGTGGATCTTATAAACATTGTGTTCAAAAAAACTGAGAAACAATGGAAAGTGTAGCACAATTCTATTAATATAAATTATAAGCACAAGCATTGAAAAAGTCCAGAGGGGGGAAGTCTTTTCAACCAATGCTGCTGGAACAACTGTGTGGAAAGAAAAAAGAACCTCAACCCTTACCTCATACTACATGTAAAAACTAAAGACGGTCATAGATTTAAACATAAAAGCTTAAAATATAAATCTTCTAGGATAAAACAGAGGAGAATACCTTCCTGAACTTTGGTGAATATAGGCAATGATTTCTTAGGTTGAACAACAACAAAAAAATCAACCAGAAAACAAAACAAAAATTTTTATATAATTGACTTCATTAAAGGTAGAAATGTCTGCTTATCAAAAGACACCATTAGGAAAATGAAAAGGCAAGCTACAGAGTAGGAGAAAATATTTATAGTACAGAGCTCTAAAACATGTATAGAACTTCTAAAAAAATAGGGCTTCCCTGGTAGCTCAGCTGGTAAAGAATCTGACTTCAATGCAGGAAATCCCAGTTTGATTTCTGGGTCAGGAAGATCCCCTGGAGAAGGGATAGGCTACCCACTCCAGTATTCTTGGGCTTCCCTTGTGGCTCAGCTGGTAAAGAATTCACCTGCCGTGTGGGAGACCTGGGTTCGATCCCTGGGTTGGGAAGATCCCCTGGAGATCTAAAGTATGTATAGAACTTCTAAAAATATTCAAAAAATATAAAGAACCCAGTTTTTAAAGTGGGCAAAGGGTCTGGACTCTTTATAGAAGAAGACTTGAAAATGACCTAAAAGCACGAGAAAAAAACACCCAACATCATAAGCCATCGGGGGATGTCAAGTAAGACTGAAGTGCACACCCATTGGCCTCACCGGGGTGTCCAGTGACACCGGACTTAGAAGCAGCTTCCCAATTTCTCATTAAGTTCAACATAATTTCTCCAATGAGCCAGCAATCCCAGTGCTGGGTTTTTTATCCCAAAGACCTGAGAACCTAAGTCCATATAAAGAGTTGTGCGCAAACTTTCATAGCAGCTTTGTTAATAATAGTCGGTGGAGTGATGTGGATTGAATACAAATGTTTGCCAATGGACAGATAAGTCCACGCACTTGTGTGATGGGGTACAGCAACACCAGGGAGTAAACTGCGGGGTGCCTCTACAAACACGGCTCTGCGAGAAGGCATTCGGGTGTAACAGACCAGACGCTGTGTGGGTCCGCCTGCAGAGCGGTGGTGGTGGTTTAGTCACTGAGTCGTGTGTGACCCCATGGACTGTAGCCTGCCAGGCTCCTCTGTCCATGGCATTCTCCAGGCAAGAAGACTGGAGTGGGTTGCCATCCACCTGCAGAAGAGGAGACGGAAGTGGAGAGCAGAAATCTTAAAGCTGGTGCCTCTAGAAGGTAGGGATTGACTAGAAGGGGCAGGAAGGAACTTTCTGGGGAGATGAAGATGTCTTGACTGGGATGACCATGCTAATATTGATACATACATCAAGAACTCATCAAACTCTACAGATCTGTGTATTTAATGAAAGAAAATTATTATACCATGTAATATGTGTGTGTGTGTATATATATATATAGAATATGAGGGAAATGACTAGACGTGAAGCTTCTCCTGAGGAGAGAAGGCCGGCAGGCAGGAAGCAAGGGGACAGGGAAGGGAGGGGGAGTGAGGCGGAGGATGGGTGGCGGGCGGGAGGGGAGCGAGTGGACCAGCGCCCCGTCTGCTTCTTTCCTTCCGTGTGTCCTCTCCCTGCGTCCGGTTCTCAGTCCAGGAGTGGGGCACCGCCAGCTGCTGGGCACCCCTCAGTGGCATCTTGATTGGCTGGTTCACAGACCCCAGGCGTGCATTCTGCAGCACAGACACCTCCTTTATTTGGGTGCCAGGGAGGAAAGTCCTGGGAGCATCTTACTGGAAGTGTGTTGGAGGCAGGGGTTCCAGGCATTTCAGGATGCAGGGCTTCCCTCCCCCAGGCCCCGGGGACCCCTGGGAGGCCCCCATCTGACGCAACACAGGGGCAGCTGTGGATCTGAAACCTGCCCCGGGCCTGGCGCATCCACAGGGCTCATCTCTTGGAGCCACCCCCCAGCACCGTGGTCCCTGGCCGTCACCCTGGCCTGGCCTGGACCTGTGCCCGAATGCCTCTGACCCACTCAGCACTCACCTGCTGAGTCTCACCCTCGTGCCAGCTCCAGGCTGGGTGCCGGGCGGGGAGGACAGGACCCCTGGGCCCCTGAGCCCTCGGGATGGAGGAAACAGAGAGAGTGTGCAAAGCGAAGTCTGAGAGAGCTGCCAGGCCACCCTCAGGCCCCGGCCCAGCCGGCGCTTTCAGAGGACTCGGCAGAGCTGGCCCCTGCACTCTCGGACGTTCCTCCTCCTCTGACGCGCTCTTAGCTCGCTGCACGTCCTCCCCAGACCCCCAGGCCCACAGGGCAGCCTACTCCTGGCTGCCAGCCTCTCACACTCACCGTGGCGTCTTTAGAGATGGGACGCTGCCCCCACCTCCCCCGAGCAGCCTCACATGGCAACCGCAGGATCGAAGGCGAAGGCCCACCCCTCCTTCAGTGGGTGAAACGGGAGTTTTCAAACTCTGCTTCTCAGAGACCTCTTGCAGCTGGCCATCATATGTATTCACAGCGGGGAGAAGGCAGCCAGGGCTTTGAGAGACTGGTATTGTCATCTTCTAAGCATCTGTGGAGATGTTGTTTATGAGTTCTATTTCTCTTTTCATTCTACCTGTAAATTCCACTCTTACCGACGTCCTGTGGAGCTGGATTTACTCCCAAACTAACCCCAGAAAGCAGAAGTCCTGTCGCCTCTGGGTAGGGAATTGCTTACATTTGTTTCACAATCACCCAGATGCACGGAGAGACACATACGGAGAGGAGGAGGATGAGGAAGAGGAGGGACAGGAGACGGGGAGAGACAGACAGGGAGGTGGTTTGTCTCCCGAACCTGCAGCTCAGCTATGTACCGCCTCCCTGCTTACCCATACCAACCCCACCTTCACACGTGTCGGTGGAAAGGCTTTCTGAAGCCCTGGTTCTAAGATCCCAAAGTGTCGTCTCACCAGGGACCCCAGCTCTAGGCTGTTCACAGAAAATCATTCGCTGAAAGTCATTTCATCTAAGGATCATTTCCATAAAGGCCAATTTGTCCAAGGTCCCAGTTTACAAAATGTGTACCCCTCTTACCTGCTTTTGAAGCTTACAGGGCTCCAGTCCCGAAGCTCTGGCGGCCGAGAGCCCTGGGGTGGGGGCACCGGGCTCCTGGGACCCCAACCTCAGCCTCCAGCCTCTGCTTTCCTTGGGCCAAAGTGCAGCGGCTTCCAATAACAATAGCTATTGATTATCTCACAGAGTCCTTGTGGGTCAGGAATTCAGGGCAGATGAGCCGGGGTGGGGTGGGGGTGGCGGGGGGCCGGGGGTGGTGGTCTGGCTTTGTCGTTGTTCAGTTGCTCAGTCGTGGCCCACTCTTTGCGACCCCATGGACTGCAACACGCCAGGCTTCTCTGTCCATCACCAACTCCCGGAGCTTACTCAAACTCTTGTCCATTGAGTCGGTGATGCCATCCAACCATCTCATCCTCTGTTGTGCCCTTCTCCTCCTGCCCTCAATCTTTCACAGCATTGGGGTCTTTTGCAGTGAATCAGTTCTTCATATCAGGAGCTTCAGCTTTGGCATCAGTCTCTCCAATGAATATTCAAAACTGATTTCCTTTAGAATTGATTGGTTTGATCTTTTTGCAGTCCAAGGGACTCTCAGGAGTCTTCTCCTTGACAGCCTCACAGTTCTTATAGGGTGACTTGTCATCTGAGGGTCGAGTGGGAGCAGCTGCTTCCCAGATGGCCCTTGCAGTGTAGAGAGCCTGACACGTAGCTTTTCTGGTTATAATGTAAGTGCCTGGTTAAGCTTTTGACTGTTGAGGCTGCCACTTCAAAGCCACCTATCTCGAATAAACAACCTCCCAGCTTCACAGCTAGCTAGCAAAAAAGCCAAGCCATTCCACCCATGAAGTTCCCCTATTAGAAAGCCGGGTGACCCAGACAAAAAAAGATAAAAGATAAAAAGGACCCTGCTTTCCCCTGCTAAAGTCTTAATTCTCACTTAGGTTTTAAATTCACCCATAGAGAGAGAACCAGCAAAACCCTAAACACCCCACCCATTCTCCACCGAGAGGTCACAGAGGCCAGGGACTTGTCACATGAGGTCACTTGCAAAGAGGACGTGTGAATGGTCAAGCCTGGGTCTGTCTAGTTCAAGACTCGATCCAGTTCGAGGACCTTTCCCTCCACTCTTGGCTCTTAGTGGGGGAACCGCTTCCTTTCCAAGGCCTCGGTCACCATCCCGCAAGCCGGCTGTGGGCTCTGGATCCCGGGACCCCAGGGAGGGGCTGTGTGAGTCCCACCGGGGACCCTGGGTCTGGGTCTGCCTCTGCGGGGAGACCGCCTCCCTCTCACCTTCCTGACTGTGCGCTGGGACTGAGGTCCTGCCGGTCACCTGCTGACCGGAAGTGGTTACTCAGCGGACCGTGAGCTCCACGCATCGAGTCCTCCCACGCATCGAGTCCTCCCACTTGTGACCAGGGCCTGCAGCGCCGGCCGAGCCCGGGGCCCGCTTTCCCTCCTGACATCTAGAGGCGGTGGCTGCCCCGTCCTGGCAGCTGCCCTCTGGCAGGAGAGGCAGATGAATCATTTTAAAGGAACTTTCAAGCCACCAGCGAGAAAATGTGGGAAAGCAACCTCGTCAATCTCCTCTTGCCTGCTCTCTTGATTCTTCTTCTGTCTCCCTTCCTCCCTCTGTCCCTGCCCTTCCCTCTCGCTGTCTCCCTCTTGTCTAGGTTTTCCTGTGGGGTCAGGGACTAGCCTGACTCTGCCACGGGCTCCCCGAGACAGCGCTGGCAGCAGGGGCCACCCGCAGGCAAGGGGACGCAACGCGGTGGCAGCCCCCGCGCAGCGGGGTCCTCTGGGGGCCAGCCCTGCCTCCCTCCCTAGACTGCGGGGACCTCCTTGGATTCCTGTGTCCCGGCTATGCTGACCCCTGGGGGAATAGTCTGGTGAGGCTGACGGGTCCTCAGGAGCAGAGAGGGTGTGTGGGTGTGAGGCTGGGAGGCTGGGGGAGCCTACCTGCTGGGGTTCCTGCTTTGCCAACAACCACAAGAGCAGACTTCGGTCTTCCAGCAGGTGGATGACAGGTGGCAGGGATCACCAGGTCACCAGGGTCATTTGCAGGTGGCCGCCCAGAGGCTGCTTTCTGTCCAGTCCACTGGAGATGGGCAGGGGAAACTCAAGCTGTCCCAGGGGTGTATTCCAGGCAGCCTGGACCGCCGTCTAGGCTCTGTCGCCAAGGGCACCGGAGGGCCCTTGCCCCTTCGCATGTGGTCCAGCAGTGATGCCAGTGCAGCCGCGGGCAGCACAGGGCATCCGCGTGAGCAGCCTTTGAAAACATCAAGTGTGTCACAGAAGCAAATGAGTGAGTCGTTGTTATTGTTCAGTCTTAAGTCATATCCCACTCTTTGCGACCCCATGGATTATAGCCCACCAGGTTCCTCTGTCCATGAGATTTCCCAGGCAAGAATACTGGAGTGGGTTGCCATTTCCTTCTCCAGGGCATCTTTCCAACCCAGGGACTGAACCCGAGTCTCCTACACTGGCAGGCGGATTCTTCACCACTGAGCCACCAGGGAAGCAAATAAGTTAGATCAATGACAAGTCAGCAGCACCTAATTTTTATTAAAAATATCTCATTTACTCCTCCTTCCTCCCCTAACTTTCCCCTGGCTGGCAGACAGGAGGGAGGCCGAGATGGCAGGTGAGCTCACCAAGGCTCAGGCTGCCTGGCCTGGTGGCGACATGCTCTCTGGGAAGATCATCCGCAAGGAAATCCCAGCCAAGTCGTGTATGAGGAGGAGCAGGGTCTTGTTTTCCCTGACATTTCTCCTTAAGCACCCACACATTTTCTGGTTATACTCACAAAACACAAATTCCAGATTTCTGCAACAGAAGATGAAGATGAACGTCTTCTTGGACATTTGATTATCGTTGGCTGGAAATGTGCTGCTGATCTGGGCCTGAAGTAGGGTGGTGAACGCAGGCTCAGATGGTGGACAGCCTGTCCGTCGTGTTCCTCTCCACATTCTTGGAGGTCAGCAGAAGACTTGGCCTCCTGGTTAAGCGTGTTGTAGGAATACTTTTCCCTTTTCTATGCAGCGATCAGGTTTGAAGCTTCCAATTTGCTAAATAATACTTTGTTGGGCCTGTGTATGGAGAGATTGCACAAATAATTTTAAATACCATACATAATAAAAGACATTGCTGCATGGTTTGAAAAAAAAACTCATTTAAAAATACTTTTCCTATTTATGAAGCTTTAATTTTCCCTCAAGTATAGTTGTCTGCTCTGTAATACCCTGATGGTGGATTTTCAGTCCCAGTAAGTATTGTGAAAAAAGTGGGTGTTAGTCTCTCAGTCATGTCCAGCTCTTTGCCACCCCAAGACTGTACCCTCCAGGCTCCTCTGTCCATGGGATTCTCCAGGCAAGAATACTGGAGTGGGTTGCCATTTCCTCCTCCAGGGGATCTTCCCGACCCAGGGATAGAACCCACGTCTGTGCATTGCAGGTGGATTCTTCACCACTGAACCACCTAAGAAACCCATGGTGAGGGTGGCAGTCATCAAATTTCCACTTCAGAGGTTATTTCTGGAGTCGTCCCTGCCTCCGTGAACATAGCTCACTTCTTCCCAGCGTGGCTCTGGCTCCTTTCCATTCCTCTCTTTCTCTCCTTTTAAAGGGAGAACAATTCACTAGCTCTTTCTGCCCAATTAGGAGGGTTCACAGTGTTTCTCGGAGAAGGCAATGGCACCCCACTCCAGTACGCTTGGCTGGAAAATCCCATGGATGAAGGAGCCTGGTAGGCCGTAGTCCATGGGGTCGCCAAGAGTCGGACACAACTGAGCGACCTCACTTTCACTTTTCACTTTCATGCATTGGAGAAGGAAATGGCAACCCACTCCGGTGTTCTTGCCTGGAGAATCCCAGGGACGGGGGAGCCTAGTGGGCTGCCGTCTATGGGGTCACACAGAGTCGGACACGACTGAAGTGACTTAGCAGCAGCAGCAGTGTTTCTGTGGTGGTGGCCGACCCAGAGCAGAGGGAGCCGGAGTCTCGTGGGCCCTGGCAGCAAACAGCAGAGAAAATGGAGTGAAGAGAACTTTGCTTCCACACCCAGCGCCTGGGCTCATCTCGGGGCCAAGGCTGGCGCAGGGCAGCACCGTGGAGCTGCAGACATCGTCTTCAGAGTCTCAGCCCCATTCGCCCACAGCCTTGGACCTTGGCATTCCTTGAGTTATCTACTCCCGAAAAGATATTAATTATCGACTGTTTACATGTTGCTTGGGTTTTTTATTTTTTGATTACTTTGAAAGTTATTTGACTGGTCTCTGTGTCATGCTGGGTGGAAAGGGTGCCTCCGAAGCTCTGTCCTTCCTGAGCCCCAGGTGCTCGCTGTGGCTGCCCCTGCGTGAATCGGGGACAGGTCAGTACACAGAGGAGAGGACGCTGAGCCTGGGGGGTGAGCGCCGGGCATGCACTCGGGGGGCTTGGCCGGGGCAGCCCTTGGCCGGCCCAGTGCCGGTGCTGAACTGGTGCCCTCCCCTCTGGGGAGGACTCGACGTGGGGACGCTGATTTGACTGGACTAGACAGACTCCACATCGACGCTTTTGATGGGGTAACCGGCGACAGGAGTGACAGAAGACGCTGATAGAAACAGCTCTGGAGGGTGCGAGGCCTGACCCTGGCCCCGGGGCCTGCCTGGAGGAGGGAGGGGAGCTGGCACGTGGGGAAGGTCCAGCATGTGCTGCAGGTACCGCGAGACGGGCTCGGAGGGCGCGGGGCTCCCAGGAAAGACGCGACAGAGGGGAGGTTTTGAGGCGGAGGAGGCTTTGGCCTGGAGGGCTACACAGTGTCTCAGCAGACGTGGGACCAGGTCACACGAGACCTTGATGGGTGGATGGAGGAGCCGTCTCTACGTACCAAGTTAAGAGCATGGATGCTCTGGCCTGGGGCTCTCCTCCTCTGATCCTGACTCCCACCACCCACGCCTGGGGAGATGCCAGGGGCTGACCAGCCTGAGCGTGACTGCAGAATCCGTGTGCACACGGACCCCGAACACCGGTGCCCGCTGGCAGCTGCGGAGGTGCCTGCTCATGTCCACCTTCAGGAGGGACCTCTGCGGGGAGCACAGCTGGTGAGGTGACCTCTGAATGTCCTGGGGCTCCCGGCTGGCAGCACTTCCTCCTGCTGCTCCTGGCCAGGACAGCACAGGTGGGCACAGGTGGGCACAGGTGGGGGAAGGGGACAGGAAGCCGAGGGGGGCCGGTGGGACACATCCCCTCAGGGTAAGTGGTGCTCAGGTGGGCGAAAGGTCATGTGAACACAGCCTCCCGGGACAGGGAGGGAGGCGGCTGCAGTCAAACCACGCCGACGTGAGTTCCCTGTCCCGCTACCGGCACAGAACACGAGGGAGCAGGCAGAGGTCCACGCTCCCACGGTATTTGCACACAAGTATTCTCAGGCAGGAAGACCTCCTGGAGGAGGGCGTGGCAGCCCACTCCAGGCCTCTTGCCTGGACAATCCCCATGGCCGGAGGAGCCTGGCCGGCTATGGTCCGTGGGGTTGCAGAGAGTCAGATGCGACTGAGCGAGTAAGCACAGCACAGCGTTCTCACGCCGGAGCCCCCCCACCCCGGATCCTTTTTCAGGAACGAAGGATCTATTCCCCCAGCTGCTGGACGTGTCACCAGCGTACGACCAGCTGCTGCTTTGTTCTGGAAAAGCCGCAGCTGGGACAGAGTGGAGATGGCCTTGGGGTCCAACCCAGCAGCTCTGGCTGTAGCTGTGTGGTGGGTGGTCTGAGCCCCAGACCTTGGGCAGCAGGAGAACAGCCAAGATGGAGGCTGGTGACCCCAGGCCCACTGGTCTGAGACCACCCCAGGGACACCAGGCCAGGCCTCTCCTCCCCCAGCGCCAGAACAGTAGCGGGTGTGGGACACGTGTGGCACCCTGGGGAGGGGCAGGGGCAGGAGCACCCTGAACTCATGAAGATGACCCCAAATTGGCAGAGAAACCTTGAACTGATGGAGAAACCTCTTGCCTACCTGAGTCCTGGAATTTACTCTTGTGCATGTCGAACTGTGAACCCAGCTTACTGTCTAGGACCGCAGTTCGATTGACTCCTCGCTGCTTTTCATTGCTAGGGTTCAGGCAGGCTTCTTTATAAGTGGAGGGCCAAGGCTTGTATGGGGGCCCTGCTTCCTCCTGGGAGGGGAGTCAAGTCGTGTTCGCTGCTGGGAATCTGACACAGCTCAGTAAACCTTCCAACAAAATCCTGTCTGCAAGGGCAAGGAGCCAGGGAGGCGCCCCTTTCAAGTCTCCCTCTGGGAGAACCTCTGGGGGAGCAGGGCTGACTGACAGCCTCCAGGTGCTGCACCACGGGGTCCACCATGGCCCACATGCCAGGCCTGTGGCTCTGGGTGCCCAGGGGCTCCTACAGTCAGGAGGCCTTGTCGGGCAGCCCTGGCGCAGCCCTCTCCACTGGCTCAGCTGGGACCCTCAGGACTCGGGCCTGAGGCTCTTTTTGCCCCTCCCTTCCTACCAGGTGTCACACCTGTGTTGCAAGGTGAGTAGGACCTGACCCCAGCCATGAGCACCTAGCCTGGGGGGCAGGACAAACAGGAACCAGAGGGTCTGATCCAATCAGATGTGAGCTGCAGAAAAGCTGGGATCAGGATGCCCTGACCGCACAGGAAGAGAGGTGAGTCACTGGGTTTTGAAGATGGAGGAAGGCTTCAGGGAGGAGCAGTGGTTAAACTGGATCTTACAGGCTGAGTGGGTGTCTGCCAGCTGTTCTAGTCCATCCTGGCTGCTATAATAAAATGCCAACTGGGTGGTGTAAACAATAGACGGTTATTTCTGGAGGCTGGGAAGTCCCAGAGCAAGGTGCCAGCTGATTCACTTCTTGGTGGGGCCTCCCTCCCTGATTTGCAGACAGCCACCTCCTAGCCAGATGCTCACACGGCCTTCCCTAGGTGCACATGTGCAGGCGCAGGGACGGCAAGGTCTGTCTTCTTCCTTTTCCGAAGCCACTAATCCCACCATGAGGGCCTCACCCTCGTGACTGCATCTAAATCACTGCAGATGGTGATGCAGCCATGAAATCAAAAGACGCTTATTCCTTGGAAGGAAAGTTATGACCAACCTAGACAGCATATTCAAAAGCAGAGACATTACTTTGCCAACAAAGGTTCATCGAGTCAAGGCTATGGTTTTTCCAGTGGTCATGTATGGATGTGAGAGTTGGACTGTGAAGAAGGCTGAGTGCTGAAGAATTGATGCTTTTGAACTGTGGTGTTGGAGAAGACTCTTGAGAGTCCCTTGGACTGCAAGGAGATCCAACCACTCCATCCTAAAGGAGATCAACCCTGGGATTTCTTTGGAAGGAATGATGCTAAAGCTAAACTCCAGTCCTTTGGCCACCTCATGTGAAGAGTTGACTCATTGGAAAAGACTCTGATGCTGGGAGGGATTGGGGGCAGGAGGAGAAGGGGACAACAGAGGATGAGATGGCTGGATGGCATCACCGACTCGATGGATGTGAGTCTGAGTGAACTCTGGGAGTTGGTGATGGACAGCAAGGCCTGGCGTGCTGTGATTCACGGGGTCGCAAAGAGTCGGACGCGACTGAGCGACTGAACTGAACTTAACTGAACCTTAGTTATTCCCTAAAGGCCCCATGTCCAGATAGCATCAGACTGGGGGCTAGGGCTGCAGCCTACGAATTGGGGGAGGAACACAAAGAGCCCGTTAAGGATAGGCGCATCCTCCAAGGGCAGGGAGGCAGGGATTCATGCCTTGCCTGGAACGTGCTGGAACAGAGGCCAGGGGACAAGGCCGTGGATGCTACTCAGCCCTAGGCCTTCAGGCCCTGGGACCCTGTCCTGAGGAGCCTAGACTAGCCCGGTGGTACTGGGGAACCCCTGGGGTTTGTCATATTTTGTATTTCGATTATAAAAACATTGCTGATTTATTAACAACAGAACTATCAACTACTCACTTTCTGCACCCCTCACCCATACTCACTCAAAGATGCCAGTTTCTGGAAATGACCGATCCCCTTCCAAACCTTTGACTCAGGGGTGAAATCACTAGTTTGTTCTTTTTAAGAAACATACTATGTGGACTGGGACTTGCTTTATCTAAGAATAAAGTTCTATTTTTCTTTCAAGTTTATGAAAGTGAAAGTGAAAGTTGCTCAATCGTGTCCAACTCTTTGTGACCCCATGGACTGTATAGTTCATGGAATTCTCCAGGACAGAATACTGGAGTGGATAGCCTTTCCCTTCTCCAGGGGATCTTCCCAACCCAGGGATGGAACCCAGGTCTCCCACATTGCAGGCAGATTCTTTACCAGCTGAGCCACCAGGGAAGCCCAAGAATACTGGGTGGGTAGCTTATCCCTTCTCCAGGGGATCTTCCCAACCCAGGGATGGAACCCAGGCCTCCCACATTGCAGGTGGATTCTTTACCAGCTGAGCCACCAGGGAAGCCCAAGAATACTGGAGTCGGTAGCCTTTCCCTTCTCCAGGGGATCTTCCCAACCCAGGAATCGAACCCAGGTCTCCTGCATTGCAGGCGGATTCTTTACCAACTGAGCTATGAGGGAAGCAAGAGCCTCTTATTTAGACTCTGTGTCCTCTGAGGCCCCCAGACCTCACATCTAGGGAATAAGAAAAGTTTCACTAGAAGCGAAAATATCATTCCTTTGCTCTGACTCTACAGAATGGGATGAGGGTGGGAACCCAGGACCCCCAGACTCCTCCCAAACAGCCGGCAAGCTCCAGGGTGTGTCCCTGGGCTCTGCTGCCCAGCTCTTGCCCTCCCTGGGGCTTGGTTCCCGCTCCAATCACTGGGAGACTCTGGCCCTGGAGCTCAGCTCTGCACAGGCCTGCGTGCTGGGCCCCGTGTGTCCGTGCAGGTCTGCGCGCTGGCCACCACCTTGATTGACTTCTGGGCGCTTCTGCGTGGAGCGGATTTGTAACCGTGCCCTGAGGACTAGAGCAGGATCTGGCCAGGGACAGGAGAGCGGTGCTGGCAGCGGGGACGATTTGTGACCAGAAAAGCAAGCCTTCGGCGCACCATGGTTTTCTTCCAACTGGACTGTGTGTGAGCGAGTACAGAGAAGCATACAGGCTGGCCCAGGGCTTGAGGGCGCAGGGGAGCCCCGCTGCACGGGCAGGGGAGGGGTTCCCTTGTTGGGTTTAGAGAGGCTCACCAGAGGACCCAGGTGTGAGAGCAGGGAGGCCGGGAGGGGAAGCACCTGAGCAGGTGTGAGTTGGCAGGTGAGGGCTGGTTAGGGGGCAGGGAGGGCGTGGGGGAGGAGGCGGGGGGTCCCTGGGGTCAGCAGAGTCACATGTCGTGACTCAGATGCCCTGGATCAGAGAGCGGAAGTTCATAGATGAAGTCGTGAGGTGGTCACAGGAAAAGTCAGCAGTGTGGATCTTTTATCCCCTGGGAAGCGTCTGTTCTCAAAACTTACACCCGGCCTCCCTCTCTGGCTTTAGCAGTGAAGCACAAGGACACTCTCTGGGACTTGCCAGATGTTTGGAAGAAATCTAGGGTCCTGGGTTCCCGCCTCCCCCATCTGAGACCACTTCGAGTCTGTTTGGCATCCATATGGCTGGACCATCAACTCGGTGATGCTGTTACAGGAAAGCCAGTCCTTTTATTGGTACTGACGCCCATCAGGGGCTCCTCCCTGGTCCCGGCCCTGGTGTGGGGAGGGCTGGCGTTTCTTCCCGGGACAGCACAGCCCACCCTCTGGGCTCCACCTGGTGATCCCCAGGCAGAGCCCAAAGCCTGTTGGAGGGAATTTGGGTCATTTTGCATTGAAGTTCAGGTCATTCTGCCCCTGCCAGGCTGCCCTGGGTGCAGCGTGATGCACGGAAGCACGCTGCTGTTGTCACTGGGAGGTGGACTGGCATGAGAGGCACAAGGCATCCTGCACAGGCCCGAGCCGGAGTCACCAGGGCCACCTGTCACCCCAGGGACGTGTGCAAAGGGCAGGAAAGGCCGGATGTGGGGTGGGAATGGGAGGGATCGTCCCCCCATTAAAGGAAACCTGTCCTTCCCACTTACTCTTATTAAATAGCACAGCCTTCCCTTTGAGGATTTTGCAGTTGATCAGACTTGAATCTGAGTGGGTTTTGTGGCTACAGGATGAAGTGTTAGCCCTTGGCTGGGCATTTAAGAGCCTCCAGTGTGGGGGCAGGGCTTCCCTGGGGGCTCAGGGGTGAAGAATCCGCTGTCATTGCAGGAGACTCAGGAGACAGCAGTTGGTTTCCTGGAGCGGGAAGATCCCCTGGAGAAGGAAATGGCAACCCAGTCCAGTATTCTTGCCTGGAGAATCCATGGACAGAGGGGCCTGGCGGGCTGCAGGCCATGGGATCGCAAAGGAGTCGGACACCGCTGAGTGACTGAGCGCCTGGATGTACTGTGGGGCCGGCCACGAAAGCATCATATATGGGAACGCGCTGGCCTGGGACGGAGGCCCCTGGACTGTAACGACTGGGTTTGTTCTCCAGACAGCCCACTGCTGCTCTCCTTCCCTCTTCTTCCCGGAGGCCAGCCCCATGGTGGTCTCTGTCCAACCTACAAACTGTTAATGCATGTGGCAAAGAGAGAGGAAAGACTTTGAGATCCACAAACAGAACGTAAATCCCAAGGCCTCCCTCCTCCTTATTTAGCCTTCCTTCCGAGACTGGCTGTGTGGGTCTCGTGCAACACACAAACCTCTTCGGCCTCCTCTTTCTTCTCCTGTGACAGGGGTCTCAGGTTTCCTGGAGCAAGACGAGGACGTGGGTGTGCCGGGGCGGGGCAGGTGCCCCCAACGCTGACCACCCCCCGGCTCACATCCCCCATCACTCCTTCAGCGTCCATCGCATCTATGTACTTAGATATAATCACTGCATTATGCCTCTGTCCTGACTTTGCAGCTGAACTGATGACATATTTTTCTTTCGTTCTTTGAAAGAATGTTGGACGGAGGGGCTTATGTCCCCAGGTTGTGCTGGGCAGGAGGGATTCAAAGGGCGAAAGGTGCTGTTCCCAACGGGAAGCCTCGTCTTCTGCTCCGCTTCTTTGTAAAGTCACCACAAACACGTTTTTGACACAGGCAGAGTGAAAATACACAGAATATTTCTCCACCTAGTGGTATGCTAATAGGTGCCAAATAAATATTTGTTGAGTTCTGGGCTTTGGAGTTTTGGGTGAAGGTGTGAAATGCTCTCATGGTGTTATTATTATTTTATTTCTGAGCTGAGCTTATTCCAGGTGTGACCAAGTAGGAAAGTCTGAACTTTCAAAACAGCAGTGCTGAGAAATGACTGCTCACCGCCTGGGAGGGTCTGCCCTGGGCTTCCTTTAAAAGCTGCCGGCCTCCCGGGGTTCCGTGTGTGTGTGTGTGTGTGGTGTGTGTGTGGGGGGTGTGTGTGTGTGGGGTGTGTGTGTGTGGTGTGTGTGGTGTGGTGTGGTGTGTGTGTGGTGTGTGTGTGTGGGGTGTGTGTGTGTGTGTGGTGTGTGTGGTGTCGTGTGGTGTGTGTGTGTGTGTGTGTGTGTGTGGGGGTGTGTGTGTGTGTGGTGTGTGTGTGGTGTGTGTGTGTGTGTGTGGTGTGTGTGTGTGTGGGGGGTGTGTGTGTGTGGGGGGTGTGTGTGTGTGTGGTGTGTGTGTGTGTGTGGTGTGTGTGTGTGGTGTGTGTGGTATGGTGTGTGTGTGTGTGTGGTGTGTGTGGTATGGTGTGTGTGTGTGTGGTGTGTGTGTGTGTGTGTGTGGTGTGTGTGGTATGGTGTGTGTGTGTGTGTGTGTGGTGTGTGTGTGTGGTGTGTGTGTGGTGTGTGTGTGTGGTATGGTGTGTGTGGTATGGTGTGTGTGTGTGTGTGTGGTGTGTGTGTGTGTGTGTGTGGTGTGTGTGTGGTGTGTGTGTGTGGGGTGTGTGTGTGTGGTGTGTGTGTGTGTGTGGTGTGTGTGGTGTGTGTGTGTGTGGTGTGTGTGTGTGGTGTGTGTGGTATGGTGTGTGTGTGTGGTGTGTGTAGTGTGTGTGTGTGTGGTGTGTGTGTGTGTGGTGTGTGTGTGGTGTGTGTGTGTGTGTGTGTGGTGTGTGTGTGGTATGTGTGTGGTGTGTGTGTGGTGTGTGTGTGTGGTGTGGGGGTTGTAGAGATTGTTCAAACAGCTCCCTTCAAAGTGAAAAATCCATCACAAGCTAACTGACTACATTCCCTAGATTCTAGCGTAAGTCAATGGGGGAAAGTTTATAAAAGCTGAATTGCATACAAAATTTCAGGCACAAATCCCTCACCCGGAGCCAGGCTTTCCTCCTAACTCCCCAGCCTTGTGGTCCAAGCCGAGGCTTCGCTGCCAGAGGACGGAGCTGGTTTTGTGCCGAGCGTAAGAACCCTTCGACTCACTATTTCTGGATGAGTGTCAAGGAATAATACATTGAGGTTTTTCTAAACGGCCAGTCTCAGGGGCTTTCCTGGTGGTCCAGTGGTTAGGACTCTGCCCTCCAGTCCAGTGGTGGTGGGCGTGGGGTGCGGCAAGCTCATTCCCGGGTTGGGCACTCCAATCCAGTGGTGGTGGGTGCGGGGGTGCTGCAGGCTCGTTCCCAGGTTGGGCACTAAGGCCCATGCGTCTTGTAGCAAATAAAAATGGAGAAGCAATATTGTGGCCAATTCAATAAAGACGCTGTAAGCGGTCCACATCAAAAGAAAACATAAAATAAAGTGGCCGATTTCTGTGTGCAAACAGCTTCTTCGGCCGTTCCTCGGGTCCCGTGTTTCTTTCTGCTCCCGCCACGGAGCCCCATCTTCTCTGTCTGTCCTGTGTCGACGCTCGAGTAGCGTTGCTGGTGTGTGACAGTCCCGCTAAGACGCCTGACGTCCCAGCTCTCTGCGGGGCCTGCTCTCTCTAGGGCGGGATCTGTGGCCCTGGCCGCCTGGCTGTCTCCCGGTCGCGCAGTGGCTGCTTGCTGTCACGCGCTCGGTTCCTCACCTGCAGGCGAGGCTGTCTCCGGGGAGAGCGTGCGCGCCCTGTCCTGGCTCCTGGGCCCCGAGGTCCCCCCAGAGCCCTTCCCGCCCCCCATGTGCTGTTGTCTTCTCAGGTGCTGGGCGTCACCGGCAGCTCTCACTCTAACAGTCACAAGCGTGAGAAAGCTCGACACTTCCGTGGGAGCTTACAACCTGCCGGGGCCTCCCAGCCATCCAGTCACTCAGCCACACCTCCGACCCTGTGACCTCCTGCCTGCAGTCCTTGCACGACTCCTGGGTTTGCAGGGAGGAGGCCAGGCCCCCGGGCCCCATACCCAGGGCTCTCGCGGTCACGCCTCCAGCTCTGTCGCCAGCTGGCTGCACGGCCTCCCTGCCCCGCCGACCACCGCCCTCTCCTGCGACGGCAAGCTGCTGGCCGTTCACGGCACATGCCGCCCTTCCTCTGCCCCTCGTGGTTTGGCCTTTGCTGCCTCGGCCTGCGTGTCCTTCCTTTTTATCTAGCTCCTTCCTGCCCACCCCGGCCACGGCTGTGCCCCTCCCAAGCCACGCCAGCCCCGTCAGAGCTCAGAACAGCCCCTGCACACCCCCCGGCAGGTGCTGCTGTGTGTGTGGTTTCTTCACTCGGGTAAAACACACACAACATAAACGCTGCCATTCTAACCATTTTCAGGGTAGAGCTCAGTGGTGTTGACTTAGTGCTCTACAAACACCACCACCATCCTTTTCCAGAAAGTGTTCATCGTCTCAGACTGAAACTTGACCCATCCACCTGAGTACATCCTCCTTCCAGACCTGGCAGCTTAGACAACAATACTTATTCTCGCACACCTCTGGAGGCTGGAAATCCAAGATCAAAGTGGTCTCAGGGTCGGTGTCTGGTGAGGACCCTTTCCTGGCTCAGTAGATGGCTGCCTTCTCTCTGAATCCTCGTGTGGCCTTTTCTGTGTTCACATGTGGATGGGGGACAAGCTTTGCGTCTCCTCCTCTTCTTAAAAGGATACCAATCCTGTGTGATTAGGGCCCCACCCTTGTGACCTCGTTTCACCTTAGTAACCTCCCTAAAGGCCTCATCTCCAATTTCTGTTGTACTGGGGGTTTCCATGTAAGAATTTGGAGGGGACCCAATTCTGCCCATAACACCATTAACCACAAACTCCCCTTGCTCCCTCCTCCCAGCTCCTGGCCACCCCATTCTACTTTCTGTCCCTATGAATTTGACCGCTTTAGGGACCTCATTAAGTGGAACCAGCAGTAGCTCTTATTTCAGTGAGCATAAGGTCCTTCTTAAGGTCCATCCACGTTGTAGCACGCGTCTGCATTCCCTTGCTTTTTGTGGCTGAATCCTATTCCACCGTATGGATGAACCACACTTTGCATGTCATCATCCATCAGTAAACACGTGTTTTACAGGTGTCCGTGTTTGTCTCTCCTGAGGCTGGACACCTTGTCTGACACGTCTGTGCGTCCATGTGCCAAACACAGGTGTTGTCTCCACAAACATTGACTGGATGAATGGATGAATGAATAATCAACCAACTAACAGTGATCATCACCACGGCCCTCAGAGTTACTGCTTCCACTTCGTGGAGGAACAGCCCAGACTTGGATGGGCAAAGGGACTTTCCATTATCTTCAGTTGCCTTTCTTACCTTTTTGAAGATAATTTTTTAAATTTCTTTTTTCTCCATGCTGGGTCTGCATGCTGTGTGGGCTTTTCTCTAGTGTGGCGTGTGGGCTTCTCACTGCTCGGCTTCCCTTGCACTGAGCACAGGCTGCATGGCGTGTAGGCTCAGGAGTTGCGGTTCCTGGGCTCTTGGGCTCCGTCAGGCTCAGCAGCTGGGGCACACGGGCTTTATTACTCCACCATGTGTGGGACCTTCCCGGATCAGGGATCGAACTTGTGTCCCCTGCAGTGGCAGGTGGATTCTTTACCAGTCTGCCACTAGGGAAGCCCTTTTTATTATCTTACTTATAATTCAACTGAATAGAAATCAACTTGCTTTTTCTGGACACTATGCCCTATTTTAGAAATCAGCCGTAGAGTTTCATTTCTGAGATGGAAACTAAACTCTGGGGAAGGAGACGGTGCATAGAGGAGACACACAGGAGGGAACGTGGGGTCCCCTGAGGAGAATCAGGGGCAGGTTTCTGAGGATGAAGCCAGGGGGCCCTGTGATTAGAGATAAGGGGCCTAGCAGGTGCTGAGTGACTTGCTAACAGATTAAGTCTAAGGGTTTGGTGAGTCTTGGAAGCCCACGGTTTTTAGGAGGCAAATATTAGCATAATAGGCCAGTATCTCCCCAACTCCTTGTGATGTTCTGTGTGTGTTGCCTTTGGGGATGAAATCTTAAAGGGTGTCTATAGACTGCGACCAAACAATGTACATCATCACTCTTGGCTCAAGAGGTCCCCAGTAAGGACCAGACTTCACCTCTGATGGTCCCCATAGCAACAACGTCTAAGGCTCTTGGTTGACTTGTTACAAAAATCTTGGTTTGCACCAGAACATTACTTTTTAAACCACATTTAAATGGAATTTGACAAGGATCTAACACAGAGATGTAAAGCAATTTCACCACCATGATTCATAAACATCGAGGCACATTTTACATTTATGATTATGGTCCTTAATTTATTCCATAATCATCCTCATCCTCCTAACAAAACAATGAATGTCACCAAAGACTGGGTGAGTGTTTACATATTCAAGATGTAAAGACATTCAGAGAAAATGATGCCACGTGAAGATCTTCTCGGATAAAGATCTGAAGGGTGAATTGTCGTGTCAAATCTGTAATGGGCTCCTCTGTTTCCCACCTGTGTAGACTCTGCTGCAGGATTTGCATCTACAGATAAAGGCGATGGAACTCTTTCTGTCAGGTAATGAGTCTCCATTGCATCTTCTGCTGTCGGGCCACCTGCAGGTCCACCTCAACACCATCGCCTGCTACACATGGGTTAAAATGTATCCACCGGAGACAGCTCATGGCTAAACCACTGGCAGCAGCTGAGATGGACCAGGCTGCCCAGCAGAGAGAAGCAACCACGCTATTTGACACTTCATCCCTTTGGCCCCCCAGAAGTCCTCCCTGCTGCCGAGTTTGAAGACACTCTGAGATGAAGAGCAGCCCAGCTGGTGATCTCATGTTTTGTGAGCAAATCTGAGCTCATTTGCATCCTTGCATCCATTGCAGTAAAGAATGACCTCTAAACCTTAGAACCCTTTTCATACACGTGTGGGACCCCCACTCCAAAGAAATCACAACATGGACAATGACTGCAGTTTAGGGGGAAGCAGGAGTTTCTCCGTAAGGTCACGAGCCTGCCGGCAAGGCTACTGGCTTCGTGATGGAAATCTGCAGGCAGATTTCTTACCATCTGAGCCACCAAGGAAGCCCAAAGCCGGTCGCCATTTCAAAAGCAAAACAGGAAAGTAACTTCTTCCCCCACATGATGGCCGTGGATCTGCCGGTGACTCCGTCTTGGTGTTGGCCCCGCTCCCTAGTTCCATGGGCAGTGAGCCCTGGAAACCAGCCTGTGCTCAGACAGCGAAACAACCCCTGGCGAGCTGGTGGAAGGTGCTGGTAACAGGGCTGGTCTTGAACTGCATGGTGAGAATGTAATGCCAGGGGTGTCTATGGAGTGGAAGAGTCAGGCGGCTGGAGGGTCTAACCCAGGCTGAGCAGGGAGAAGACACAGCTGGCAATTCTAGAAGTCACCACAGATAAAGAGAAGAGTGCCTTGAACTTAGCATGAGTCAGAATCATTAGGGAGATTTGTTGAAAGGTCAATTGCTGGATCCCGTTCCCAGACTCTCAGCGTCAGTGGATCTGGGATGAGGCCAGAGGATCTGGGTTTCTGGCAAGTTCTGGAGTGATGCTGGGATGCAAGGACCACTCTTCCGAACCCAGTGGTCTGAATCTTCCAGTGACCGGCTTTGCACTTTCTGCCCAGAACAGCGCTGGGGCTGCTGGGGGTGGGATGGGGGGAGGGTGGTAAAGGTGGAGGCTCAGGCCAACGGCTACTTGCCAGCCTCGTGGTCCTCCCAGCAGCCCGAGAGTGAGATGTGCCTTCCCATCTCTCCTGAGGACACTGGATCAGAGGGGCTTTTCTCGGGTCTCACGGCCAGTGTCCATCAGAGCCTGCTCTCTCTGGCCTGCAGGCGCGGTATCAGACTGTCTGGAGCTCCCAGAGGATTGCCACACGTGGCGAAGGTTGAGAGCCCCTGGGCTGGGACTTGCCCCCAGAACCAGCTTCCAGAACGCGAGGCCGTTGGCCCCTACACTGTAGAGATTCTCCCCTGGGGGGTCTCAGTGGGGCCTAGGGGTTTCCAAAGTCAGTTTTGTGAAAATGGATTTTTTTTTCCATCCTAGAACTAGAGGAGTTGTTGGGAAAGGCAGGCCTCAGTGGACAAAACTTTTGGGGAAAACTGTTTTTAAGACAGAGGACGCGGTGGTCACCCATGGTTGGGGGCTTCTCCTGGCTCTCCTGAGGAGTGGGCTCCAGTTCTAGGCCATGTCACCAGCACACCTCACTCCCAGGTGTGTCCTGGCCGGCGCCTGTGACTCATCTGTTTTCCACCGTGTCCACCACGATCTGCAGGAGACAAATGGCCACTTGAATGAAGGTCGTCTGAGGGTTGTCAACACGGGGGCTGCTTACAAAGCTGGGGACAAGCTGGGAAACCAGAGACAGAGCAGTGCCCAGAAGATAAGCGTGCGGAGAAGACTACTCCGAGAAGAAGAATGACCTTCGGTCAAGGTCAGCCGGAAGCTGCCCCACAAGAAGGGAGTCAGCAGAATGAATGTCCCACTGCCGGAGTGTGTGCTTAACACGTGTGACATCTGTCCATTTTCCTGGTGTGATCTCTCTCCCCATCCCCTAATTCGAGCTACTAAGTGAGGACACTGGATGATTTTCTTTTCTTTTTATGAATTTTTTTTTTTAATTTTGGTAAAACCACATAAAAACCTTCTGTCTAAACCATATTTAACTGTTCAGTCCAGTGGCACTAAGTGCATTCACACTGGTGCACAACCATTACCATCATCATCTCCCAGGTTTTCACCTCCCTGAACTGAAACTCCATCCCCATTACACACCAAGTCCCCATCCCCCGGGCCCCTGGCACGTCGGAGGCAGAACTGACAAGAGATGCGCTCGGCTGGCTCCAGCCCGGCACCGCCCCATTTCACCCCAGGCTCCTGCCCACTCTCCCCACTGACCACCCCAGCTGGGGGCAGAGGGGGAGGGCAGCCCAGGGAGGTGGTCCACATGCAGGGAGACTGGGGGCCCGAAGTCATGCCTCCTGAATCTCTCCCACCCGTTCCAGGGGCCCTGAGGCTCCTTCCTGGGACCCAGGGCTCCTCAGGGCCTGTCTGGACGCCCTGACCTACATGCTGATGTCAGGCTCAGCTGACACCATGGCTCCAAGCAGACCCCAGGCCTGAGATCCGGGCTGTGGTCGGGGAAGGGTTAGGGCCAGGAGGGGCACAGATGTCCTCTAAGCCCGGCTGTGAGAATGAAATCTGACGCCAGGGCGTCGCTGGGGAGTTGGCGGGTGAGGAAGGTGAAAACCTGGTGGGAGTTGGGGTCCCTGGGAGGGGAACGCTGAAGAATGTCCCCATGCTCTGACACAAGTCACTGCGGAGGGGGTCACTCCGCCCAGTCCCCGCATGCAGACACGCTCTCTGACTCTCAGGAAGGCCAGCATCTGAGCTCCCCTGACTGAATCAGTGAGCGATTCTTCCCTGGAGATGGGAAACCATTCCATGAACACTAGATAGAATAATTCTTACAGGATTTCATAAACATCTAGAAAACATTTTCATTTTGTACATGCATTTTTTTTTGTTGTTTGGCTTCTACAAAAATTCAGAGGCGCTTTCACCAAAGGTTCTTCAGTTCAGTTTAGTTCAGTCGCTCAGTTGTGTCCGGCTCTTCGCGACCCCATGAACCGCAGCACGCCAGGCCTCCCTGTCCATCACCAGTTCCCGGAGTCCACCCGAACCCATGTCCATTGAGTCGGTGATGCCATCCACCCCCTCATCCTCTGTCATCCCCTTCTCCTCCTGCCCCCAGTCTTTCCCAGTGTCAGAGTCTTTTCAAATGAGTCAGCTCTTTGCATCAGGTTCTTACAACTGTAAAATGTCATTGCTGTGATGATCACCTAATACTCCATATGAATCCCAGCCGTGAAAACCCGTTTTTAAAGTCTCCTCAATCCAATTAAATGCCTTCCTGGCCCTCTGTCTGGTGTGTCACAAGGGGATGGCTACACTTGATTCTATTATCCTGAAATGTGTGTCCAGGTGCCTGAGGGGCCAGGGGTTAGGTTCCTAGCTGCTAAGCCATGAACTCAGGGTTGTGGGCTGTTGTAGGAAATGCTGGAGGGAAGTGATGGGGGTCTCCACGTTGGGGAGTGGACGTGAACACAAGGCCTGCGTGTCCCCTCGTGGAGCACGGCCATGCGTGATCCAGGAAGGACCCCCAGGAAGTGATGCCTGCCCTCCCCCACTCTTGTGAGAGTCAGCCCTCCTCCAGGAGCCCCGCCACACAGACCCCTGAGCGCCCGGCCGGCTGGGACTCCAGCAGGAGGCTCATCTGTTATTTTGGGACCGTGCCGGCTTCTACCTCCCCACCCTCACTGAAGACCCTGAGGTCAGGGACCTCTGGGAAGGCGTATTCACCTAAACCACTGGTCTCAGAGCCTCCTGGGCTGGGTGGTAACTGGCCTGTTGCTTCGAAAATATTCACCAAGAAGGCAGGCTGAGCAGTGGAAACATATGTGGACCCTTCGAGAAGGCACACCCTCTGCTCATCCAATCCTTGGGAGTTTTTAATGATGCAGCGGAGGGTCCAGAGAGGGTGACAGCTGGGGGCAGGCCGGGGGAGTGCCCCGCCTTCTGACTTGTACCATCTTTTATGTCTTCAGGCACTTTCCCCTACATTGCTCCGTTTGCTCCCAGGAGCGAGAAGACCGTTACAAGATGCGGGGACAGGCTCAGAGACACCGTGTGGCCCACGCACGCTGAAACCGCAGAGACTTAGATCCCGGCTTTTTGACGCCAAGTCCAGCTTTTAACACAACTGGGCGAGGCTTCAGAGAGCAAAGCTCTCAGCACTCACTGAAGACCTACTATGCGTCTGGCACATATTTTTCCTGTTTCATTCTTTCCCAGGCCAGCCTGGTGAGTACGCACTTGTTCATTTTAGTGAAGAGGAAGCCAGCCCAGCATCCAACAGCATGACCAGCTGGAAAGTGGTAAGAGTTGGGGTTAAAACCCAGTTCTGCCTGCCTTTTAAACCTCTTTCTCTCATCTCTGCTAATGTCGTCCTTTTAAATCACATATGAGAGAACAGAGGCCCCAGGGGTTAAGTGACCTGCAGGCTGGCACAGCGGGTCTCAGGGAAAGCTGAGCCTGGACTCCGACCCACGACCCTGCCAGGCTCTGGGCCTAGTGATGGTCTCATCGTGGCTGCCCCCAAATCAAACAAGACCATAATGAGGGGCCCGTTAGTCCTTCACAAGCAGCTCTGACATTTAGCAGAACTGGGTGAGGAGAGAGGGCTGGCATCACAGCTTGTGGCCGGGGATGGGTCTGGGGCAGCCCTATATATAGATGTCATTGTTTGCCAGTATTTTCAGCTCACTCGTCCGAGCCTCCTGGTAAAGTCTTTCAAGTCCTGTTTCTCCGTGGGCACCGTGAACCGTGTGGAGAAAATCTGTGGACGCCGAATCACTAATGCTATTGATTATCTCATTGTCTGAAGTAGCCCGCTGGGACTCTGTTCTGACCCAGCTGCAGACATCCGAGCGGTGGGCACGCAGTCTGAGCTGTGTCCGCAGAGGCACGGACCCCCGGGAGTCGTGGAGAAGGACAGAGGTGCGGAGCCTGTTTCGAGACCCCCCACAGCCCTCACAGCAGTGACAAAAGGAGGTGCAGACGGAGGCGGTCTCTATCCAGGGAGCAGCAGCAGAGATGCTGACGTCAAGAAAACACAGGGGCTGTGACCCCAGCGATGACTCTATTTCCTGTTCCAGGCGGCTTGGCAGGGATTCCTGGTACGAGGAACACTTACTCGCTGTCAAGATTTACTGGTCTCTATGCCTCACAATGATCTGAGAGGCTAAAGAGATGGGAGAGCCTATCTTTCAAGGACACAGGTTGGCTTTGAGTGACATTCTGCCAGCATCTCTCTGCTGTTGCAAATGTTTATAAAGACTGATTAATACGGGAGGCGAGGAGCGAGTGGATCTCTGACCCTCCCGCGGGCGAAGGATTGCAAAGCATCCCTATTAAAGTGAGGACAACAGAGGCTGAGAGAGAGCACCAAGGGTCACTGTGAACAGTTGTGCGGGTTGTGCACTGAACAACTCTAGGGGGAGCCATTTACTTTCCAATCTCTCTTCAGATTTGTGCTGTGCATACTGTACATGTTGTATGTGATGCCCCGAGAGTCCAGGGCAACCTAGAGTCTATCAGCTCTGAAACATAAAAATCAGAGAACTGATTCAAGGCAGAGCGTCTTGGATTTAAATTGAAGTCCACCTGACCCAGTCGTCCTGACGCCCTCCTGTACCTGGAGGAAGATGGCTTCAGGTTTGTTTGAACTCTCAGAACTGGAACATCAAGGACTCAGGCAGTTTCTACAGGCAACACCATTCTCTCCCACAGCTCTCCAGAGCCAGGGTCAATTAAGGTAGGTTGACCCCGAAGGTTGACTCCAGTAGGAGCAGATGGCTGAACAGGCAGCTGTGCCCTTGGGGACAGCCGGAGCCTGGCCCTCCAGCTCCGGTACGGCCGAGGGCAGCACGCGGTAACCAGTGGGCTCCCTAAGCTCTTGAGCGCAAGCAGCAGTGGCGAGGAGGCAGAGCTGCTTCCAGCCCCATCCTAGCAGCTGCTGTGCCCGGCGAGTCCCACCGACCCCGTGGGCGTCACGGCCCCAAGGACTATCAGGGTGGCTGTGGTTGTTCAAGTTACAGGGGCCCAAAGAGCGCCCACTGTGCCGCGCATGCAGGCCACTCAGAACCATCTTCAGAATCCAGGGCACGCTGGGAGTCTCGGACACGTCTCGGGGGGTTTGGGGGAGTGAGGATCGGGGAAGACAGTCCAGGCTCCGCAAAATCGGGCTGTGGGGATCCAGGGATATGACCTCATTTGTACCCAGAGGCTGCCAAAGCCCGAGGTAGGCTGGCTGCACAGGGAGATTCATTTCACTGTAGAAACAGGGAGCGTATCTTGAAATGCTTTGTCCTGTACTCCTAGGGCTCCTGGGAGGAGGGGTGGGTAAGAGGAAAGGCTGGGACCCCGGAACAAAAATAAAGCAGCCTGCGCTTCCCAGGGGTCAGAGTGAAGCCAGCAAGGAGACAAGAGGACCGGGTCACGGGTCAGCAGGAATGAAGTCGGGGGCCTCAGGTGGAGACGCGGCAGGTAACACTCAGGTCCTACTCCCCAGACTGTCCTGGCCCGGGACCAGGCTCCTTGTTGTCCAAGAAGAGGACCTGAGGGTCTCGTGGGATCTTCCTTGAGCTACTTCCTCAAGGTCTGGCTGGGGCCCAAATCAGGAGGAGAGTAAAACCCATCCATTAGGATACGCTGCTCTCGGAAGTCCCTGCCGGGCTGACTCGATGGCCATCGCGCTGAGCATGTTGATGTTGTCCAGGCCTCACCAGGAGGTCCCGGCAGAGGTGTCTGAATTAAGACGATGGGCAACCTTCTGTAAGAGGGAACAAAAACGGGGCCTCTTCTGCCCAGAATGATATGACGGAGACGGAAACTCGTAGAATTTTATCAGATTCCTCCAAAGAAAACGCAGGGAAGTACTGTTTCAGTGCAGCCAGAAGAAAACTCGCGGACTGACTGTCAGAGGGGCACCCCAAATGTCAGGGAGCAGGGGCCCTTTGCACAGCTGAGCCGCTGAAAGCAGCCGTTCCTTCTCAGAACCTTGTGCTGTGACGGTGCTGTCCGACCGGCAGGCTTCCGGTGGGTCGTTGGAAGCGGCACGCATCTCACCCACTTCCGTGTTTTCTTCTGCTTTAATGAGATTTAGGGAATTGAGAGCATTTGAAAGAAGGCTGGGGGCACTTCCTTGGTGGTCCAGTGGCTAAGACTCTGCACGCCTGGTGCAGGGGGCCCAGGTTCGATCCCTGGTCAGCAACTAGATCCCACATGCCACCTCTCGCATGCTGCAATGAAGCGCGTGCCACAGCTAAGACCCAGTGCAGCCAAACAAATAAACGATTTTTTGGGGGGAAGAATTCTGGAGACAAAATAAGCTGGGAGTTTTTTGTTTTTTGCTTTTTTTAAGCTGGGAGGTTTGCTGTGGACTCCAAACTAGTCAAACTCTGAAAGTCACATATGAGATTTTAAAAAGTAGCAAACGGCACCCAGGAAGCATCAGCTTTATGAGATCTGTGCTTCCACGGAGCCCTGAGGGCAGGGAGTCTGAACCAAGAACAGAAGTAAGGAAGACGGACTGTGGCTGCTCATAGCTGGGGCCATGCAGGTCTCTGGTGCCATTTATAATAGAGAACAAGTCTCAATGTTTAAGAAATCAACAAGTTTAAGAAATTTCTTAACAAGTAAGAAATCTTAGGCAAACAGCAATATCCACTTAGGGCTTCCCAGGTGGCGCTGCTGGTAGGGAACCCACCTGCCTCTGCAGGAGACACAAGAGACAAGGGCTCAAGCCCTGGGTCAGGAAGATGTCCTGGAGGAGGGCACGGCAGCCCACTCCAGTATTCTTGCCTGGAGAATCCCAGGGACAGAGGAACCTGGCGGGCTACAGTCCACGGGGGCCGCAAAGAGTCGGACACAACTGAGCACACACACAGTATCCGTTTACTGCCGAGAGGAATTCATTAGCAGTTGATCAGCCTCTGCTTGTTACATCTTTTCCTTTGTTGTCTCAAATAATTGGCTCCCAAAGCACGAGACAAAAATCATTGGCAGGGCTTCAAATCCCTTTGCACAGCACACGTCATCTGTGGATTCAGTAAATATTTATCACATGTTCTATGGACTACCATTTTTCACATTGGTATTAATAAAACACTAATCTAATAGAAAACATTGCTAAAAGGTATTGACACTTTTTGTCATGTACTTTTTCAATCAATGGGTACTAAATAAATACAAATGCTATTCTAAGCCTGTATCTTTTAAACTGTAGTTTAAAAACAGTATTATTCTGTTCTCTAATTGAAAAAAAAATAAAGAATTCTTATCTACCATGTATTGAGCAATTATTATTTGTCTGGCTATGTGTGAAGCCCTTCACATGAAACATCTCATTTAATCCTCATAACAACTTATCCAGGTAGATGTTAAGGTGTAACTCCCATTTTATAGATGAATAAACCGCGACTTGAAGAGTTTTGGTAGCTTACCTATGTTCCCAAGAGGTGGAGACCAGTCCAACCTATAATTGAAGGAAATATTTCTCTCATAGCCCTTCTATTCAGAGATAGGTGTGAAAAAATTTTAGACTTGGTTTTTGTGTCTTTTTTTCAAGCTTTTTCTTTTTTCACGAAAGTGGTTTTGTGTTTTCACAGGCATCTTTATATATCAGTTTTTTCCCCCATAATACCATGCCTTGTCCATTGTATGGTTGAAATGCATTTTATTTTGCCATTTCCCTGTTTCTAGGCATCTAGATGTCTTTTTTTTTAATATAATGAATTTGACTGCACTGGGTCTCAGTTGCAGCCTGTGAGAACTTCAGCAGCAGCGTGGGAACTCTTAGTTCCCGACCAGGGAGGGAACCAGAGCCCCTGCACTGGGAGCACGGAGTCTTAGCCACGAGACCACCAGGGAAGTCCCAATTTAGATGGTTTCTAAGGTTCATTATCAATAATGCATCATGAGAGAGTGTAAAACTGCCCACCTAGCATTTGCCTCTACGTCTCCAACCTTAAAATCTGTGCTGGCCATGAGCCCTGACGAGCCAAGCGAATCCAAGCAGAGACTGGTGGTGTGCTCACACGCTGGGGGGCTCTCTGGCTGCTCTTGGGAACCCAACAGTGGCCCCCACGGGACGAAGCCAAGCTGGCGTGCTGGAGGCCACCACACGTGGCCCAGTTACCCTGCCACCCCTGCCGACAGCCTGTCAACCGCCAGACCGCTGGGTGAGCTCATCCGTGGTCATCTATGGCCAGCCTGACTGCAGACACACGATGGAGCCCAGCAGGGCTCTGACAGGCTGATCTGAAGGAGAAGAACCACCCAGCTGATTCACAGATGTGAGTGCTCAGTCGCTCAGTCACCTCCAATTCTTTGCGACCCCATGGACTGTAGCCCACCAGGCTCCCCTGTCCATGGGATTCTCCAGGCAAGACTATTGGAGTGGGTTGCCATGCCCTCCTCCAGGGGATCTTTCTGACCCAGGGAGCGAACCCCAGTCTCTTACATCTGCATTGGCAGGTGGGTTGTTTACCATTGGTGCCACCTGGGAAGCCCTCCAAAGAGCTTACCAATTATGAAATATTATCTTTTTCTGTGATTTAAAATGCCAATTTTATCATAAATTGAATGCTGGCGCACACATGCACGCACTTGAGTCTCTTTCTGTTATCTTATTTGATCCTAAATGAGTGCAGACTTTTTAACAGCAGGGGTTTTATAGTCCTTTTGGGCAGCGGCAGTGCAAACACTTCCTCCTCCCTAGTCACTGCTTATAATTCTTTTCAACTTTTTCTTGGCAGTTCTTGCTCATTTTTTCTTCCCAATGAACTTTAGAATCACTTTATAAGAGTCTAAAAAAAAATGCCTGGGAATCATGACTTTTGATCATTATTTACATTTTTACTGTGATTTACATTTTCACTTCAGTCTCATTTGTCCAGGTTGCTTGCAGACTTCCTAAAGTAACATCCACATCTTATTTACATCTTTGATATCTCCACAGAACCTTATACACAGAAAATGCCCAATAAGTGTGTGCTGATACAGTGAACACTCCCCAGAAACCTCCATCACCAGGGCTTTTTAAAAATGTATTTTTAAGCTACATATCAAAAGAGGAAAATAATAGCAGCTACTGTACATCTGATTTCATGATGTATTTTCAAAAGACTCAAGTGAAATAGTTTAAAACAGAAATATCAACATTTAAATGATTCTATGCAAAATAAGGGGCGGTGGCCAGGAGGACCAACCCCACGTCCAAGGAGCTGTGGCTGCGTGGGCTCAGGAGGGCCTAGAGGAGCTATCCCACGTTGAAGGTCAGGAAGGGCGGCGGTGAGGAGATACCCCTCGTCCAAGGCAAGGAACAATGGCTGAGCTTTTCTGGACCAGCTGTGAAGAGATACCCCACGCCCAAGGTAAGAGAAACCCAAGTAAGATGGTAGGTGTTGCAAGAGGGCATCAGAGGGCAAACAACACTGAAACCATACTCACAGAAAACTAGTCAATCTAATCACACTAGGACCACAGCCTTGTCTAACTCAATGAAACTAAGCCATGCCCTGTGGGGCAACCCAAGACGAGCGGGTCATGGTGGAGAGATTTGACAGAATGTGGTCCACTGGAGAAGGGAATGGCAAACCAGTTCAGTATTCTTGCCTTGAGAACCCCATGAACAGTATGAAAAGGCAAAATGATAGGATACTGAAAGAGAAACTCCCCAGGTCAGTAGGTGCCCAATATGCTACTGGAGATCAGTGGAGAAATAACTCCAGAAAGAATGAAGGGATGGAGCCAAAGCAAAAACAATACCCAGCTGTGGATGTGACTGGTGATAGAAGCAAGGTCCGATGCTGTAAAGAGCAATATTGCATAGGAACCTGGAATGTCAGGTCCATGAATCAAGGCAAATTGGAAGTGGTCAAACAAGAGATGGCAAGAGTTGACACTCTAAGAATCAGCAAACTGAAATGGACTGGAATGGGTGAATTTAACTCAGATGACCATTATATCTACTACTGCGGGCAGGAATCCCTCAGAAGAAATGGAGTGGCCATCATGGTCAACAAAAGAGTCCGAAATGCAGTACTTGGATGCAATCTCAAAAACAACAGAATGATCTCTGTTCCTTTCCAAGGCAAACCATTCAATATCACAGTAATCCAAGTCCATGCCCCAACCAGTAACGCTGAAGAAGCTGAAGTTGAACGGTTCTATGAAGACCTACAAGACCTTCTAGAACTAACACCCAAAAAAGATGTCCTTTTCATTATAGGGGACTGGAATGCAAAAGTAGGAAGTCAAGAAACACCTGGGGTAACAGGCAAATTTGGCCTTGGAATACGGAATGAAGCAAGGCAAAGACTAATAGAGTTTTGCCAAGAAAATGCACTGGTCATAACAAACACCCTCTTCCAACAACACAAGAGAAGACTCTACACATGAACATCCCCAGATGGTCAACACCCAAATCAGATTGATTATATTCTTTGCAGCCAAAGATGGAGAAGCTCTATACAGTCAGCAAAAACAAGACCAGGACCTGACTGTGGCTCAGACCATGAACTCCTTATTGCCAAATTCAGACTGAAATGGAAGAAAGTAGGGAAAACCACTAGACCATTCAGGTATGACCTAAATCAAATCCCTTATGATTATACAGTGGAAGTGAGAAATAGATTTAAGGGCCTAGATCTGATAGATAGAGTGCCTGATGAACTATGGAATGAGGTTTGTGACATTGTACAAGAGACAGGGATCAAGACCATTCCCATAGAAAAGAAATGCAAAAAAGCAAAATGGCTGTCTGAGGAGGCCTTACAAATAGCTGTGAAAAGAAGAGAAGTGAAAAGCAAAGGAGAAAAGGAAAGATATAAACATCTGAATGCAGAGTTCCAAAGAATAGCAAGAAGAGATAAGAAAGCCTTCTTCAGTGATCAATGCAAAGAAATAGAGGAAAACAACAGAATGGGAAAGACTAGGGATCTCTTCAAGAAAATCAGAGATACCAAGGGAACATTCCATGCAAAGATGAGCTCGATAAAGGACAGAAATGGTATGGACCTAACAGAAGCAGAAGATATTAAGAAGAGATGGCAAGAATACACAGAAGAACTGTACAAAAAAGATCTTCACGACCCAGGTAATCACGATGGTGTGATCACTGACCTAGAGCCAGACATCCTGGAATGTGAAGTCAAGTGGGCCTTATAAAGCATCACTACGAACAAAGCTAGTGGAGGTGATGGAATTCCAGTTGGGCTCTTTCAAATCCTGAAAGATGATGCTGTGAAAGTGCTGCACTCAATATGCCAGCAAATTTGGAAAACTCAGCAGTGGCCACAGGACTGGAAAAGGTCAGTTTTCATTCCAATCCCAAAGAAAGGCAATGCCAAAGAATGCTTAAACTACCACACAATTGCAGTCATCTCACACGCTAGTAAAGTAATGCTTAAAATTCTCCAAGCCAGGCTTCAGCAATACGTGAACCGTGAACTTCCTGATGTTCAAACTGGTTTTAGAAAAGGCAGAGGAACCAGAGATCAAATTGCCAACATCCACTGGATCATGGAAAAAGCAAGAGAGTTCCAGAAAAGCATCTATTTCTGCTTTATTGACTATGCCAAAGCCTTTGACTGTGTGGATCACAATAAACTGTGGAAAATTCTTCAAGAGATGGGAATGCCAGACCACCTGATCTGCTTCTTGAGATATGCAGGTCAGGAAGCAACAGTTAGAACTGGACATGGAACAATAGACTGGTTCCAAATAGGAAAAGGAGTATGTCAAGGCTGTATATTGTCACCCTGCTTATTTAACTTATATGCAGAGTACATCATGAGAAACGCTGGACTGGAAGAAACACAAGCTGGAATCAAGATTGCCGGGAGAAATATCAATAACCTCAGATATGCAGATGACACCACCCTTATGGCAGAAAATGAAGAGGAACTCAAAAGCCTCTTGATGAAAGTGAAAGTGGAGAGTGAAAAAGTTGGCTTAAAGCTCAACATTCAGAAAATGAAGATCATGGCATCCGGTCCCACCACTTCATGGGAAATAGGTGGGGAAACAGTGGAAACAGTGTCAGACTTTATTTTTCTGGGCTCCAAAATCACTACAGATGGTGACTGCAGCCATGAAATTAAAAGACGCTTATTCCTTGGAAGGAGAGTTATGACCAACCTAGATAGCATATTCAAAGCAGAGACATTACTTTTCCAACAAAGGTTCGTCTAGTCAAGGCTATGGTTTTTCCTGTGGTCATGTATGGATGTGAGAGTTGGATTGTGAAGAAGGCTGAGCGCCGAAGAATTGATGCTTTTGAACTGTGGTGTTGGCGAAGACTCTTGAGAGTCCCTTGGACTGCAAGGACATCCAACCAGTCCATCCTGAAGGAGATCAGCCCTGGGATTTCTTTGGAAGGAATGATGCTAAAGCTGAAACTCCAGTCCTTTGGCCATGAGAAGGCCAAAAGGCCAAAAGGCCAAAAGGGATTTCTTTGGAAGGAATGATGCTAAAGCTGAAACTCCAGTCCTTTGGCCATGCGAAGGCCCAAAGGCCAATGAGTCAACTCATGCGAAGAGTTGGCTCATTGGAAAAGACTCTGATGCTGCGAGGGATTGGGGGCAGGAGGAGAAGGGGACGACAGAGGATGAGATGGCTGGATGGCATCACTGACTCGATGGACGTGAGTCTCAGTGAACTCCGGGAGTTGGTGATGGACAGGGAGGCCTGGTGTGCTGCGATTCATGGGGTCGCAAAGAGTCAGACACGACTGAGCGACTGATCTGATCTGATGCAAAATAAATTAATAGATCTAATTTGAAACTAATGCCAAAAACTATCCAGTCTTTTTCGTACTTCCCTTTTACTGTCATGTTGAACACTGAAGTCTAAGGAAGCCATTACTCAGGTTTCCGTTGTTTTGTTCTGTGTGTGTGTGTGTGTGTGTGTATGTGTGAGATGAAACCCAGTAAGACTGACTTCTGCTATAGTGCTTCCCTGGTGGCTCAGATGGTAAAGAATCTGCCTGCAATGCAGGAGACGCGGGTTTGATCCCTGGGTCAGGAAGATCCCCTGGTGAAGGGAATGGCTACCCACTCCAGTCCTCTTGCCTGGAGAATCCCATGGACAGAGGAGCCTGGTGGGCTGCAGTCCGTGGGGCTGCAGTCAGACACAACCAGTCACATGCATGCACGTGCACACAGATGTAGGAATGTCTCCATATACACATGCTTTAAAATGGAGAACCTTAGTAGAGGTAGAGGAAGTCTATAAGGCTGGTTCATCCTCCTGACCCTCCAACCTCAGTGTGTCCATTTGCAGAGGAATCTACACTATTACGTTTGACATTGACCTCGAGAGGCAGTTCCTCCATTTAGGTAACAAGGAAACAGATTATGAAGAGAAACATCAGGCCATATAAGGAACTGACAGCAAAACCGGGCCTGGAATCCCCTCCACTTGCTCCCATTTGAGTGATATTTCTATTACGTTAGGCTGTGACATTGCAAATTTCTTGACCTTTTCCCAAAACCAAATTAGAGTTACTTTGTGGAAGCGTGCCTTGTATAATTTTGGCCCTGGTTTTGGGGAGAGAGGGTGTCATGAAATCAAACACACTGCTAATGGAGGCCTGAAAACTCTAAAAGAGATGGATTTTTGCTAAAAGATAAACCTGCTCTTTAAAAAGAGCACTATCTCTTTCAAAGCAAAATGGCAGCCCAATAAAGCTATTGAAGACTATGTGCAATAAAAAGTGAAAAGAGGCATAAAAAGTGAAAAGAGGAAATGTGGCCTCAAAGGAGAGTGACTTTCCATAGTACAATCCATCAGGCTGCAGAGGAGGTGGACGGAATGAAAGGGGGGCCGCCAGACGCACCTGGAGCAGGACTGATGCCGGAAGGGGAGGCTGAGATGCACTCAGAGCTGCGCTGCCTCAGAGGGCTTCACATGCGATCGCAGCTACGGAGGTAGAGCACCGTGAAACGAGGAGTTTAGAAGACAGCTTTGCCGCCTAGCCAGTCAGTAATGCCAGTCAGTAACCTAACCTGGGGAGAAACACCCTTCAGTCAGAGGCTGTGCAGCCCGACTGTCATCTGACCAGAGACCATTTATCACCCAGAGGTGGTAACCGTGGTTACAGAAGATGAACGACAGGTAGGTGACTCACAGATTCTTCCTTTCCATGTGACAAGGCAGGAGTTCATAGATCAGGCACCGCACCTCGAGCAGAAGGGAAATATTTATGTTCACTTTTAGAAAAAGAGACCCCAAGAAGCACACAGAAGAGACATGCGTCCTCCTTGTAAGGACAGACTTCTAAGGATTTCCGGAACCTCCTAACACCCACACAGTTGTCAGAAAAAGAGGCTTAGTATAGCTTGATGTCTTCTTTTTATGGATTGGGGTAAAAAGAGTCTTTTCTCTAATTGAAGACAAAATAGCAAATGGGGAGGTTGTTCCGTGGAAGCCGGGTTTCTCTGGCTCTCTGGCGTGTCTGAGTCACTTAGCTTGAAACATCACAATGAAGGATTTTTTGAAAGAAACAAGGCAGAGTTAATAGAATGATTCACCTCCTGCCTGATACAAACTCAGTCCCGGGGGGAATTGCGAATGCAAATGTGAAAGGCAAAACAATAAAGCTCTAGAAGATAACATAGGGAAACGTCTCCACGACTTTTGAGACGGACAAGTATTTCTCAAACAGAACACACAAAAGCACTGGTTTTAAAGGAAAGACTGTTAATCTGGACTGTGTTACAATTAAGAATTTCTGATCTACAAAAGTCACTAGTAGGGAGAGAGTGAAAAAGCAAGCCGCAGAGTGAGAGAAGATATTTGCAATACGTACATTCAATGAAAAACTTGTGTCCAGAAAATATAAAGATTTCCTGCAAATCAGTAAGAAAAAATAAGTCAATTTTTAAAAAAGAGGTCAAGATCTTGAATAGGTGCCTCATGAAAGAAGACATCCAAATGGCCAATAAGCGTCTGAAAATGTGTTCAGCCTTACTGTTCATCAAGGAAATGCAAATTAAAACTCCAATGAGATTCCATTGCACGTGCACCAGAATGGATGTTAAGAAGACAAACTATCCCAACGGTTGGCAAAGACATAAACTAATTAGAGGTCTAATATACCGTTAGAGAATGGAAACTGGTACCGTCACTTAGAAAAATTCTAGGATAGTATCACGATGTGGGCTCAGTCCCTGGACGGGGAAGATCCCCTAGAGAAAGGAGTGGCTACCCACTCCAGTATTCTTGCCTGAGAAATCCCACAGACAGAAGAGCCTGGTGGGCTACAATCCATGGGGTCGCAAAGAATCAGACATGGCTTAGCGACTAAACAGCAAGTTGACTAAAATTGAACATACGCCACCCCCGCCACTCAGTGAGTCTGCTCCTGGACTTGCATCACAAGTGTGCACCAAAAGACAAGAGGAAAATCCTCGTAGAAACACTCATTGAGCTTGTAAAGGATATTACTCGTTATAGTTCAAAGCTGAAAACCAATCAAGTGTTCATCAACAACGGAATAGCAAATTTGTGCTCTAGTCATAAAATGGAGTAGTATACAACAACGAGAAGGAACAATTACAACGTGGAGGAGTCTCTCACACATGGCTTTGAACAAAAACGATCAGACACATAGGAGTGCGTGCTATGTCATTCCATCTATGCCAAGCTCAAAAGCAGGTGAACTCACAGCTATGGTGGTAGAAGGACGTTAGTGGCTGCTGCCTCCTGGAGGTGGGACGAAAGAGACATGATTCAGACGGACGTGTGGAAGCCTCCTCAGGTCCTGACAGCATTGTTTTCTAATCTGGACTAGATTACACGGGGATGTCCACTTTGTGAAAATTCTGTGCACTTTTCTGTAGCAGGTATACCTCAATCAAATATTTATCTAAAATTGTACACAACATGAATACGTGTATACACACATTCCTTAGCTATGTACTTAAAAATGGTCAAAATGGTAAATTTTGTTATGTGTTTTTTACAATTAAAAATTTATGCATGAGACAGGGTGCTCAGGGCTGGTGCACTGGGATGACCCAGAAGGATGGGATGGCAAGGGAGGTGGGAGGGGGGTTCAGGATGGGGAACACATGTACACCCATGGCGGACTCATGTCAATGTATGGCAAAACCACTACAATATTATAAAGTAATTAGCCTCCAATTAAAATAAATAAATTTAAAAAAATTGTAATAAATTTTTATAATACAAAAAGAAGGACCAAACCCTGCTGATACCTTGTCTTTGGACATCTGGCCTCTAGCACTGTGAAGGAATAAAGTCCCATAATTCAAAGCCAAATAGAATGAAGTCAAATAATACACAGCCAACCTCTTTTCCATATTTAGCTCCCCTCAGTTCCTGTATCAGTATTTTTTTAAAGCTCAAGTTAGTTTCTTATGTTAGCAATATCTGTACCCCCAAATAAATGCTTTCTAATACAAAATGTATCTCAGTTTAAATAAGGGAGTTTCTTAGAGAACAAACTATGGTTGCCAAGGGGAAGGGATAGGGAGCTGGGGATGGACATGTACGCACTGCTGTATTTAAAGTGGATGGCCAGCAAGGACCTGCTGTACAGCACAGCGAACTCTGCTCAGGGTTACGTGGTGGCCTGGGTGGGAGGGGTGGTTGGGGGAGAACGGATGTGTGTTTATGTGTGGCTGAGTCCCTTAGCTGTCCACCTGAAACTATCACAACACTGTTAATCGGCCATACCCCAGGAGAAAATAAAAACATTAAATAAATAGATAAGGGCGTCTCACTCCAAGCCCTATGGCTAATAGAAACAGCACTCACTGCCCAGGGCCTCGCTGGGCTCTGGGATGAGGTCGCCACAAGACGCTGCAAAGCAACTATACTCCAATTAAAAAAACTTAAAAAAAGGAAAAGGTCTATTCTCAGCTAAGCTCCAGAGAGACACTTGGAAGACGTAAGCCAGGCCATGTCACTCCTTTGCTGAAAAGCTTCCATCTCACCCCAGGATCCGTCCCAGCCAGCACTTGTCACATGGCTTCATCTCCTGCTCCTCTGTGCCTCACTGGAGAGCAGGTGAAGTCCTGCTTGGAGTTTTAATGTGGATGGAAGCCTTGATTGGTTAAACAGCAGCAACGACCACAACTGGAGGGTGCTTCCCCCCAGGATCCTGAGGTGGCGGGCTCAGAGCATCCGCAGAGGCCCAGCCCTCCAGGCGCCGTCTTCCTCATCCCCGTGGTGTGGGGCTGGGCTGGCACCAGCTCTGATCTCAGCCGTGGGCCCCGTGGGCCGTCTCCAGACCGCACCGAGGGCCGGGACCAGGTCTCAGCTCTGCTGGGAGCCCTGTGGGACCTGGAGGCCCTGGGAAGACTGGAGGGACACAGAGGAGAAGAGGGTTTCTGCACCTTTCCCTCCAACACGCCACGTTCCCCCCGCCCCCGCCCCAGTCTCTGCCTTGTGTCTGCTTCCAGGGCCTCCTTCTGGGGTGGGGAGCAGGCGAGAGGCGCAGAGCTGAGCTTGATGGCAGCCTCCCCAAGGACTGCTGGGGGCATGGCGGACCTGTCCCCTCGCTTAGCTCCGTGCAAGTCATTCTCCCTTCGTGGTCACTGCATACATGAAATTTGGGGGCCTCCATGGTGACTCAGTGGTAAAGAATCTGCCTGAAATGCAGGAGATTCAGGTTTGACCCCCTGGGTCAGAAAGATCCCCTGGAGAAGGAAATGGCAACCAGCTCTAGTCCTCTTGCCTGGGAAGTCCCATGGACAGAGGAGCCCATGGGATCATAAAAGAGTCGGACACAGCGGAGCCACTAAGCCACCAGCAAGTCATCCCCGACACAAGCGCTCTGCTGGGAAAGACGCTGGCGCAGTCAGTTTAGCTCTTTCTCTAACCCCTGCTTCCTCCACTCACCCATCCTCCTGCAGAGCAGAATTTCCACTTTGTGAAGGTTCCTCTCCTCCCTGCGTGATTCAGGGGGCTCCAGCTGCCATTCCGACCCTGACCCGAGAGGAGACCCCAGGAGGTGCAGGCCCGTGGTGACTCCCCACGTCCCTCTGCCAGGGGCTGGTTTGTTAGCTGTTCGTCAGAGACCGCGGGGCGTGTGAGGGGCTCCCGGGAGGGCTTGCTCCTTGCACGGAGACTGTCCGTGGGTCGATGATGTGGGAGCTGCTGCAGCCGGTTCCGGCTCCCCAGGGATAAAGTCAGCCCTGGGCACAGCCGGGCAGAAGGAACCTGCCAGCCGTGACATCGCAGCCACTGAATTCACCGACGCTGAGCCCCTTCGGATGACAGGGAATAGATTTCCTTTTCATTTAGGCCTATTTGAGGCAGGGTTTTTCCACTCGTCACAAATGAAGGAACCCAGTGTCTGCCCTCTCAGGGCATCTAGGCCTTCTGTGATAAATAAACCCCCTGGCCGTATCTCCACCGCCTGCAAGAGAAGACTTCCCTTCTGTGGGCTCCCTCTGGCTAAGGCCGCCTGGGTGTCTGAGGCCTGCTCCCCGAAGCAGTTCATAACCGTAACACATCAAGTGAGGGACGGGGACCCTCCTGTCTGGGGACTCGTGCGTCAGCCTGTCCCCTCCTTCCTGTGAAAGATGAGGAAAGGCAAGAGGAGGAGGAGGGGGCTGGCAAAACGCAGCCTCCAGGGCCTCCCCGGATTTATGAACGCTCATCCGCACCTGCTCTGGGCGCTGAGTGCAGGTTTGAGGACCGGAGTCGGGAGAGTGAGGCAACATCTGAAAGCTTCACTCGGCCTCGACCCCCACTTCCACCTCCCTTCCTGAGACCTTCCCTTCTGCAGCCTCCAGGCTCCAGGCGGCGCCCTTCGCTGCTCCTGCTCTGGGCTTTGCCCTGAGCTGCCGCTTCCAAGGGGCCTGTGCTTTGAGGTGCTCAGACCTGGGGTGCAGACACCGTTTCTCAGCCACAGCCCACGGGTGCCTCACCAGCAGTGAGGACCTGCCCCAGGGGGTGTGCTGCTGAAAGCAGTTGAAGACGGGCTCGTCTGAAGATTGCAGACCCCTTGGCCTTTAAAGCGCTTGTTAGAGCTGACCCGAGACTGCACCCCACCCCCCCCCCCCCCAGGAGACGGGCCCCGGGCATGCTGCCTCTCGGTCTCAGGGCTCAGGGCAGTGCCGCGCACGTGCAGAAACCGCCGTCTGCTCACTGCTCGTCGGTTGGGGCAGGTGGGGAAAGGGAGACCCCTGGGCAGCCCCGGACGGGCACGTGGCTCCAGTCTTCACGGGAGGAGGGACATCTGTCCTGCCCAGGGAGAGTTGTCTGCGCAGGTGGGGTGGCGGATGTTGATCTTGACCCCCTCCTCCCAGGCTGCCCCTTCTCGGCCTTCTCTGACCAGGGACAGCCCCACCCTCTGGCCCTTTCTGTGCTCCCCCATCCTCCTCAGCATCTCCACAGTCTTCAGTCGTGCTCGGAACCGGACATTGCAAGTTAACAAGACTCTGTTCCTCAGACGAATGCCCAGGGGAGCAGCCCTGCTTCCCAGCGATCATCTGATATATTTCTTATAATAGTTTTCAGGATCTGGCTGGTCAGTGGACAATGGGTCCAATGAAAACCCTCTGCCGCTGTGGGAACATGTGCAGGAGGGGTTGGTCAGGGGCCGGGGTGCTGATGGGCATCTCATAGACTCGGAGCCTCTGAACTGCCTGCAGAGAGACGGGGACCACAGCCTCTGCTCCTGGAGGAGCCCTGAAGGACAGAGGGAGGTGCTCTTGGGGTGACACTGGGGTCACCCAAGGCCGGCCCCCTGACGCCTCCGGGCACCGAGCAGCTACAGGGCAGCCCTGGCCTTGGGGCAGGCTGCGACCAGGAGTGTCTGGGCTGGTCTGTGCTGTCCCCTCCGGCCGGATGCCACCTCCTCCACCCTGCCCTGGAGGCATCTTCAGATCTTTCTTTCCCAAGCATCTGTGTCCTCTCTGGCTGCGATTTCAGAGTGTGTGGCATCAGCTGCTGTGGGCTGGGACTCACTTGTATTCTCTGCGAGCGTCCTCCCCACCCAGAGCCTGCCCACTGTGGGGTGGGCGAGGGGGGCACCTTCACCTCCACGGCCTGTAGCTTGCAGACACGGCGTAGGTTGGTTCATAAAAGAACAGATATGGTCCTCGTGTCTAAACCATGAGACGAGCATTGTCACACCCATTTCACAGACGAGATCTGCCAATAAAGGCAGAGAGCTGGATTAGCGATTCAACTCAAGTCTGCTCTTGGGATGACTGTGTTACTGTCTGTTAACCTTGGTTTGATGTGACCACCAGGCGCAGGGCCTCCTACGTAAATGACTCCCAATAAACATGGGATCTGGGAGTACTGAGAGAGCCAACTGGGCGTCTGGAATAACACAGTTGTTGGCGTAGCCTTCTTAAGGGGTGCTTGCGCTTTAGACAGGGGAGGGTGAAGAGAAACAGGTGGAGGACCCTCTGCACTTGGTAAACAGTAGAGGTGCTTTCGGAGAAGGCACTGGCACCCCACTCCAGTACTCTTGCCTGGAAAATCCCATGGATGGAGGAGCCTGGTGGGCTGCAGTCCATGGGGTCGCTAAGAGTCGGACACGACTGAGCGACTTCCCTTTCACGTTTCACTTTCATGCATTGGAGAAGGAAATGGCAACCCACTCCAGTGTTCTTGCCTGGAGAATCCCAGGGACGGGGGAGCCTGGTGGGCTGCCGTCTCTGGGGTCGCACAAAGTCGGACACGACTGAAGTGACTTAAGCAGCTTAGCAGAGGTGCTTTCCACCCTCCTTCCCTGACCCACTGCTCAGAAGGGACTGAGTGAATATTGTCACTTTGCCCAGCCTCCCCCCGAGGTGGGAGCCCCCATGGGTCCCCCTGGGTCCTGGAGACATCCAGCCTCCATCAGGTGGGAGTCCCCGTGGGGACCCCGGGTCCTCGTCTTCCTGGTCCTCGCTGGTACATGCTGGGTTCTCATTACATGAGCATCTCTGCAGCATACATGGCTCCCCGTCCTCCCTTCCAGCTTCAGCAGTGCTCCCCTGGTGCAGCTCCCCCCAGGACCCAGGTTGTGACCCAAGGCCACCGCCTGCACAGCTGCTCCCCTCCAGCCAGGGGCTCTTGCCGACCGCCCCTTCCTGCGTCCACCTGCCGCTCTGTGTCATCTGGTGGCCGGAAGCCAAGAGCCCTCTCTGCACAGCTGTCTGCTCGGGGGTTTCTCTTCCATCGTGTTGGGGATGAGCACAGTGCTGGGTTTGAGCCAAGCACCTGCTCAGTGAGGAGCCAGCACGGCCAGGCTCCCCTGAGGACTCCGGCACCTGCTCATAAGCATCTTCCCATGCAGCCAGCCCTTCCCACACAGAAACTTCCTCAGAGTGGAGGCAGGCCGGCCCCTTGCCCGTCATCACGCCTCCACGCCCTCATCAGCTTCCAAGTCTACTTGTTCGCTGCCATTTCCACGAGCTGCGATTCTCTTCTCATCCACAAATATTTAGGCTCTGAGACCCAGAACATCCGCTGAACCACAGCTGGGAGCCGGCTGTGCGGGCGTCTGTTCAGTTCCCTAAATCCACGGCCCTGTGTCTGGCTTCCCGCTCCGGCCACCTGACCTTGACCTGAGTGATTTCAGAGCTGCCAGTGGGACTCCAGCAGGAAGCGAGGCCTCCGAGGGGGACGGAGGCTCAGCTTCAGAAAGCCGCTGGGGTCACAGCACAGGCGCCCCCGAAGGTGAGTCTCTGCCCCCTCCTGGCACATCCACCCCCCAGGGCAGGGCTGGAAGCGCGTGCCCGGCCCCGCGGCCCACCACCGCGGGAGGCAGGATGGGTCACCGTGACTGTGCTGCAAGCCGAGGGGCCAGCGTGTGGCCCTGGGGCCTGGCACCCACCCCTGCCACTCGTCACGTCCGCTCTCTTCTGGGTTTGGAGAGCTGAGAGTGAAATGAGAAGACACGTATTGCTTCCCTTCTGTTTCTCTTCCTGTAACCATTCTTTCTCTTGGGTTCTGTTTTTGTGGAGAGCAAAACAAAGTTAAAGGGAAAGAGCTCCAGATGCAGTAACACCCAGGGCTGAATTGTAAGCCTGAGAAATGCAAACAGAGTTAAAGCTCGGTGCAGCACCTCTGTGATGCTGAGTAAATCACTAACCTGCTCTGGACCTGAGGCTGCTCACAGGATCCCACAGAGCTGTTGTCAGGAATCTCTCCTGGCTGTGTTCTCCCTGACTTGTGTGGTTTTCTGAGCCCACTTACAGGAAACGTGTGAGGTGCCCTCAAGGCACCGGGTGATGCCGCCCTACTCCCTGTGGGTGGTGCTGCGTGTGGCCCGCCGGGAGCCAGGGCTGCTGCTACTTCCTGTGTTTCCAGGAAGCCGAGGGGAGACGCGGAGTTCTGCTGTTGGACAGACGCCCTCCTCTTCCAGCTGGGCAGGTCCAGCAGGCCCACGGGCAGCTGCCTGGCGGCGAGTCCCTGGCTTCGTCCTGTTTGACACCAGCGCCCTTTGGAAAAACTCCCAGAGCTGTTTTCTGTCTCTGCTCTCCAGCATGAGGGCAGAAGAGGCAGCTGGATTTCGTCCCTCAGCAATCAACAAAAATGAGGCGAATGAGAGTGACTTCCAAAAGGAAAAAATACTCCTGCTTTCCAGGGAGACGCATGATTCGGGACCTGACACGGCATTTGCTGTTGACTGTCTATTTTCTATCTGAATTCATGTGTCACGAGTAGGGAAAAGACAAGGCGAGTGCATGCAGGAGGGGGTAGCGGAAACCTGAGAACGCAGCACGCATGGAACAGGGAACGCAGGCCACAGGGCCCACTCTGACTGAAGTTACACCCGCTGCAGGCAGGCAGGGCAGCAACACCGTCGACACACGCCTTGTGCAGTGCGCGGGTCGTTCCATTCTTCCTAGACCAGCGCGCTTTCAGTTTAGGATGGCGGTGGGCGGGGAGGGTGGGCATAAGACGGGCCCCGGGGGTTTCTCAGACTCCACACCCCTCTCCCTCTCCCCTCTCCCCTTCCCAGAGAGTCCCCTGCCTCCTGGCTGAGAAGAGTTGCACTTTATAAGGACAGTCTCCCAAAGACAGCCCAGGGCATGCTCAGGCTATTAATGGATCAGAGATAGAAAGTGAAATCCTGCTATTTCCTGCCAATCAAATTCTTCCCCGGGCCAGAACCCGAGCCCAGGTGAGGGAGTCTTAGCCTCAGCTCACAGGGCTCCCCAGCCTTCGTGGGTCTGATATTTTACATTTAATTAAAAGAAATCATTTAAGCTTACAGGCAACATTAAGTCCTTGGTAGCCGGGGAGACCGTAGGTCATGGATAATTGATATCCAGCAAAAATCCCCAAACCTCATTCGCATCAGTAATCTCAACGCCGCCGTCCCCCGGCCAAACAAGCGCTCACCAGAGCTGCTAATCATGCTGCCCTCTTGCCCGGCTGGCACCCCCTGCCCCACTGACCCCCTTCCCCACCGGCCCCCCTTCCCCGCCGCCCCCCCTTCCCCTGGCTCCGCTCCCCTCCGTGGAAGCGTGAAGTACTGCACAGGCCCGCCGGCCGACCGCCAGCCACAGAAGCAGAAAACAGTATAACTGAGCCTCTGCATGCATGCGCCCCATTTCCCACACAGCGAACACCCCAAACCCAAGTCTTAGAACCTCCAGATTAGTGCTGGAGGACTACTGCAAAGACACCTGTGCTATAACCAGGCTTTTGCTTCATAACCAGACTCACTGTGAGATTCTTTAGGCCAATGGGTGTTAATTTCTGCAGGTTCTCAGATTCTTTCAAGAAATTGAAGACCTATACAGATCCATCCCCCCCTAAATCATGTTCACACGTATATACATCAAATTTCACTTACAGTAGTGTGGGTTTCACAGGACTGGGGAGCTTGTAGATATTAGCTCTAATGTGAAGAATAAATAAAGGTGTGGAAGCAACCTAGGTGTCCAAGGAGAGATGGATGGATAAAGAAGACATAGACAGTAGACAATGGAATACTACTCAGCTGCAAAAAAGAACAGCATTTTGCCATTTGGAGCACCACGGACAGACCTAGAGGGCACGTGCTAAGTGAAATAAGTCAGGGAAAGACCAATACTGCGTGATCTCACATGCATGGGGAACCGAAACAAGCAGACTAGTGAATATGACAGAAAAAAGAAGCAGTCTCACAGATATAGAAGACAAATTGGTGGTTACCAGTGGGGAGAGGGAAGGGGCAAAGTACGGGTCGGGATTTAAGAGGTACAGACTATTGGTCGTAAGACCGGCTCAAGGATGTACTGCGCCACACAGGGAATACAGCCAATATTTTGTAATAGCTGTAAGTGGAAAGCAACATTTGAGAACTGTATTAAAAATTTAAAAGAACAAATAGACGTGATCTTTTTCTTTTATTAGCCTGCAGCCTACAGGAAAGAAGAGTGTACCATGTAAGACCAGCTGTGTTAAAGACTGCCATGACAGCGACCCAAGAGGGAACTGGTGGTCCAGGGGGACTCTGCCCACCGACGCAGGGCACACAGGCTCGGTCCCATCTGGCAGTGAGGATCCACACGCTGTGGGTGCAGCTCAGCCTGGTGCCGCCGCTGCTGAGTGTGACCGCCAGCGTTCCACACAAACACGCAGCACAGCCAGAAATAAAAATAAATTAGTTAAAAAAATTTTTTAAGTGCACCAATAAAACATATGTGCTTAGTCGCTCAGTCGTGTCCTACTCTGTGCGACCCTGTGGACTGTGGCCCACCAGGCTCCTCTGTCCATGGGCATTCTCCAGGCAAGACTACCTGGGTGAGTTGCCATGCCCTCCTCCAATAAAAAACCGAAACATATACACAGTTTAATTATGTGTGTTTTATCAGGTAGAATGGACAAGGATTTACCAGATCTGTTTGGGTTACTTTGAAGACTACTCTTCAATATCCTTATAGAGATTACTTCAGAGTATATAATAAATCTGTTATTAATAATTAAAATCTATTGGCAGCCACTGCACAGCTACACACGAGGCCAGAGCAGGGGTCAGTTATTTCTGACAAGAGCAGGGTTGTCCAGAATGACATCACAGAGAAAGTGACATTTAAGAGGAGCCCTGAGTGTAATCGGAAAAGAACTTCAGTAGGTGGAAGGACATGACATTAACGTGTTAGGAATCGAGACCAACGGAAGGTGAGCCGGTAATAAATATGCTGCCTCTCTGAAACTGAAAGTCATTGGCATTTATCAACATTTAGAAGCATGTCAAATGCATAGGTGATGTCTATTTGAAAGCCATTTTCTCCTGCCTTTCCTCATTTCCTCATAATTTCACTGCAGGAATGTGATCCCTGCACAAAGAGGCCTCACAAACTCCACCTGAAATGTTTCGTTGGCGGCTCTCCAGGCCTTGGGCACGGGAGGCTTCTCCTATGGCAGGAGGTTGGAAGGAAGTGCCAGGTCAACAAAAATGCACGTGTGGAAATTGCCGGATGGGACCCCAGGCCGGGGAGAGAGGTGCCAGAGGAAAGTGCAGTTTTAGGGGAGATGGTTCCGCAGTCGGGAGGGCCGTGGATGGAGAATTTCACTTTGCAAAAGCTGGTAGTGGGCGAATCCAGCCTTCATAGTGCTTTGCACTGAGTAGCCTTAGGGGCTGCCCAGGCGGCATTAGTGGTAGAGAATCTGCCTGCCAATTCAGGAGATACTGATTCAATCTCTGGGTTGCAAAATCCCCTGAGGTGGGAAATGGCAAAGCACTCCAGTATTCTTGCCTGAGAAACCCCATGGACAGAGGAGCCTGGTGGGCTGCAGTCCATGGGGCCACAAGCTTTGCAAAAATGGTTTCTTGGATAATTGAAAACTCCATCTGTAAGGGGCTTCCCAGGTGGCGCTAGTGGTAAAGAACCTCCTGCCAACGCAGGAGACAGAAGAGGCCTGGGTTCGATCCCTGGGTGGGGAAGCCTGCGGGAGGGCACGGCAAATCCGCTTCAGTATTCTTGCCTGGAGCATCCCCATGGACGGAGGAGCCTGGTGGGCTATGGTCCAGAGGGTGGCAAAGAGTCAGACACGACTGAAGTGAGTGAGCACACACACGCCGTCTAGAAGGCGGCCCCAGAGTAAAACGTCTTCTCTTACTCTTAACAAGGGGAACTGGAGTTAGTTGATCCTCTGCCTCTTTTTAAATCAAATTTTATTATGAATCTTTAGACCAGGTTTTTTAAAAGTTAGATCTGTTTTAAATTAGAGCTGCTTTTGTTCCCAATAAAATCTAATAGGAGACCCCTGTAAAGTGGGGAGCCGCTCTGGTAAGAGCAGAGCTGGGGCGGGCAGGGTAGCCTTCCTCCTCCTGCTCATGGACTGGGGACCCAGCAGCGTGGTGTCACCTGGGGGCTGGTGAGGACCGTAGCATCTCAGCCCTGCTGAGCCAGGGCCTATGTGATCCTGGTGATATAAACACGCATGAAAGCTTGAGAAGCTCTGCTCTAAGGAAACTTCAGCTTTGTGTGATGTTTGCCCACGTAAAAGATGAACCGGAGGTGGAGGCTATTTTCCCTTAAAGGTGGAGATAAATTCCAGGCGACATTATTTTCTCTGGTAGCTTATGAAGCAGGGAGAGACCCCGTGATGGATCATCTCTGCCAGAGATGCGGGCAGACTGGGTCCCTGAACAGCCCTCAGGCCCGGCTTACCTTTCCAGGAGTCACAGCATCTTGACCCTGGCCCTTCAGCTCCAGTGCTGGTCTCTGCCTTGGGGGTCCCATCCTCCCCACGGAAATCACTGAGCTCATTTCAGAAACAGCAATCTTCTACCCACCCCTCAACACACAGTGGGCACCCACTGTGGTCCCTCTAAAGATGCTGGCATCCTAGCACTGACGTATTTTTCTGGGTCGTCTTGGGGACATAGTTAGAAGAGGGATGGATAGGTTAACACTTTCACTTCAATTCCCCCACCTCCCTGTGTTTGTAAGTCTCTGTTAACCATATCTAAGAGTTCCTGTTATCTTCATTTAATTTCATGCCAGCTACTCACATTTCAGTCAGCTCAGCAAGCAAACAGACCATCCCCAGTTATTCAAGGATAAAAAAATTTCAAACCAATGTATCCGTGTTGACAAATTTCATCCCAAAGTCATTGCAGAGGACCTGTGAGCCTGAAATCCGTAGACCTAAGACGGTTCTAGGCAACCCACCAAGATCCTACTTGATTCGTGTAAAAGCAAGCAGACAGACCAGCCAACAGAACTTCTTGGCCTGGAGGCTGGAGGCTGCTAGACTGATCCTGAGGGCTCAGGTCACCGACACGGAGTCCCGGCCACTCACTGCCTCAGGGTCAGTCCAGAGACACAAAATGAGGGGATGTAGCATTTTTGAAGCAAGATGGTGCAGCGAAAGCCCAGGGCGTCCCAGTGCGCGGGACTCATCTGCCCTCCGGCCGTCAGGAAGCTAGCGGCCTGTCCTCGGAGCCCGGCTCTAAGATAACGTGAATGCTCAGGGCGTGGGAATGCCTCTGACGTTTACCGGATGGAGTGGCCCCTTATGAAGTTTACCAAATAAAAAATGTTTCCGATCAAACTGTCCCCTGTGAACTCAATGGAGGGTCGTGTGATTACTGTCCTAGTTCCTGAACCCCATGTTCGGAGGAGACGTGCTTGGGGCCCCCCACGTTGTCCTCCTGACCTGTAAAGTGAGGGTTATGTAAGGAAGCCCCAGGTGGGGACCTAGGGAAATACCCTTCCCAGTTAAATAATCAGTCAAGGGAATATATCATCCAAGGGGAAATTTCCAAGAAGGTCACTCTTGAAAGGTGTAGGATTAAGGATACCGATCATACCCTGTTCTGACTCAGCCTTGGCCTGTGTAGAAGGCAGGCTTGTGGGCATGATTTACAATCAAACAACCAAACAGGGATGCTAATTGCCCATGCTCCTCCAGGGACAGACTGCTGGCTGGAGAACATCAGAATAACTGTGAGAGCCTGGTGCACAGCTATTGATCCAGAAAACTCTCCTTCCTGTTTCTCATAAGCAGAAAATACCAAACCCATTTTATTTCACCTGGAAAGGATGGCAGTACACTCCAATCTTCCCATCTCCTTGGGTTTGTATGTGTTTTTTGATAATTAAATTTATTTTAATTGAAGGGTAATTTCTCTACAATATTGTGTTGGCTTCTTCCAAACATCAACATGAATCGGTCATAGGTACAACTATGTCCCCTCTCTCTTGAACCTCCCTCCCACCTCCTTCCCCATTCCACTCTTCTAGGCTGTTACAGAGCCCCAGTTTGAGTTCCCTGAGTCACACAGCAAGTATGTCTGTTTTAACCATATCTAAAGAATTTCTGGCATCTTCAGGTCATTTCATGCAAGCCACCTAAATTTTAGTCAACCTGACCGGCAAACAGAATCATGCCCAACTAATCAAGAATAAAAAAGGAAATCTCAAGCAAGCATGTATGTTCAGTCCTTCAGTCGTGTTGGACTCTGCAGCCCCATGGATAATAGCCCATTAGGATCTCCTGTCCATCGAATTTTTCAGGCAAGAATACTGGAGTGAGTCGCCACTTCCTACTCCAGGGGGTCTTCCTGACCGAGACTGAACCTACATCTCCTGCATTGGCAGGCAGATTCATTACCACTTGGCGCATTGATAAGTTTCATCCCAAACTTACTGCAAAGGATTGCCTTACTCAAGACAACACCAGCTCTGGGCCCCTGTGCCTTGTTTAGTCTGCAGACATCTCACCCCGATCCACTGTATTGAACTTGCAGTGCTGATAGGAGTGACTAGTGAGCAGGAGGCGGTAAATCCCTGGACACCTCGACACTATACACATGCACTGGAATGTGGGAGGTAAGCTCTCAAGGTCGTGAGCGTGCGGTGCTTCCATCGGGTTCCTGGGGTCTGGGAGAGCAACTGGGGCGTGACGAAGATCCGCTTTGAAATTAAGTCCGAGTTCTGGCCTTGCACCCTAGTGATGAATAATAAGGTGCAAAGCCGGATGGGGGTCTTTGTATCCTGGAGACAACTCGCTCCAGATACGGCTGCACTGACCCAGGTTACTTACTAGGCAACCCCAAGGGAGCCAGTTTTGGGTGGGGCCCGAAGCAAGAGGAGCCTTTTCCAGCTGGCTCACTTGGGACTTATGGCCTAACGCCTCACGAGTCTGTGACAGAACACGATGCTGGATGGAGCCTGGAGCAAGACCAGGGATATGCCTTGAACCAGAGGCCAGAACTAGAAAGCAGGAAGCCGACCATCAGGCCTCCCTGTCACTCCTGAGGACCACTTGTGACCAGACCCCAGGCCACGCACGCATAACGATCTCCATCACCTCTGCAGTAAAGCCTTGCAGCCAACTAGGCTCCGACTGAAAGCACGAGAAACAGAGGATGGGAAGAAGAGGAAAGGAATCTGCCATGCATAATGACCTCCATCACCTCTGCAGTAAAGCCTCCCAACCAACTAGGCTCTGACTGAAAGCACGAGAAACAGAGGATCGAAGAAGAGGAAAGGAATCTGCGCCTACCGCCTGCGCCTTCTGGCACTCCACGAAGACTAACACCGCAATGACTGAGCCAGGCTCCAGCTCGCCTCTCTGCTGGGGATGTACTCACGCACACGAGCCAGCTTTCCCTTTCTCGCTCACTTTCCTCCACTATTTTTCACAGATTACTGGCACACTTCGGAGATATTGGGAGTCTGTTTCCAGACCATGGCAATAGAGAGAATATTCTAGAAAGCGAATCACATGAATTTTTTGGTTTCCCACGGCACATAAAAATTATGTTTACACTATAGTATAGTAAGCATGCGATAGCCGTGCCTCAATTTAAAAATACTTTATTGCTTAAAAAGATGCTGTCCTCTGAGTCTTCAGCAAGTCATAATCTTTCTGCAATAATAACATCAAAGATCGTTGATCACAGATCACCATTACAAACAGAACAATAATCCAAAAGTTTTAAACATTTTGAGAATTACTGAAATATGACACTGAGACGTGAAGTGAGAAAATGCTCTGGGGAAAAATGGCACCAGTAGACTTGTTCTGTGCAGCGGGGACTGCAAACCTACAATCTGTGAAACACTCAGTATCTGTAAAGCCAAATAAAGCAAAGTGCAACAAAACGAGGTCTGCTGGTCAATTGTTGGTTGTTAACAGTGTATTTTGATGCTGGGTTTCAGGACCTCCAAACAGGGTTGGGACTGACCTGGACGAGGGGAGTCAGGTCTCTGCTCTGGGGAAAGACGTGCGCTTCCGGTGAGACGCTCCGTCATAGGGACAATGCACGTGGCTGTCGAGTGGCCGGTTGAGGGGACCACCGTGGGTGCCGGTGGCCAGCTCTCCTAGCATCCACTCCAGCCCCTGGTGGCGAGCCAACCTGCTCTGCCACGGCTGGGGAGGTGAAACTGCGTTTCCCAGATGGCCCTGCCAAGAGGACCTGCCAACTGGGAGACACAGAAAGAGAGGCAGGTGTGAAGGGAGCCCTTGGGCCATGGATCCTGGCAGAGCCGGCACCAGCAGCCTGTCCAGGCAGCTCCCCTCAGGGCTGCAGGGTCAGCGTTCTGTGTCTGCGCCTCTGGGGGCCAAGCTCCCATCACAGCAGAAGCTTCGAGTGTGAGGCTGGGGCTCCCAGAGAGAGAGCCCTGCCGCTGTGTGAGCATCTAAGACCAGGTACCAAGCCCGCTTCTGCCCCAGCCAGCAAAAGAGGCTTCTGTTCTCTGCCCCCAGCCCCGGCTGACACTCTGGGAGCGGGCAGCATTAGCCTTAGAAGCTCTAGAAATATAAAAACTGATGCCCATTCAATTTCAACACTATGGACTATTTATGGACTCTTATAATGAGAAATAAAAAGAATATGCCCATTGTATTAGCCTGTTATGTAAAGGGCATTTTTCAAAAAGCTTCAGAAAATACACTGGTCGAGTGAGTCATCACGACCCTTCGCCTTTGAAAACAGTTGTGTGTTTGGGCCCCAAGTGCACATTGCATTTGTATTTAATGCTACGCAATCGCCAGGAAGATAACTGTGCGAGGGGCCGAGACACACGTGCCCTATGCAATCACGGGAAGATAACTGTGCGAGGGGGCAGAGACGCACGTGCCCAGAGCCGTGGGCGCCAGAGCAGGTGGCCTGGGCTAAAACAGGGGGTCGACTCGCCAACCACAAGCTGTTGAGCAAGTGCTTACTCTCCCTGGGCTTCATTTTCATCTTCTGTAAATTGGAGATAGTCCTAGACACTACATCCCCAGGGAGCCGTGAAGGCGAACTGAACTCAGGTATGTAAAACGTGTGGAGCAGTGTCCAGAGCCTGGTAAGCTGTGCACGTTTGCTGCTGTTAGTATTATTTTATATTAACATGTTGGCTTCTAGACTTACCAGCAAAAGGAAGATGCAGAAAACACGAGGACAGAAATGAAGAATCTACTGCACCGAGTTGGAGACAAGTAATATTCTTAGGGGGCAAACGTCCCCTGGACACAGCTCCTTGCAGTAGCACCTGAGGCCGGGTTGCAAGCCCCCGGGGCGGGTGTGCAGGAGGACCCCCACTAGACATCTGCGAGAGGCCAAGGCAGCCAGGAAGCACGCTTCCCAGGGGTGGGAGCACTGTGGGCAAGGCCTGCCCCACCCCTGCCCCACCTGCTCACCGAGGCTGCAGCGCCCGGGGCCCTGAGTCTGCCTCCGCCGAGCAAGCCCATCAGCTGGAAACAAGAAGCCGTTCTCACCACCCCCAGGGATGTCACCAGGCCAGGGGCCTCCACGGGTGTGAACACCCTCAGCCAGGATTGAAAGGACCCACGAGGGTACAGTACCCCTCATGCCTGCGCCATCAGGGCGGGTCCACGTCTGCATGGCCCAGCACGGTCAGTGCATACTACCAGGAGCCACGGATTGCTAACAAATGCCTCCTCTGAACAAGCAGAGAATCACTGTACGTTTCCTGAAGAAAGCAAAGGATTGAAGGAATGCTGTCAGAACACGCCATCTGCAGTCATTCAGACACCATCGTGGCCTCTAGTGGCTTGCGGCAAAATGAAGGTACGGTCCACTTGGGCGGGTCACTTTTAATCTGATGATACGGGGAACACAGTAAGGCATTTGCAGTGGGAGTAACCTGTAATTGGCTTTCCTTCTCTTACGTAATTTGGATTTAGGGCAGCCAAACTGAGACACAGGATCTGAGCCTATTTGAGGGAACAATGGTCAAGAGCTACATGAAACTGGGACTGTTCCAGCAAACTCGTGATTTGTGGCCATCATAGAAGCAGGGTTCATTTCAAACACACTTTAAGGAAATTGGTCTGCGAAAGCCTTCTGTGGTCTCACTCTCCTAGCCTGAGGTTTCTACCTTGTATGTCCTGCCAGTGCTATTAAGACTCGTTTTAATTAGATGTTTACTTGATTGAACTCATGTGGGAACTTCCATGGCAGACATACAGGATCTCGGTCCTGCGGAGCCTTGTCGGTGGGGAGAAAGAAACAATCGCCCTGAACTAATTGCAAATGATGTGAAAGAAAAGCACAGGTAGTTATGAGGCTATCACAGAGAGCATAATTTGGGTGAGGATCATAGAAGGTACCTCGGTCAGGACTCTTACTGTTACTAATTCTGGCTGATTTAAGAAGGCAAAAAAATATGCTGAAAGGCCCCTGGATACTCACTGGATTGCTGGACGGGCCGGAGAACCTGGCTTAGTGTAGTGCTAAATCACTTTCAGTCGGGTCCGACTCTTTGCGACCCCATGGACTGTAGCCCACCAGGCTCCTCTGTCCATGGGATTCTCCAGGCAAGAAGACTGGAGTGGGTTGCCATTTCCTTCTCCACGGGATCTTCCTGAAGCAGGGATTGAACCCAGGTCTCTTACAACTCCAGCATTGGCAGGCAGTTCTTTACTACTAGCACCAACTGGGAAGCCCATGACGCAGTCCATGGAATTCTCCAGGCCAGAATACTGGAGTGGGTGGCCTTTCCCTTCTCCAGCAGATCTTCCCAACCTAGGGATCAAACCCAGGTCTCCCACATTGCAGGGGGATTCTTTACTAGCTGAGCCACAAGGGAAGCCCCAGCTTAGAGCCTGCTTAGCCTCAAATGTCAGTAATGCCAGGCTGCAGGATAGGAGGTTAATATATAATAGTGAATTGCTTTCATACCAACGATGAACAAATGGAATTTGACATTTAAAACACAGAACCATGGCTCAGTGGTAAAGAATCCACCTGCCAAGCAATAGATACGGGTTGACTTCCTGACTTAGGAAGATCTCCTGGAGGATGAAATGGCAACCCACTCCAGTCTTCTTGCCTGGGAAATCCCATGAGCAGAGGAGCCTGGCGGGCTACAGTCCACAGGATCACAGAGAGTCAGACACGACTCAGCGACTAAACAATAACACCACCACCACCATTTACATTAGCACCCCCTAAGATGAAATACTTGGGTATAAACCTAGCAAAATATATACAAAATCTATATGAGGGAAACTACAAAACTCTGATGAACAGTCTTACGGTAGAAGTAGATAAATTGAGAGATATTCCATGTTTGTGGATGGACTCAATATTACCAAGACATCAGCCCTTCCCAACCTAATCTGTAGATTCAATGCAATCTCAAATTTCAATAAGTTATCGTGTGGATATTGGCAAACTGATTCTAAAGGGTATGGAGAGACAGAGGACCCAGCAGAGCCCCCACAGCCCTGAAGGAGGAGCTTTTCCGAACAAGAGGTGGACACCACGTATTGATGACCGTGGAGAATTAGGAGAGAATGAGACTGAGCCCACCGCGGCCAGGAAGCTACCACAGCACACTCGGCTTGCCTGCCTTCATCTGTGAGTGCACTCACCTTCTGTTTTAAGGTCCTGCTACTTTGAACTCTCTGTTCTTTGTAGCTGGACCTAATCCTCATACACAGTGTGGTACCAGGAGTAGGATTCAAGAGGTGGTTTATTGAACGTTGCGTGGCAGAGGTGGTGAAGACTCGATGTGATGGTCTGAAATTGGCCTCTCCTAGTACTTCAGTGGCTGAAGAGTTGGCAAAACCGACTGTGAGCAACGCTGTGCTAAGTCATGTCGGAGCCTGAGACAAAAGGGAATGAACCCCACCTCTGTCTCACATTTTGATATTGTGTTCATCATAGATTTTTTTTTGTATTGCTTTTAAAACATATCACATTAAAACATTATCTTGATAACTGGGGAGGAAGTTGATCAAGTTGGTAACTTGATAAAGGGAGCTGGTGCCCTTTACATATTTGGCACTTGAGAGAAGTGTCTCACTTCCTCACCCCAGTCCCAGCCCTGCCCCTGAGGTTACACCACACACCATCCAGGGGCATATCAGCAGGACAGATTTAGAATATTTCTGCATGTTGGTAACTTAGGACTTTTTCCAACAAGGTCTTACAAGAGAGAAATTAACTCTGGTTATACTGAGCTTATCTGCAGGCAGAGATGAAGAGGGTAACTTTGCAAAGTGGACTCTACTGACTGTGTTTTGCAACTTAAATTCACTGAGAGCTCATCATTGAGATCTTCTGAGCTGAAAACATCCACTGCTTCTGCATCTGAAACTTCCAGATTGTAAGCAGTGACTTCAAAGTGCCAGCCCATGGCCACGAATTTTTAAAGTAACTTCTTCTAGGTTCTCTCTGCTGGGCAACAGGCACCTCCCCAGCACCTTACTTTGAGAAACCACACACTAAAAGAAAAATCTTGTGATTTTAAGCCATCCCTTGGCACCAACATGATCAAGAATGTGAATGTCTGACTAAAAGGTGCTTATCTGGATAATCTAAAACATGTTTACTTTATCATCACCAAAGAAAAATTGCAAAATTTAAATATTCCCATGAAGATCTCTTGAATGACACAGAATAGACCTGCACACCTCCAGGGGCCTGGCACACGTACAATGAATTTCACATTTTAAAAATTCTATCACATTTTCAAGAGCTATAGAAAAACTTCCTCAGGAATTTTGAATATTAGTTTCTTTTCCTATAAAAACAGAATTAATGATGGTTACACAGTATTTCCAGACAACGCTAGTGGCAAAGAACCCGCCTGTCCATGCAGGGGACTTAAGAGACACAGATTCGAGCCCTGGGTCGGGAAGAGCCCCTGGAGGAGGGCATGGAAACCACTCCAGTATTCTTGCCTGGAGAATCCCCATGGAAAGAGAAGCCTGGCGGGCTTCAGTCCATGTGGTCTCACAGAGTGGGATATGACTGAAGCAACTTAGCATGCACATAATATTTATTGTTGAACTAAATGAGGACTTAGGAAATTTCAAAGCTTGGTACAAATATAAAGAGCTTATGTAACATGACTTCACAAGTTCATAGCTGACTCAAATTCAAAAGATTTTTTTTAGTATTGGAAATCAGTCTTTTACAAGATATACTTTAAAAGAACTAAAAAAAAAAATCAACAATTTATGGCCAGCAATTTTGCTGTCTGATAAACTTAACTAACACAGTAGGGTTTATTGATACTGCTTCTCTGCTAAACAGAAATATTCTGGGAACAGACGCAGAGAACGATAAATAAATATGTGGGTCTGGCAAGGAGCTAAGACAAATGTGGAATTAAAGGACATCCAGACAAAGCCCATAATCATCTCTGGGACTTGGTGGTTCCACACATGCCAATTAAGCATCCCAAGATGCCCCAGCTCCATTAACCATCACTGGTCAGCTCAGAAGGCACCTGTGCTGGGTCCCGGCCAACCTAATTGGATATTTTTGTTTCTCCAAGACATAATTACAATGTGCTTATCTTGTGTCATATACACACTGAGACCAGGTTCATCTGAAAATATACTAATCAGTATCCTGGGACTCACTCAAGGTGGAGAACACTTTTCTTTATAAAAACGAGGAACAGTCAACCCTCCATATCTGTGGTTTATGCATCTGCAGATTTGACCAACCATGGATTAAAAAAATGGTTTTTAAAAAATTCCAAAAATTTCCCAAACACAAAACTTGAATTTCCTACATGTAGGCAGTTATTTACGTAGCATTTCCATTGTATTAGGAATTAGAAGTAATTTGAGATGATTTAAAGTACACAGGAGAATGTGCATAGGTTAGGTGCAAACATTATGCCATTTAATGGGAAGAACTGGAGCATGCATGGAGGCCCTAACCCCAGGGATACTGAAGGATGACCGTTTATCTGGGTACAGAAATGGCATCCCTGACTACCGTCCAGATAAACAAGTGAAAGCATGTTGACGTGAAACCAAGGGGCCCAGAAGCAAAGCTGGTCATTTTAGGTCACATCACTGGACTGTTCTCTTCAAGGAGTTTTAGAGTCACCTTGTCTAGACAAGGGTGACATGAAGTCAGACCCCTAGATGACAAAGCTGTGATATGCCGGTCATGTGTACGGGAGAAGGGAGGTGAGTGTGTGGGGCAGGTAACGTGGAGGCTGCACGTGGCAGAAGTTGTGGAATCTTCCAGGTGGACTTTCTTGAAAGTTATCCGTCTGGTTCTGTGGTTGTCCTATGTATATACTCACAGCAAAATGACTAAGGCAAGAGGAGTCTGAGACCTTAACTCTTTTTGGTGGATGAGGGGCCCTCTCGGTCCGTATTGTCCAACCAGAGACATGGACATAGGTGGTGCGTGAAACAGTCCATTGAGACGTGGCGAAAAATATTACAATTTCTGTTTATATTGACTTCAACTTTTTATTGTGATAAAATATATATAACATAAAATTTGCCCTTTTGACCGTCTTTAAGGGTACAGTTAAGTGACACTAAGGAACTTGCGGTGTTGTGTGACCAATGCCACCGTCCATCTGCAGAGCGTTCACCTTCACAAACTGAAACTCCACACCCTTCAGATACTAGCTTCCACGTGCCCCTCTCCCGGCCTCCGGTAACCTCTGTTCCATCTTCAGTGTCTATGAACTGCTTGATAACCCTACCTACCTCATTTAAATGAAATTACATGTTTGTCTTTTGTGACTGGCTTATTTCACTGGGCATAGTATCAATATTCTCAAGGTTTGCACATGTGGTAGCATGTGTCAAAACTTCCCTCACTTTCACGGCTGAGTAAAATCCCATTGTAAGTGTACAGACTGTGTGTATTGATTCACCTACCAATGGGCACTGAGCTTGCCTTACCTGTTGACCACTGAGAATGACGCTACTATGACATGGGTGTGCAAACATCTGCTTGAGTCCTGCCTTCCTTATTTTGGGGTTACACCCAGAAGTAGAATTACTGAATCATATGGCAATCCTACTTTTAATTTTTTGAGGGACCTCCATGCTGGGAGAAGGTGATGGCACCCCACTCCACTACTTTTGCCTGGAAAACCCCATGGACGGAGGAGCCTGGTGGGCTGCAGTCCATGGGGTCACAAAGAGTCGGACACGACTGAGCAACTTCACTTTCACTTTTCACTTTCATGCATTGGAGAAGGAAATGGCAACCCACTCCAGTGTTCTTGCCTGGAGAATCCCAGGGACGGGGGAGCCTGGTGGGCTGCCGTCTATGGGGTCACACAGAGTCAGACACGACTGAAGTGACTTAGCAGCAGCAGCAGCAGCATGCTGTTTTCCACAGTGATTTCACTATTTTACATTCCCAGAAACAGGGCACAAGTGTTTCAGTTTTATCACATCTTCATCAGCACTTGTTTTTTCTGTTTTGTTTTTTTATTTGTTTTTTTTTTTTGATAGTGGCCATCCTAATGGTGTGAAGCAATGTCTCAGTGTGGTTTGATCTGCATTTCCCTAATGATTAGTGATGTCAAGCCTCCTTTCGTGTACTTACTGGCCATCTGTGTATCTTCTTTATAAAAATGTCTGTTCAAGTTCTTGGCTCATTTTCAAATAAGATTTTCGTTGTTATTGGGATGTAGGGGTTCTGTGTGTATGCTGGATAATAACTCTTTTCAGACAAAAGTTTAGTAACTATATCTTCCCGTCCTGTGGGTTATCTTTTCATTCTGTAGATAGTTTCTTCTGATGCATGAAATTTTAAATTTTGATGCATTCCAATTTATCTTATTTTCTCTTTGCTACTTATGCTTTTGATACCATATCCAAGAAAACATTGCCAAGTCCAATGTCATAGAACTTTCTCTATATGTTTCCCTCTGTAAGAGTTTCATAGTTTTATGTCATGGTCTTTGGTCCACTTTGAGTTAAACTTTTGCATATGATATAAGATAAGGGTCCAGTTTCACTCTTTGGCCTGTGGATATCCAGTTTTTCCAGCATAATTTGTTGAAAAGTCTGTTCTTCCCCTACTGAATGGTCTTGGCACCCTGGTCAAAAACCATTTGACTCTATTTCTGAGGGTTTACTCCTGGGCTGTCTGTTCTCTTCCATTGGTCGATATGTCCGTCACTCTGTTTTGATTACTATATATTTGTAGTAAGCTTTGAAATTAAGAAAGGCGAAGCCTTCATATTTATTCTTCTTTTAAAAATTGTTTTGGTTATTTGATGTCCCTCAAGATCTCATATGAATTGTAAAATATTTTTCTATTTCTGTAAAAAACAACAACAACAATGTTTGGGGGATTTTGATAGAGATTGCTTTGAATCTGCAGATCATTCCGGGTAGAATGGACTTCTTAACAATATTGAGTCTTCTAACTGATAACGTGGGCTGTCTTTCCATTTATACTTTCCTCGCTAATTTATTTCAGCAACGTTTTGTAGTTTTCAGCGTACAAACCTTTGTCTCCTTGGTGAAGCTTATTCCTAAATTATTTTATTCTTTTCGTACTACTGCAAACAGAATTGTTTCCTTAATTTCTTTTCAGATCGCTCATCACTGGTGTGTGTGGAAATGCACCTAATTTTTGCATGTTGATTTTGATTCTGCGCAGAGGATTACTAGTATCTTGTTCCTCAGGATATTAGCCATCATCGAAGTGCACATAGCTTTGAGGGAAGAAGACATTCAGCTGCAAGAGACAGAAAACCAGCCGCAGTGACTTCAGACTGAAGGGGGTTGTTTTCCTCTTGTAGCAAGAATCTTGAGGCAGGCAGGCAGGGGAACTGCCCACCGCTTCAGGAATGATGAAGAAGCCCGGTGCCTTCTGTCTTCCATCTCTGCCTTCCTCACCAAGTGGCTTTTGTCTTCAAGACAAAACTGCTGCTGCATCACAGAGAGCCGTCTCTATTAACAGATGTCTCAGCTGCATCGCAGGTGGGAAGAAGGGCAAAGAGAAAAACAGAGTCTCTGAGGGTGTCTGCTCCAGGGTACACAGGAGGAACGCTCAACTGCCTTCATTTTAAGAGTCATTTTACACACCCCAGCCATTCCCCGCTGCTGAAAGCATTAGCCACTGGCTGTCATTATGTCAGTCTGTCATTGTTAATGAGACAGCACTCATTTTATCATCCTTAATTTTCCATTTATCATTCTTAATTTACCATAAAACTGTATGTCAACTCCCCTCTTAGCAAAACATGTCAGCAATGGCAAAATGTTGACATTAATATAATAGTGTTCCTTAGCAATATTATATGTGGTTTACTCTGCATTTCTCTAAGAAGTGCTACATGCTCGCTTTCCTAGAGGGCGATCACGTTGCGGAAGCATCCCAAGGTGGTGTTTGCTGGGCACCAGGACTCCACAGTGGTGGACCTACAAACCAGGGTTCCAAGGGGATGCCTGGGCATTTTCCCTTCTAGAGAAGAAAGGAAAATGCAAACGTAATTTCTGGCAGAACACCCTGAATTGTGTTATGCGTGTGTGTAGCTATAAACAGCTTAAGCACATATGCATAGCATATAAGTGGTAGTGTTTTGAATGACAGCCCGCATTTCCAAATGTCCACATAATATAACTTTCTTTACCTTCTTGGCCAGTTTACTTTCTATTTGACTCATAAGCTACGAAGGCATGTTAGTCTCGCCTTCATGAACTTCTGCCTCCACTACAATGGCTGGAGCGTCATTGCAGGACCCTCGGCAGCAGCAAGACTTGGGGAATTACAGGAAAATCCCCTCCTTTGTCATCTGCCCACAAGTTGCCATGGAGACCATCCACGTCCTCAGGTCCAGATGCGCTCTTCCTTTCTGAGTCATGGTGGGGACACTGGAATCTTCCCAAAGTGGCCCGCCTCCCTAGATGCCCCTCCCAGCCTCCTCCTCCAGGGTCTTGACACCTTGCTGGAAGCTTTTCTGCTAACTTGTCTCCTGAGCCCAAGTAGATCTTTTTATTGCCTGGGGATGGGAAATTCTGTGTTCTCCATGCTTTCTAGCAGGGGTTTTGTCTGTGCCTTAAATCTCTTCACCTGCTCTAGGCTTGGACTTTTAGAAACCAAAGTAAAAATGGCTTTTAAAATGATCTGTGCTGTCGATCCTGACACAACCCTCCCCTTAGACGGTTAATCAAGAGTCAATGGGTCACGTTATCTGATCGAGAGTGGCAGAAAGGAAAAAGAGAAATGCAGACAGGGAAAGATCAGAGATCGTCACGTCCAGAGATATGCTCCTGCTATAGGTTCTATACGAATATGTGTATACATGTGTACATGTATATGGACATATACAAGTGTGTGCCCAAAATGTCCTTGCCAGTGTTAATATTTACTGCTTCAGAAGAACATTTTTAAAACTATAAACTATGTTTCTGTTAATATATCCAACTCAATGTTATTTGACTCTCACTTTGTCACTGGAAATGGAGAGAATAAAATATTCCAAAGAATTCTAGGTCTTGTTTTTTCCCTTAAAAAAGTCTTAATTGAATTGAGGTTTAGACTCTAAGTATAAAGATACATCCAAAAGATAAACAGGAAATTACAACCATTCAACATGTACAGAAGCTGTAATTCAAACAACATATGGTAATGTTGAGCAGGGAGACTCGTAATAATTAACATTTGTAAATTGCTTTTCATTTACTTGCATGTATAATTTAATTTGATGCTTGCAATAGCCCTGAAAAGTATGTTGTGATTATTATCTCTGTTTTACAGATGAGGGGGAAAAGTAGGACACCGTGATGAAGAAATTTCTCCAAATTCACACCATTAGTCAGCGGGAGCGATTCACGTGAAAACTTTGCTTGTGTTACAGATTCCAAAACAAGGTGAAAGATGAAGACGATAGAAATGGGTATTATATGTAGGTGTGTCTTTGAGTGAACGCCTCATGTAAACCTCTATATTGGTGAGTTGAATCGTGTAATGTGCTGTGTGCGCTAAGACGCTCTGGTCATGTGCAATTCTTTGCACCCCCCTGGACTGTAGCCAGCCAGGCTCCTCTGTCCTTGGGATTCTCCAGGCAAGAATACTGCAGTGGGTTGCCATTTCCTTCTCCAGGGTATCTTCCCAACCCAGGGATCAAGCTTGTATCTTCTGCATTGGCAGGCAAGTTTAACCACCAGCACCACCTGGGAAGCCTTTGTTGAACTGTACAATACCAGGGCTTTAAATCCAACCTAATCAGGATCTTTGGAGGTGAATCCCAGGGACTGGTGTTTTTGAAAGTTCCTAGGTGGTTCTTCAATCAGCAGCCAGGATCAAGAATCACTAGGTTTTTGGGGTGTTTTTTTTTGCTGTTGCTGTTGTTTGTTACGCAAATGAAGGGTACATTGAGAGACAGAGGGAGAGACAGCCACAGTGCCAGAGCAAAGAGAAGGGGGAGCGTGGAGCGGTTGGGTGTTTAGAGCCGCCCCGGGGTGGGGCGGCTGGGCAACTGCTTGATAAAACGCGCTTTGAGTAACCGTGCAAGGTCATGAGGCACCACTAGTATAGAGTGTAAAGGAAGCTCAGTGTCGTTACTTACTGTCCAGTAATATTTGCATTTACACCTGAGTTTACAATAAACGTGCTCAAAAACATTTAAACTCTTTAAATGGTTTTTTCGGCCCTCTGGAGTCTCTGTTGCTCAAAAAGCATAAAAGTGGCAGAGCATTTCTCAGTGTTTGAGACAACTAGAGTAAGAAGCTATTTACTTGCCACAGAAATGGATAAAGTAGAACCAAATAAAAGTCGGTCTGAACGTTTCCTAAACAAAATACAAAATGGACCTTTAATCATCACTAGTGTGGAGCATTGCTGGGTTGGTCTCCCAAGCAGATATACAGAATCCCATGCACAGAGATTACATTTCTCCATTTCCTTACCACACTTAGTGTTATTGAACTTTTCATTTTGGCCAGTTTGGTGAAGTGAGCAAAGAAGAAATGAAGACAAAGAAATATGTACAAGAATAAAAGGCAAACTTTTCATTCATAGGAGGAAAAATAAAGAAGCTATGGATGCAATAATTGATGGAGTGCACAGAGCAGTTAACATATATTAATTACATCTACAATTTCAGTAAATTAAAATTTCAGACCTAAGAAACCTATATGCAGGTCAGGAAGCAACAGTTAGAACCGGACATGGAACAACAGACTGGTTCCAAATAGGAAAAGGAGTACGTCAAGGCTGTATATTGTCACTCTGTTTATTTAACTTCTATGCAGAGTACATCATGAGAAATGCTGGGCTGGAAGAAGCACAAGCTGGAATCAAGATTGCTGGGAGAAATATCAATAACCTCAGATATGCAGATGATACCACCCCTATGGTAGAAAGTGAAGAACTAAACAGCCTCTTGATAAAAGTGAAAGAGGAGAGTGAAAAAGTTGGCTTAAAGCTCAACATTCAGAAAACCAAGATCATGGCATCTGGTCCCATCATTTCATAGAAAATAGATGGGGAAACAGTAGAAACAGTGGCTGACTTTATTTTTTTTAAGCTCCAAAATCACTGCAGATGGTGATTTCAGCTATGAAATTAAAAGACACTTACTCCTTGGAAGGAAAGTTGTGACCAACCTAGATAGCATATTGAAAAGCAGAGACATTACTTTGCCAACAAAGGTCCATCTAGTCAAGGCTATGGTTTTTCCTGTGGTCATGTATGGATGTGAGAGTTGGACTGTGAAGAAAGCTGAGCGCCCAAGAATTGATGCATTTGAACTGTGGTGTTGGAGAAGACTCTTGAGAGTCCCTTGGACTGCAAGGAGATCCAACCAGTCCATCCTAAAGGAGATAGTCCTGGGTGTTCATTGGAAGGACTGATGTTGAAGCTGAAACTCCAATACTTTGGCCACCTGATGGGAAGAGTTGACTCATTGGAAAAGACCCTGATGCTGGGAGGGATTGGGGGCAGGAGGAGAAGGGGATGACAGAGGATGAGATGGCTGGATGGCATCACCAACTCGATGGACGTGAGTTTGAGTGAACTCTGGGAGTTGGTGATGGACAGGGAGGCCTGGCGTGCTGCGATTCATGGGGTCTCAAAGAGTCGGACACGACTGAGCAACTGAAATGAACTGAACTAAACTGAACTGAACACTGAGCCACAAAGCAAGTTGCACAAGGACACATACAGTATGACGCCATTTAAAAAAAAGTTTTAAAATATGCAAAACACAATGTATTTGTGAACCATACGAAATAAAGATACAAAATCATGCATGGGAAAACACACACCAACTTCGGGTGTTTCCTAAGGCAGGGGAAAAAGCCTGAGAGTGGACATAAACAGTTTTTGAAACATCTTATTCCATAACACTATTACAGAAGTCAAGTATATGAAGCAGATGTAAAACATTAGCAAACAGGTCTTTCTTTTATTATTTTAAAAATAATTTTGTTTATTTATTTTTGTTTGTATTTCTGTGCTGGTCTCCATTGCTGCATGGGCTTTTCTCTAGTTGTGGCGTTAGGGGCTGCTCTCTTTGCGGTGGCTTCTCCTGCTGCGGAGCACAGGCTCTAGGGCTCGTGGACTTAGTGGTCGCAGCTCTCGGGCTCCAGAGCACAGGCTCAGTACTTGAGGCGCACGGGCTCAGTTGCTCCGAGGGATGTGGAATCTTCTAAGATCAGGGCTCAAACCCATGTCTCCTGCATCCGCAGGAGGATTCTTGACCACTGAGCCACCAGGGAAGCCCAAGTCTTTCTTTTAGAAATAAGACAGAAGGCAATGATCCTCATAATATGAGGGGAGAACAGGTCGGGGGTTTGCAGTGGGTGACCCAGTCCTTTCAGTGAAGTGGGCATCGAGTTCTTCTGCTGAGAGAAGGGGCTGGGGGCAAGCTGGAGGTTCCAGGAGAGTGAAAACACAAACAACTGTGGACAGAGGTTTGCAGGGAATTGACTGGGGGTGAAGAGAAAGGTTACAGATGCTGGAAGCTCTTGGCCCTGCGGCTCCAGCTCTCAGCTTACTCCAGTGGGCTCAGCAATATGGGATTCAGAAGAAAAGAATGAAGATGGAGTCAGCACAGTGGAAGAGGGCTAAGGAGGGAAGGTGAGGAGTGTATTAGTATTGTTCAGATTTACCTGGCAGTTGTGGAACAAGGAGAGCGGGGGTCTCAGGAGGACACAGTCACCTAAGAAAATGCACTGGCCCGGTCAGCCTTTCCCAAAATGTGCTTTCTAGAACACTAGGCCTTTGAAGTGAAGTGAAGTCGCTCAGTCGTGTCCGACTCTTTGCGACCCCATGGACTGCAGCATGCCAGGCCCATCTGTCCTTGGGATTCTCCAGGCAAGAATACTGGAGTGGGTTGCCATTTCCTTCTCCAAGGGATCTTCCCGACCCAGGGATTGAACCTGGGTCTCCAGCATTCCAGGCAGACGTTTTAACCTCTGAGCCACCAGGGAAGGAGAGACCTTTAAAACATGCTTTAAAAAACCAGTTGTCAAATTATTTTGGAAAACCTTGGAGCTTCACAAAGAATATGAATATAGTAAAGTGTCCACAGGGACTTCCCTGTGATCTAGTGGCTTAGACCTCACCTTCCAGAGCTAGGGGGGTGGGTTCAGTCCCTGGTTGGGGAGATAGGATTCCACAGGCCTTGCAGCCAATAAACTGAAATATAAAATGGAGGCAATATTGTAACAAATTCAGTAAAGGCTTTAAAAACGGTCCATGTCAAAAAAAAAAAATCTAAAATTAAAATAAAGCAGTGGGGGGGAGTCTACAAAGTCCAGAATAAACTTGTTTTGTAACCTAGCACTTAGAAAGCGTATGTGACCCAGAGATAATTTGGAGATACTTTCTCACGTAACTCATACCAACAGCTGGGGCAATTGCTTCTACTGGTCAGAGTAAGGTAGGCTGTGCGGGTGCTACAGATCAGCCTCAGAATCCAGCAGCTGAGCCAGTTCAGTTCAGTTGCTCATTCGTGTCTGACTCTTTGTGACCCCATGGACTGCAGCACGTCAGGCTTAACTGTCCTCCACTATCTCTCAGAGTTCACTCAAACTCACGTCCATCGAGTTGGTGATGCCATCCAGCCATCTCATCCTCTGTCGTCCCCTTCTCCTCCTGCCCCCAATCCCTCCCAGCATCAGAGTCTTTTCCAATGAGTCAGCTCTTCGTATCAGATGGCCAAAGTATTGGAGTTTCAGCTTCAACATTGGTCCTTCCAATGAACAACCAGGACTGATCTTTAGGATGGACTGGTTTGGCCCTCCTTGCAGTCCAAGGGACTCTCAAGAGTCTTCTCCAACACCACAGTTCAAAAGCATTAAACATGTATATTATCATATGTGAAATAGATCACCAGTCCAGGTTCGATGCGTGAGACAGGGTGCTCAGGGCTGGTGCACTGGGATGACCCTGTGGGATGGGATGGGGAGGGAGGTGGAGGAGGGTTCAGGATGGGGAACACATGTACAGCCATGGCTGATTCACGTCAATGTATGGCAAAAACCACTGCAATATTGTGAAGTAGCCTCCAATTAAAATAAATAAATTAATTTTTTTAAAAAGCAAAAAAAAAGCATCAATTTCTTGGTGCTTTCTTTATAGTCCAACTCTCACATCCCTACATGACTACTGGAAAAACCAAAGCTTTGACTAGACGGACCTTTGTTGGCAAAGGCATGTCTCTGCTGCAACAGGTCAACTCAGAATCCAGCAGCTGAGCCAACCTGGGTCCAAATGGCCACGCAGGAACCCGAGCTGATGGAGGTGGTGGAGGTCCCAGAGCCCTGTGACCATCGCAGAGTATGGCTCCAGGGCAGGCAGCAGGCCCCTGGAGAGTCAGAGCTCACTCTGACCTGGAGGATACGCGTTGCTGCTGCCAGGAGCTCATGGCCGTAACTAGTCGCATGGCCCCACCTCACCGTGTGCCAAGAACATCTGACGTCACAGGACACACGAGTTTTTCCAGTTCAAGGAGGGTGTGAAGAGAGTATTCTTAGATGTAAAGAAGAAAAGGCTCTGCTCTTTCCTGTCATTGAAGCAGAGAAGAAAGAGAAGGAGGAGAAGGGGGAGGGGAGGAGAGGGAGGAGCTGGAGGAGAGATGGGGTCAGGGAAGAGAAGGAGGAGGGGGAGGAGGGGAAGGAGGAGGGGGAGGAGAAAGGAGGGCAGGGAAGAGATGGAGGAGTGGAGGGAGGAGGGGAGGAGGGGAGGAGGGGAGGGCAGGAGGGGGAGGAGAGATGGGGCAGGGAAGAGATGGAGGAGTAGAGGGAGGAGGGGAGGAGGGGAGGGCAGGAGGGGGAGGAGAGATGGGGCAGGGAAGAGATGGAGGAGTGGAGGGAGGAGGGGAGGAGGGGAGGGGAGGAGGGGGAGGAGAGATGGGGCAGGGAAGAGATGGGGGAGGGGGAGGAGAGAAGGGGAGGATGGAGAGGCTGCTGGGCAGCATGGCTTACCAAGGGCTTGCTCTATTTCAGGCGTCCACTAAGCGCTTGCAGGACATGCACCATGTCATCTGTTCCCCCAAGAACCCTCAGTAAGATGCATTATTACCCCCATTTTGCAACTCCAATCACTGAAGCTTAGAAAGGCCAGCTGAGCTGTTTGAGGTCACAGCACAGGAACTCAAGTCAGACTGCCGCCTCCCAGGTGGCAAAGCCCATACCCACCATGGCCGTGCTCACCAACCCCACACTGCGACCCTGAGTTCTGGATGGCCAGGCCTCTACACACAGCTCCTCATTTCATCCTCAAAACAAGCCTGCTGGCTGGACGGTGTGCATGTGGCGAGAGAGGGATTTGAACCCAGTTCTCACTGGCTCCCAAAGTCCAGGTGAGCACACCAGCTCAGACCTCTTTCTCTACTGTTTTGATCATGGTGTGTGGAGTCTTCACACTTCCGTCAGCTAGCTCACCTTCACACACAATATCCTGGACCATACCGGCAGACAGACCCTGTTTCACTGGGGCCAGAAGGATGCTCACAGCTTCATCTAGATCTTCCTAGAAGGCGACGCTCTCGGCTCTACTGCAGAAGCTCCTTCCTGTTGGAAAACTCAAATCCTGGTACCTTGAAGCCCCCCCACCCCCAAGTTGTATCTTGTTGTGAACGTCCTTCTTCTTCCTCCGAGGCCATCACAAAGCTTCCCTACTTTTCTCTCTGAGTCTGGCATTCACTCCTCAGGAAATCTTTGTGTCGACTGCAAACTGGAAGATTTAAACATAAGCAATTAAAACTCAAAGTCAAAGGTGACTGTCTTTGAGGAAGGAAAGTAATATGAGTAACAGGGAGACGTAGACTCCCAGCTGTGTGGTTCCTCTGGGTCCAAATTAAAAGGTCCATGAAACCATCCCCCAGAGTCCCACCCCCAGGCACAGTGGGTTCAGGGAAGACCTGAAGACCCATCTGGCTGATGTCACAAGTGGCTGGCGAGCCCGGAGGCTTGCTTCTCCGGGCACTTAAATGATGGACAGTCCAGGCAGAGAGCCTGGGACCCGACGGACGCGGCCACAGCTGGAGGTGGAGGGAGGCTGAGTCCCATGTCTCTACGGGGCCGTGTGAACAGCACATCAGAAGCACACGGTGGGCCACCGGTTCACAAGGCAAGCGGCCCCAGCAGTGGGGATGTGAGGGTTATAGAGGAACCGTGTGCACCAGGGCTCAACACATGCCTTCTGTGCGCTTATTTCCTTGGTCTCCCACATAAACATGTCTGAAGGTCGGTGTCCGTGGCACAGGTGGTCCCGTGACGTCACCAGCGACCCTGCCGACGTCTCGTCTTCTGTGCCTGCTCAAGGTGTCTGTCTTCGGTGGAGAATGGCTGCTGCTGCTGTAGAGACGTCCAGGCTTTACAGCTGCTTTAGAGATGTCCGGGGGGATGGAGGAGGTGGACCCCTCAACTCTTGCTGAAATCTTACGAACTGCACCATGGAGACAAGGAAATTCAGCTTTTCGGCTGGCTGCCTTGCTGCCTTCCCCAAATTCCAACCCTGAGGGATGAGGGGGAGATGGAAGTGAGGTGGTGCTTCATGGCCCCAGCCCCTCAAGGACGCCAGTAAACCACACACACTCACAGGCGACTCTGGAGACTCTGCCCAGCCTGAGAGGACGCTCGCTTCACCGTGACGTTTGCAGTCCAGGGGGCGGGCCAGGTCTCAGCCTCACCACGCGTCTCCCGCAGAGCAGACGTCACCTCTGCCTTGCCCAGTTGGCCGAGGATTCTAGATGCGGGGCTCGGCTCCCCACGGCGAGATGCTTCACCACCCAGTGCTGCCCAGGTCTGCCCTTTGCGTCTTGCAAACCTGCCGCTCAGCTTTAGCCCAGACCCCAGCAGGTGGTTCTCTTGGAAGTCCAGAGGATTCTGCTCACTGATCCCCTGCGGGGGTTCTCTGAGAACGCTCCCCTCTCTCTGCAGTACCCTTCACTAGCGCTTGCTGACACAGAAACAACAGCGGTTAAGGACCACCGTGTGGCGGGCACTGTGCGTGGTGTGGAGTCTGCAGAGACAAAAGTACTTCCCTTCTGGAGAATTCAGATACTAGTGGGACAAACAGGTGCACAAAGGCTTGCAGTGTGACCCAGGAGGGCTGCAGAGGATGAGGCCGGACTCTTTATAGAACTTCACTGTGCTGTGCAGGCTCAGTCATGGCCAACTCTTTCCAGCTCTATGGACAGCACGCCAGGCTCCCTCACTATCCCTCGCCGTCTCCCGGCGCTTGCTCAAACTCATGCCCATTGAGTCAGTGAAGCCATCCCACCATCTCATCCTCTGTTGCCCCCTTCTCCTCCTGCCTTCAATCTTTCCCAGCATCAGGGTCTTTTCCAATGAGTTGGCTCTTCCCATCAGGTGGCCAAAGTACTGGAGATTTTCTCATCTTACAGAAGACAGCTGTATCCCTCACCCACCCCAAGTCTTGGTTGGGATCTTTGCTGCAGGAGGATGTGTGAAACAACAAGATAAATTCAAGTTAATGATAAACCAAGGCCCTTAAGCTCACAAGGCTTTCTGTCCTTCCCTGTCTGGCACTTATTTCTGCAACAAGGGCAAGCTGGTCCACAGGGGCTCATAACTCAGAAGATTCAGAGCAGCACAGGCTGCGATGTTGATCCATTAAAATGTAATTTTTGCAGAACTATCAGATTTTCCAAAAAATAATAAATCATACACACAAACAAATATTCCACCTGATATCTTTCAGATAGGGCACTCTTTGTTCAATAGAATAATGAAAATTTGTTTTAACCAATAATATGAAATATTTACTCAAATGATAGTCAATCCTGAACTTTTTTCATCTTATAAAATATTTAATACTTCCTATATCCTGTTAGGGTTTCCCGGGTGGCTCAGTGGTAAAGAATCTGCCTGCCAGTGAAGGAGACATGGGTTCAATCCCTGGGTCAGGAAGAGCCCCTGGAGAGGGGATGGCAACCCCTCCAGTATTCTTGCCTGGAGAATCCTGTGGACAGAGGAGCCTGGCGGTTACAGTCCATGGGGTTGCAAAGAGTCAGACTCAACTGAGAAGCAAACACTTTCACTTCCCAGATACAAACACGGGGACCATTCAGGTCCTGGGAGAGGTGGTGTGTGATGAAGGCCTTGTCAGTGGTGCCCCCCAGGGAGCCCCCCAGGAACTCGCAGGTGGGAGAACTCACAGGGGGTCAGATGGTAGGGGTCGGGATGTGTAAGGAGCTGGGCGGGGCTGGGGGAGGTGACTAGGATGCAGGAAGGGGGCGGGGCTTCCCAGGCGGGGTGCCCAGGTGCCCAGGAGTGGACAGAGCTGACCCAAGTGGGTTGAACAGTAAGGATGGCCGCAGAGTGTTAAATGCAGGGGCCGGCCTGGCTGCTAAGGCATCATTCCTTCAGCCGGCAGACATTCACCAAGCTCCTCTTCAGGAGGTACTGCAGAAATCCAGTGGGGCGGGCAGCTCAGCTTGACCCTCACAGACACTGACCCAGAACCGGGATGGTGAGTGGGGCTGGGAAGTCAATGATAAGATGCTTAGGAGGGGCGTTCTGACCTGGGCTGGGGCGTGTGAGAGTCACGAGCATCAGGGCAGACTGGGAGGTGGGTGGGAGGCTGGAAAATGTGTGAGTCAGACGGGGAGCGTCTCCAGAGTCCAGGAGAGGCCACTGCTCCCTGTTCTCAGCATTCTGGGAGTGCAAAGGCACCGCATGTTCTCCAGGGACAGTTAGGGCCAGCCTGCAGGATGGGTTTGGACAGAGAGGGAGTGTCCACCAGCAAGCCAGTGAGGGAGATGCCAGGAGAAATTAGGGGACAGCGCACATCCTGTGTCTTCGGGTTCCAAGACCACAGGGAGGACGGATGCACCACACCCTTGATTTACGAAAAGTTTGACACCACACTCCCTAGACAGCCTCTAGCCACCAGACATGCTTCCAAGGGAGGACTTGAGATCAGGGGCACGGGGGGAACATGTGGTGTATATAAATCTCAATAGAAAACAAACAGGAAACAGTGCTCTCATTTTGAAAGTATCATTACATTTTCTCATACACATTTCAAACTATTACCAGCTTCTTTCTCTTTCTGTCCTTGTTTTCTTTTAACATTTATTCATGTTCTTGTGGATGATTATTATAGTCAGAGTGTTTGCAAGGAGCCCAAAACCCACGGCTCTAAGGATCTCACCTCAGCGGGGCAGAGAGGAAGTGCAGAAATGGGGTGGGGCCTTTCACTGCCCAGCAGTGGACACCAGCAACCCAGACCGTGGGGTCACACCTCAGTCCGGCCCCTGGACCGCGAGCGAGTGCTTGGTAGCTGCTTCCGAGGAACATCTGGGATGTGTGTGCACATAAGGCGTCGGCACAAGACTGGGTCCATTCGGGCAGGGCCGGTGCGCGGGGCTGGTGGCAGCTGAGCTCCAACCTACTTGTCTGAGGCCGGGCCTGCAGGACCCAAGCTGCAGGTGTGATTCCTGGGATCCCTGAGGGGTTGGCTAGCTCAGCCCCGAGGAGACCAGCTCCGTCCACCAGCCTGGCCAGCGTTGGACAAGGGGAGCCACGTGGCAGGAGCTGGGGGTCAGCCTCTCAGCAGCTGAGTCAGCTTCGTCGTATCTGCATCTGCCTCCTCTGTCACGTCTTCAGCCTCCCGTCCTGAGAGCCGTGCCGTGAACATCAAATTCTCCTGCTGAGATTTGAGGCAGGAGGCAGGATCCACTGGGTGGATCAAAGGCCTGGAGCTGGCAGGAGCCAAGATTTGCTTCCCATCTTCATGGAAGATAATCGGTTCTTGACATGAGAAAGTACTGAAGGCCAAAGGAGAGTCGGTGTGAATTGGAACCAGAGGCTCAAGGAAGCAGAGGGGTACGACCCCACCCTCTCCTGCAGGAACACAAATTCCTACATGCAGGGCTCCGAGCACCAGATGTTAACAGGCAGAGCCACATCACCTGTCTCTGAAACACCCACGGCTGTTCCTCCGACCGCGAGCTTGCTTCTGGCGAGCGACTTGGGCTCATCATTGGAGGTTCTCCTTCCCTTTTAGAAGTTTAAAATGTGTGTCTGAGCCTACGTTCAGTGGCTCCTGTCTACCTACGGGAGAGAGAAGATGTCAGATCCTTGCCAGGCCAGATGGTCTGGCTTTATCTTCATTCTGGCTAAAAAGGAGGTACAGCCTGTTCCGGGTCGTCACGCACACCAGGTGTGTCCCTGCGAGGAAGCCACCGTGGTCAGTCTTTCTTTAAAGAGCCTCTGCGGTGCTGCAGTAAAAGCTAGGCCTCCAAGTGCTTTAAGGCCATGGTTTTAATTGTTTTACTCTAAGAAGGCATCAGCCAAAATGGAGATGTGTTATTTTTACTTGTTTAACTGGAATCTATAATTCTTTCCATGGCATTTCCTATTCTGTCCCCAAAGTGGGTGCCAAACCTTGATCTGCTTCCTAAAGATACATCTTTCTGGACTCAAATCTGAGCAGGTGGGGCAAAGTAGGAATGGCGGAAAAGACGAATAAAGTGTGAAATTGTGGAATTAAAAAAAAAATGAGTCCATGGGAATAATTAGCATGCCATCTTTGTTATTACACAAATTCTTTCCAGATTATTATTTAGATGCTCATTTTGGAAACCAAAACATCTATAGGAAAACATAAAAATAATTAAAGCCAACACATCTAAATATTAATATTCTCAATGCCTTTTAAAAATACTTGGTTGAGGTGATAGTCAACAATTTTTTGACCTACAAAGATGTTAATTACCCATGATTTTCTCCAGGGGACCTTCTCATCCTAGGGATTGAACCTGGGTCTCCTGTGTTAGCAGGAGGATTCTTTTCTATCTGAGCTACCAGTGAAGCCCCCTTTGATCTAATGCTAAGACCTTATTGGATAAATGGGTTCAGATTATTAGTAGAAAATATAAATAGCTTAAAACACGTAAAAAAGATGTGTGACCTTCCTAATAATTAAGTCGATGCAAATACGAAGCAAAAGCAACCCATCTGAAGCTGTCATAAACAGCCGGGATGTGTGAGTCGGCCTGTTCCGGGCTGTGTGGAGGAAAACAAGGACAGCGCTGGAGGGGATACAAGAGGATATAGGCTTTTCAGGAAGCAAATTGGCAATAATGTAACAAATTTTTTTTAAATGTTCAAATCTTAGTTCTAGCAATTTCAGTTTTGTGAATTTATCCAGGGGAAAATATGTTCTGTCCAAAGATGTACATTGCAGTATTTACAATGGTGAAAATTTAGGGGACATCCCTGGTGGTCCAGGGTGAAGAGTCTGCTTGCCACTGCAGGGGACATGGGTTTGATCTCTGGTCTGAGGCCTGAGATCCCATATGCTGCAGGGCGGCTAAGCCCACGCGCCACAGCTACTGAGCCTGTGCTCTGCAACAAGAGACGCCACCACAATGAGAAGCCCTCCTACCGCAGCAAAGAGGAGAACCCATCGCTGCAACTAGAGAAAAGCTTGTGTACAGCAACAGAGCCCCCCAGAATTCTGGAAGCAAACCCTCGTTCAAGATCAGAGAAATTAGGCAGTAATTAGAAGCATGGAAAACAGAGTCAAACAAACTTGTCTGTAAATCCCTTTGTCTGTTTAATAATTGTGTCACGTTAGACAAACTGCTAAAACTCTGAGCCTCAATTTCTTACCAATTTACATGACAAGGATAGTCTCTACCTCATTGGGCTGTTGTTGAAACGACATTTAAAAGAATGTATATACATTGCTTGAAACAGTGGAATGTAGCAAATACTAGCTTCTCTGCATTATTATTATTACTTGGTCATCTTCAGTTTAGTTCAGTCATTGAAAGGATGTGCAAGCATAATTTGTAGTAATAGAGGAAATGCCGTATTATGTTATATGAAAAATCAAAGCATACAGTTAAATAGAGATCATGGTCCAGACTCTGGAAGACATGCCAGAAAAAGACGACAAAGATGCATGAAATACAAGCCACGATTTAACAGGGGCTATCTGGGTCTTGGAATTAGAAGAGATTTTCCTACACACTTTTAACGTCTGTGTCATTTCCAACTTAGTTATAATAAGCATGTGTTATCTTTATCATTGAGAAGGCTAAACTGTAATTTCTCACATACAGACCCTCTGGTATTGACCTGCAGACAGAACAGGTAATTATTTTTGTCCCTGGCTCCCAGGAAGGATGGGAGAGCAGCTGGGTACAGGGACAGAGACCAGACAAGGGGCTGGGACACGTGGCTTTAGGACCCTGGGTCTGCAACCCCGGCCAGGGCAGGCTGAGCTCCCGTCAGGGGAGGGGTGGTCAGAAAGACCGAGGCTTCACTCTGGGGCCCATCACTCCCCTCAGGAGGCTGCCCGACCCGTAGTCCCCTGGTTCTCTGAGATACCATGGTTCTCTGGCTGGTGTTGCAATGGAATAATTCCACTGAATTGTGAACAGTGAAAGTGTTCAACGCTCAGTCATGTCCGACTCTTTGTGACCCCAGGGACTGTGACCCCGCCAGGCTCTTCTGTCCATGGGATTCTCCAGGCAAGGATACTAGTGTGGATTGCCATTCCCTTCTCCAGGGGATCTTCCTGACCCAGGGATCAAACTCATGTTTCCTGCATTGCAGGCAGATTCTTTACCATTGGAACCACCAGGGCAGCTCTGTGTCTGGAATAAAGACTGCTTTGGGAAGGTGATAAAATCGGTGGATTCCCTCCTCTGCTAAGTGAACCCACACACAATTTTGCCTGACAGTTTCAGGGCTCATAAAACCCTTCCTCTGACCTCGGGGTTCTTTAAACCCCAGATACCATATTAAAGTGTGGGCAGTTTTGAAGACACTAAACGCTATTTATTAAAGGTTCCCAGTGCAAGAAGGGAAGATGGTTTCCAACATTAAATTTATGATCTGGTAACTCAAGACACACTCCCTCATGGCTGGTCCCGGAGGCACCTTCTGTAATGAAGACAGCTTGTCGGAACTGGTACCCAAAGGGTCCACAGAACTAATTCAGCATAAATCACCCAAAGGGAGGCCATCTCTAGGTCTCCATCCCGACAACGCTCCTCCTCGGGCTGAAAGCCCTGCTGGTGCAGGTGAGGCGGGCATGGGGAGGGCGGGCAGGGTCTGCTCCTTGGGCCCGTCAGCACTCCTCAGCGACACACTCGGTGAGGCGCTTCTCGCCCGGACTGTCCTTTGCCCCAAGTGTCCTCTTGTTACGAAAATGAGTCTTTTAACCCCCACCCAGTAGATGTGGGCATTTGTTGTTGGCTTTCTCGCACGTTGCGGCTATTTGAAACTTTTGACTGCTCTTGCTTTAGGGGAAGTGCCAGAAAGTAGGTCATGATTCTTTCCCTAAATAGAGTTCATGCAGACGGCTCCCAGACACACTGTGGTTTCTGTGTGATAGCCTCAGAACCCCGGCTCTCTGGGAAGAGTGGTCATACTCTGTCTGTACAAGGGTTTCTCAACCTTGGCACTGCTAGCCTTTGGGGCAGAATCACTCTGGGTCGTGAGGATCATCCCGTGTGCTGCCCTGGCCTCTCTCCCTGGATGGATGGGCAGCACCCCACCTGCCTCCGGGCCCCTTCCTGGTACTGATGATCAGAAATGCCCCCCAGGGGCAAACCACCCCCAGTTGAGCTCCACTGCCCTCCACCAACATGAGAACGTCCTCTGAGTCTCCTCATTGTCAAGCTGAGAAGCACAGGATGTTAGAAGTCCTAGGAGCAAAGTCACCTCCTGGACATTTGCCAGGACAGGCCCCCCCGTGACTCAGTCTCCCCACCCATGGCTCAGTCCTCCCTGAGATGAAAAAGGGAGAAGACAGAAAGCCAGGCTCCCTTCCAGGCGGTGGCTGGAGCACGATGCCCTCGGTGGGAACTGGTTTCACTGAATCTAAACTACCCCCCAGGGCAGCTGCTGGGGCAGGAGAGAGTACCCTGGGTTGACTGGCAGGGATGCGTGGAGGCTGCTCCCCATCAGGGGGACAGGCAGTTCGATCCCCGCAGACACGTGAGGCACACGGGGCCTGGGAGTCACTGCGGAGGCCGAGGGGGCTCCTGCTGCCCTGGAGAGAGCACGGGGTTGCCTCCCGGGCAGAGGAGACCTTCTCAGCCATCAGGCACAGTCAGCCAGAGACCGCGCCCCAGCCTCTCCCAGCGGCCCCCGAAAGGCCCTCACCTCCCATGAGGGACTGTGCCTCCCCTGACCCTGCCTCCTGCTCCCAGGACGCCCAGTCACCCGCAGAGACGGTGGCAACAACACGGCTCTTTCTGCAGCCTCCGCTCTGCACACAAGGCCCCGCCGGCCCTTCCAGAACTGGACACCCCGGGCCGGGGCCACCTCTCACATGTCAGGCTCCACCCCGGGCTCCGGCTCAGGGGTTCTGACCGGCTGCTGCGCACAACGCAAGCCAACCACCGAGGTTAAACCCAAAGCCACAGAGACACGGAGATCAACACGTTTTAAGTTCCTCTGTGGAACCCGTGGCCCCGGGCAGCCCCCGCTGCGGCCCAGGCTCAGTCCCCGCAGCTCCCGACAGGGATCGCCTCTCTTCCTCTCCTCCGCGGTTCCCAACCCCCAACTTCCACCCAAGCCCAGCTCAGCCCCTTTCTGGCTCCCCAGTCTTCCCCTCTGGGAGCTGCTAGGAAACTGTCGGGAAACTCCGTGTGCCCAGCAGGGGGTCATTGCTGAGTCTGGGCAGCCTGCTGGAAATGCCTCCCTACCCTAAGCAGCTGGTTTTGCTGCTGCCACCGCTAAGTCACTTCAGTCATGTCCGACTCTGTGCGACCCCATAGACGGCAGCCCACCGGGCTCCCCTGTCCCTGGGATTCTCCAGGCAAGAACACTGGAGTGGGTTGCCATTTCCTTCTCCAACGCATGAAAGTGAAAAGTGAAAGTGAAGACGCTCAGTCGTATCCAACTCTTCACAGCCCCATGGACTGCAGCCCACCAGGCTCCTCCGTCCACCGGATTTTCCAGGCAGGAGTACTGGAGTGGGCTGCCATTGCCTTCTCCGGCAGCTGGCCTTACGATATTACTAACAAACCAAAACTTAAACTCAACTTTCTTTGATCCCGCGGGACCCCTGTATTCGTGAAGGTTTATGCCAAAGCACTTAGGAGAATCTTGGTTTCCTCAATAAATGCTTATGGAAAATTGCTTTTAAAGAAAAACAGGGGCTTCCCTGGTGGCTCCCTGGTAAAGGATCTGCCTGCCAATGAAGGAGACACACAGGAGACAGGATTCATCCCTGGGTCAGGAAGACTCCCCTGGAGCAGCGCATGGCTACCCAGTCCAGTGTTCTTGCCTGGAGAATTCTGTGGACGGAAGAGCCTGGCAGTCTTCAGTCCGTGGGGTCTCAAAGAGTCGGACACGACTGAGGAACTAACGCTTCACTTCTCCCATCCCTGGTGCACTCCCTCTGTGTAACCCCATCCCCTGGAGTGTGGGCAGCGCCTGTGAATGCCAGCCACAGAGGGGATGGCGTGAGATGGCAAATGGATGAGGTTTTGCAGATGAAATGAAGGCTGCCATCAACTGACTGCAAATTAATCAGAAGGGTGATGGCCTTGGGTGGGCCCAGCCTAACGAGGTGAACCTTTTAAAAGCTGGGTCGGAGGTAAGAGACTCAAAGCCCCAGAGACCTCTCCTCCCACCAGAATCCCTAGAAACGGCCAGAGAGGCCTCCTGGGCTCAGAGAGATGGGGCAGAGGTCACGGAGGGCACCCAGGGAGAGGAAAGTGTGAACGAAAGGGAGGCCCACCTTTCTGCGCTTTCACCGGCCTCGGGGGAGCAAGCTGCCCTGAGATGTGCAGCAGAGGAGCCGAGTTCTGCCGATACATGTGGCCACCTGGATGAGGACCGCGCCTCAGCTGTCGCCCTGACCGCTGCTTTGTGAGTCGTGCAACACGCCTGGAAGCAGAGGCCATCGGTGTGTGTTGTTTGAAGTTACCAGGTTGGTAGTAAATGTTTACACAGCAAGAGGAAACTCATACCAACATCACTCTGAGTCCAGAGTAAGCCCGGTGCTCCCGCCATCACCCTGGTGCCATGTCATCTACGGGGCAGCCCTGGAGAGCAGGGGCGCCAAGGGTGTCAGCCAGGCGGCCTTGAGGGGAGACGGAGAGGCTTGCCCAGGGCCCAGACCTCACCCTTGCGGTCTAGCTTCTTTCCTCTCCTTCTCGCTAGAATTGAGCCTTGGGACTTCCCTGGTGGCCCAGTGGCCAAGACTCTGCATGCCCAGCACAGGAGGCCTAGGGTCAGACCCCTGGTCAGGGAACTAGACCCCATGTGCCACAGGTAAAGATCCCATGTGCCACAGCTGAGACTTGGTGTAGCCAAATAAATTTAAAAAATTAAAAGTTGAGCCTTTCTCCTCTCCTCTCCACACCCTCTCCTGTGAGGTTGCTGCCATTCCTGTAGCTGTAAGCACCAACCCAAATATTCACGCCTCCCCAGGGTCTACCTGTGGCTTCCCCCTGAGTAACCTTTCAATTCTCCCACTCCTCTGTTGCTCGCACCCAGGGCTCCTACGAGGCCGCTGCTTCTGCCTCTACGATGCCTCTCACGGATCAGTTCACAGATCCCCACCTCGCGGCCACACTGTCAGCTCTCCACTGGATCATATCCTGAACCTTCTACTCACAGGGTCTCAAATTCTAGTGTCTCTTAGAAGCCCCTGAGACGCTTTTTAAAAGTTCCAGGCTGCACCTCAGACTGATGAAATCAGAATTCCTGGCCTGGGGCTGGGAGAACCAGACATCAGTTTTATATTTTCCAAGGGGTCCCTATCCACAGCCAGGTGTGGGAACCTGTGACCTATTGGGGCATCACAGGGCCCCCTCCCATCACCCTCCACGTGGGCACCCAAGGGAGGCTCATGGTGCCCCCTCCTTCCACCCTCCACGTGGGCACCCAAGGGAGGCTCACGGGGACCCTCCTTCCACCCTCCATGCAGGCACCCAAGGGAAGCTCACGGGGCCCCCTCCAACCCTCCATGGGGGCACCAAAGGGAGGCTCATGGGGCCCCCTCCAACCCTCGATGCAGGCACCCAAGGGAGGCTCACAGGGCCCCCTCCAACCCTCCATGCGGGCACCCAAGGGAGGCTCACAGGGCCCCCTCCACCCTCCATGCGGGCACCCAAGGGAGGCTCACAGGGCCCCCTCCACCCTCCATGCAGGCACCCAAGGGAAGCTCACGGGGCCCCCTCCCTCCACCCTCCATGTGGGCACCCAAGGGAGCATTTTAAAATGGAAACTATATCCTGCTTTCTGTGCTCAAAACTTGATCTTAGTTTGGGATTTCATGAGATAAACATCTCTAAACTCCTAAGTCGGCGGGCGGATTTGCTGGGTCCCCCGCCCGCCTGGCCCCCACCCCTCTGGTCCTCTCCTCTCACTCCCTCTCTTCTCCCCCAGCTCCCATCTCAGCCTCAACCCCTCCTCCCTCTGCTTCGGGAGAAGGGCATGCTCATCCACCCCCTCCCCTTTCCAAGGAGCCCCTTGAGGCCCTTCCCGTCAGTCCCCACCCCAGTCACCCTCTGCTGCAGCCTTGGGCCCTTATCCTCAGCAGCATCTCCCAGAACCATGGCCGTCGGCTTCCTTGTGTGTTCCTCCCCAGGAGGCGCAGACCACGGGAGATCTGTCACCAGGGTGCTCCTAGCACGGGGCTGGCAGAGCCTCTGGCCGACAGGCTGTGAATCAGAGCTTCCGACAGCCCCTTGCCTGGGTCCCATTAATCCGTTGACCACCGGTTTATTACAACAGATATGAAAGGATATACGTCAACAGCGGATGCAGAGATGCACCCGACAAGACCTGCCCCATGGAGTCTGGGGCCCCCACGATGGTACGCTGATGACTAGCTCACCAACCCAGAAGCTCTCCAAACCCCGTCTTTTTGGGGCTTTATGGGGTCTTCATCTGTTGTTGTTTAGTTGCTAAGTCGTGTCTGACTCTTTTGTGACCCAATGGACTGTAGCCCGCCAGGCTCCTCTGTCCATGGGATTCTCCAGGTGAGCATACTGCAGGGGGTTGTCATTTCCTCCTCCAGGGGATCTTTCTGACCCCAGGGATGGAACCCATGTTCTTATGTCTCCTGCACTGGCGGGCAGGTTCTTTACCACTAGCACCACCTGGGAAGCCCAAGTCCCTCTTATCACTTGGGAAATTCCAAGGATTTCAGGAGTTCTGTGCCAGGAATGGCCCCAAGACTGAATATGTATTTCTTATTGTCAATCCCAATGCCACAGCAAAGTATCAAACTCATATGGTTGTTTGGAGGCTCACTTATCTGAGATAATGCATGTGAAATGCTTAACAAAGTGCTTGGCTCCTCACCATTCACGTAATGCATCATGGATACTGGCCTCTTGTTCCCCAATTACTTTGCCGCTTACGAAGCTAACAAAGTAAATATGTACACAAACTCTAACTTATCATCCAGCTGGGGTTTTGAAACGGCATTTTCCGTGCTTGATAAAATAGAATTTTCCTTACCTAGCAGTGATTTAGAACACCCTGAAGTTCCGGTTGGAAAAAAAAAAAGTTCTAAATCCACAATAAAAGTCAAATATTAGGAAAAGCACAAAGAAGAAAACGAATACTGAAAGCTGCTTCTCTCCCCCGGGACCTATCTTTGGTGCGCATTCCTCTATCAGAGCCGAGACGGTGGACTCTCTCCTCCGTCCCTCTCCAGCCCCACCTGGTCCCTCTCCAGCCCTCCTCCGTCCCTCTCCAGCCCCGCCTCGTCCGGGAGGAAGGGTTCTGCCTTGAACGGTCCAGCAAGCCCCGTGCTACGCCTCCCAGGAGCCCGGGTGCCACAGACAGTGTCCTCAAACTGCTCTGAGCTCCTTCTGGACTCGAGATTTTCACTTTAAGATTATTAGAGAGACTGACAGCCCCTTGGTCCTTGGGACAGATGCCGTGGGTTTCACGCTTGTAGTAGAGGTCGGGGTCCCCCGCGGTCCCCACAGAAGCATCACCATCCTAGGACATGGGCGGGGAGGGGAGGGTCCCACCCTGCCCTCCGCCCTCCGCTGGGGGCCTTTGAGATGGCCATGGGCTGTGAGCACTCGTCCCTGTTGGGTCACAGTTTCACGCTGCTCCGGCCCTGGCCTGGGGTGAGGGAACAAAGGCCAGGAAGGGGCGCAGAGGGGAAAGAATGACTCAGAGGGAGGCCCACCTTTCACCCCTGTACCCAGACCAGCAGGTCCGCAGACACGTTCCTTGCTCCCTGACCTGCCCTGAAAGGGGCAAGGTGGCAGCTGCCCGAGGGAAACCTGAGAGCATCCTCCCCGATCAGCGCTCCTGTGTTGGGCCCCACGAGGCTCTGAGGCCCGGGGTTACAGTCTGGGGGGCGGGGAGGGGGCCAGGGCTGCAGAGACTGGCTCATGGCCCCTTTTGTCTGCTGACCTCCTCACGCCTGGGGTTTTCATTCTCTGTGGAGGGGTGAGGGCAGTCCTGACCTCGGTGGTTGGTGAGGGCGGGGAGAATGGGTTGAGTGACCACGCAAAGCGTGTGGAATCACCTGGGGCCTGCTGGAGGAGCTCAGACTCCGTGGCTTCAGGCCTCATCTTCCGCAAGATAAATACCACTGACTGGGGGCCTTCGAAACAACAGAGAAGTATTTCCCTGCATTCCTGGAGGCTGCGAAGTCCCGGCTCAAGGTAGCGGCCTGGTGATGAAGAGTTCACACTCCCAAGACAAGGGGTGCAGGTTCAGCCCCTGGTCAGGTAGCTCCTCCATGCCACGGGACAAGGCCAAAACACTTCAGCAACGTCAAAGAGTGGCGGCTGATTCCGTTCCTGGCGGGGTTCCCTTCCTGGGCTTCAGGTGGACACCTTCTCCCTGGGTGCTCCTCTGGCCCAGGGAGAGGCGGGCTCCATCCCTTCCTCTTCTTAAAAGGGCACTGACCGCTCAGCTCAGGGCCCCCCCACCATGACCTCATTTAGCCTTAATTGCCACCCCAAACTCCACCTCCCAGTGCGTCCCACTGGGGGCAGGGCTTCAGCATGTGCGTCTGGGTGGGGGCGGCACCAGCAGGAAGCCCTTCCCCTGGGGGCCCCCAGCCCCCACCAGGCTAACCCTCGGGAGGGACCCCGTCTGATCCGTGTGGGCAGCGTGGAGGAGGCTGCTTCCCGCTCCTGCCCCTCTGTGTCCGCCGCAGCCCCTCAGGGGTGACTCCCAGTTTCTTTGTGTCCGAAGCACCTCTGTTTATCAAGTGTGAGATGGAGGAAGTGACACAGCACCTTTATTCCTGATGCACGACTAGGGGAGCCTCACCTGACATCCCCGCAAACCGCACTTACAGGATTCTTGTTGGAGACAAACCACGGTTTCCAAATTAAAGACAGCTCTGCAGTCCCTACCCTCAGAAGGGAACATGCGCTCCCGAAGGTGGAGGAGGAGGAAGAAGATGGGGAGGAGGGGAGAGAAAGAAAAGGCAGGCAGGGGAAGCAGGCGGCTGGAGACGTCCCCTGGGGCAGCCAGAGGCTCTGCGGGCACCCGGGGCAGCGGAGGGCAGGGCCGGGCTGGGCACCCATGTGGATTCCCGGGGGTCGGAGGGGTCAGCGGGGAGCTGGGGGTCTCTCCTGCCAGGAGGACATGTTACACGTGATGCTGGATGGAGGGCAAGGTCAGTCAACCCCTCCCCAGGACTCGGGGCCGGGAACACGGGCGGGACTCCTGTCGCCTGGCCCTCCTGCTGGAACTGAGGTGGCGGCGAGCACACACGGCTCCCGCTGCAGAAGGCGGACGTGGGCTGGCTCTCCATGCACAGAGGCCCCTGCTGGTGGGGCCCGGGAAACCACCCCAGGAAGCTCACTTGAAAGGGCTCCGACTGGAGGGCGGGAGCTAGCCCGTTCCTCTGCAGGTGGCTTTCTGACGCCCGCACGCGAGGCGCAGAGGACTTCCCGGGGAGGCAGCTCCCCCAACAACCAGCCCCCGGCCCCGCTGCCCAGCCCCTGCCGTCCATCCCCCTGCCTCCGCATCTGCACCCGTCCGTCTCCCCAGGGATGTGGCAGTGACCGTGGTGGGGCTGACCCAGCCTGGCGGGGATCTATCCGCGGCAGCAGGCTGACGGCCACTTCCCAACCTGAAGGAGGACCTGCTGGGTGAGCGCCCAGCACCCAGCTCCAGGGCCTCTCCTGGAAGGTGCCACCACATCTCCTCATTTAAGAAGCGTTTTCTAAAAGGAGTGAAGAGCAGGTCTCCTGGCAGGTTCGCCCCATTCTTGCTGTCCCCACGACTCGACGAGAGACGGTCACAAGGCAGAGGGGCCAACAGGTCCTGAGGGGCCTTGGGGACGGGATCCCTGCTGGGGTGGGGCCACCTCCCCAGGGCGGAGGACGCCCCTGGGCTCAGTGTCCTAGCGGGCATCCTTTCCTGGGCACAGAACCCCGAGGCCCCACTGGCAATCAGCTCTGTTCTCAGGAGAGAGGCCCAGCATCACGGCACCTCCGGGTCCAACCGCAGGCCTCACCCACTGAGGCCAGAACTCAGGGAGGGGGCCTGGGAGGGGTGACTGCGTGCGGACCCTGGGCGTAGAGGGACCCAGGTGCGAACACGCTTAGCAGACGCCCTCCTGGAAACCCACCCATCGGAGACTCCTCTGCCCCAGGACACAGGCTGAGGCTGCAGGGTGCTCACACCTCATGCCCTTGGCTCCGGTCAGAAGTCCCCGAATGAGACCCGTTAGTGAGGGGTGGGGAGCAGGGAGGGGGCTCCTGGGGGAGGTTCCCACCTAGAAAGGGAAGGGCCCTCCTCCACCGCAGGTCCCGGGAGAGGAGGGCAGGTGGGCAGCTTGCCTCCACGTCTAGCGTGCCTACGTAGTTACCACGAGAAGCTGGACCCCCAGGACCCGAGAGAGGAGGGCAGGCAGGCAGCTTGCCTTCAGGGCTAACGTGCCTACGTAGTTACCGTGAGAAGCTGGACCCCCGGGACCCGGGAGAGGAGGGCAGGCTGGCAGCTTGCCTCCAGGTCTAGCATGCCTACATAGTTACCGCGAGAAGCTGGGCTGACTTTGCCAGCACTTGTTCGGGGGGTACATCTCACCTACCCCCATTCAGACCTTGCCTCCTCAGGTAGGTGATGCACCCACGCTTCAGTCCAGCTAGAAAGTGAGACCTGGACCAAGCTTCAGGGAGAGAGGGAGGGGTGGACAGATATCTAGTCTCTGAGCATTTTCATGGGGTATCATTCAGGATTCTTCAGAAAAAATAGAATGAATAGGATGTGAATATCTAAACTTATATCTGTAGGGTCTATATATGAAAAGGATGGAGAGAGATTTATTTTAAGGAACTGGCTCACTTGATCGTGGGGGCTGGTGAGTCCTAAATCTCCGGGGGCAGCTGGCAGCCTGGAAAACCCGGTGAGAACTGAGAGCTCAGGCTTGAGTCACGAGGGGTCTGGGAGAAGAACGTTTGCCTTCTCGGGGAGCCTCGGTCTTTCCCAGCACTAAACCAAGAATCACTTTCGCATCAAGTAACACCCAACCATAGCTCCCAGAAGCAGCCCCCAAGCCTCAGCTCGGCGATCATCTGTGCAGCCGAAGAGCAGAGAGCCCGAGAGATGAGGCGTGGGGTGGCGACAGTACAGGAGAGGCGGGTTCCATCCCTGGGTCGGGAAGATTCCCCTGGAGGAGGAAGTGGCAACCACTCCAGGATTCTTGCTGGGAGATTCCATGGACAGAGGAGCCTGGCGGGCTGCAGTCCGTGGGGTCGCAAAGAGTCGGACGTGACTGAGCAACTAAACAACAACCAATGGGACAGCAGCTCCCTTGTTACCCACTTGACCAGACGGCCGAGAAGTGCCTGTTTCACGAGAGACGTCCCAACATAGTGCCCGGGGCAGAAAGGGCCCTGCTCACGCTCTTGAGACCCACCTGCCCCCTGGCAGCAGCATTTTCCAGCCCTGCTCAAACGCCAGCCTTCTGAACACTTAATTACTGGGCAGGAGTTCTCTGCTCTCATCACAATAAATTTTGAATTAAATAAAAAGCCCGCCTGGGCTTTCATCTTAAGTGAAGCCGCTCTGAGGGTGGAGGAGACACAGCGGTTCTGGCTTGAGTCTGTTTGGCTTCTGCCCGAAGCCTCCAGGGCTGGCAAAGTGGGTGTGATTGCTGATGCATTGCCTAGCGAAACAGGGGTCCTTCCATCCACCCTCCGTCCCTGGGGAAGTGGGGAGAGCTCGAGGCTCAGGGAACACGGGGTGCTCCCAACGGTGCCCAGATGTTGAGATCTTGGCCCTCAGTCCTCCCCAGCCTGTGGGTCGTGGTGGAAAAATCTCAGAGTCCTCACCACAGGAAGGGCCACGGAGTAAGTGGGTGTCAGGACACATGCACGGGACACTGTGCAGCTCCAGAGGCGGGGCCTGGATCCTGCCTCCACGTGCCCGGGCAAGATGCGCACCTTCAGCTGCCTCACCTGCGTAAGGGGGAGACTAGTAACAACCCCTGCTCTGGGTACCAGGCGGGACTGACAGTGACCATGAGCAGTAAGGGCTTAGTCCCCTCTAATGTACCTTGCAAATAGTAGGAGATGCTATGAAGTTGAAATTTTTCCCTCTTTCCTTCATTTTACCGTGTTTCCTCCATCCTCTGTATGGAAATTCAAAGTCATAACTGTAACGTTTATAAAATTGAGGAAGAAGACCGCATGTCACTGGAATGCTGCTCAGAGAGCATCCCCTGGTTCAAGAAGGCACCTACCCCCCTGCTCCTGCCCACACGTCCTTTCGATGCTTAGGACTTGGCGGCAACTATGGGGATAGGGGGCTTTGGAAGGAGGCCAAGGGGTCAGAGGAGAGTAGCCCCACCTGGAATGCTGCCTGGGATGGTCCCCAGCCCCGTCCATTTCCCTTGCCCCAACCCCCCTGCCTGGAGACCCTCAGCTGGCAGGAGAAAGGATAGCGGTGATGTGCGGTTACAGGCTGCATCGGTCAGCGCAGGCTGCTGTAACAAGCTCCACAGCCTGGGGGCTTAACCACAGAACTGTGTCCCTTCACAGCCCTGGAGGCTGGGCGTCCAGGGTCAAGGAGTCGGCCTGCTTCCCCCCAGGCCTCTCCCCTGGGCTGGTGCACACGGCCTCCTCTCTGTCTTCACCAGGCTTTCTCTCTGTGCCTCCCAACCCCATTCTTTTATGAGGTCCACTGTCATACTGAGTTAGGGCTCACCCACATGATCTCATTTTAAAAGAACCACCTCTTTGAAGACCCCAAATACTTAGGCCCCAAGGGTTCAGGCTTCAACACACGAACGTGAAGGGTTGCACAGCTGAGCCTGGGCTTCCCTGGTAGCTCAGAGAGAAAAGGACCTGCCTGCGATGTCGGAGACCAGGGAGATCCCCTGGAGAAGGAATGGCAACCCACTCCAGTATTCTTGCCTGGAGAATTCCACAGACCGAAGAGCCTGGAGGGCTATAGTCCATGGGGTCACAAAGAGTCGGACACGACTGACCAACTAACACACACACACACAAACACACACACAGAGTTCAGCCTGTAACAGACGTCCGGAGAGGTGGTACTCTCATCAGAGAGGCAGTGTAGGCGTGGGAGGTAAGGGACAGACTGTCTTCATCCTTACAAAAGCTGTTAGAAGGAGTACATCAGGTCACACATGTTTGGTATACGGTCACTGAACAGGAATTAGAGCTCTGCAGTCTTCCGGCTTCTCCTGTTGACGAGCCGGTTTTTCTTGCTGCCCCCTTCCTATATCATTATGACCCCAGGAGCAGGAGCCAGACCTGTTTAGTCACCAAATTACAGAGCACTCACTTCACCGCTGCTCCTTGAAGATGATTGTATTCCCAGCCGAGATCTTTATCTCTGCAGCAAACGAACCAAGGGCCAGAGTCTTCTCACCACCCGAAGGAAGGACCCTGGTGGGTGGGCCTGCAGAGAGGGGAGCGGGGTGCAGGGCTGATGGGGAACCCGAGAGGGAGGAGGGGTCTCTTTCCGGCCATTGAAGGAAGCTGGTGAGGGGCCCATAGATCACAGGGAAAGACCGAGGCTGCCTCCAAGAGCCTCTGGAGAGGACACAGGCCTTCACTGCAAGGACCAAGTTGGACAGGTGACTCCTAGGGCTGGGCCAGAGGGCCTAGGAGGGCGGGGTGACCATGGAGAGAGGTCCCTCAAGGCTGGAGAGACAAGTTGTCCACTCAGGAGCAGAGGGTCAGGGGGTGGGGTGGACCTGATGTAGAAGGGGGGCACAGAGGCTGGACACAGAGAGGGCCGTGCCCCAGGCTCCTCACCCTGGTCTCTCGGGCTCATCTGGTCCGGAGGAGGGGAGGATGGGCTGGGTTCAGGCCTGAACTCCTTGTGGCTGCTCGGGACAGTGGGGTCGGGACTGGAAAGGGACCTCTGCACACACAGCCGTGCACACACCTTGGAACTCCTCGTGGGGGTGCAGGCAGGCTGCTCTGGGCAGTGGGGTCGGGACTGGAAGGGGACCTCTGTACACACAGCCATGTACACGCCTTGGAACTCCTCGTGGGGGTGCAGGCAGGCTGCTCTGGGCAGTGGGGTCGGGACTGGAAAGGGACCTCTGCACACACAGCCGTGCACATGCCTTGCACTATCTTCTTAGTTCCTTGTTAAGAGTCCAGTTTTATTTCAACTGAAGAGAGACGGAAACCTGCTTCATCTCCGTTTCTGGCGGGCTGGGGTTGCTGTGGGGAAGGGTCAGTCCTGTTTTGGTGGCCCCACGAGACGGGGCCCCGATGAGCACCTGCGACAAGCACATCGGTGGGGTGAGGCGGCAGGATCCAGGGGCAGGTGTCGGAGCCTGGGCGCTTCCGGGGCAACCGGTGCCCACCTGCCGCTTCCAGGGGGACCAGTCGGAGAAGCGCTCCCAAAGGGCAGATGCTCCCAGAGGACATGGTCCGTCTGCAGCCTCTCACAGCCCAGCGTCCCTGGGGCTCGCCCGAGTGGGAATGGGTGTGTAGGAAGGGAGGTGAAAGAAGGACCCTGGAGCCTCCTTGGAGCACAGGCCCTGAGGGATTCTGGGGGCCACAGAGCAGCGGGGCCGCCAGGGCCCCAGAATGAGGAAGATCAGGTACCGGGAGGTGGGGGTGGTGAGCAGAGGACCACCTTGCCCTGCTGGCAAAAAGCCCATGTCCAGAGGAAAACCCTGGTTTTCTCCTTCATTAACTCAGGAAGTGGGCCACCCAGAGGATGGTCTTTAATTAGAAACTGAGCCCCAGACAAATCTGGTTTCAAGACCCAAGATGGCCAGGACCCAGAACCCCACAAGCGCCCAGGCCATCTTTTTAGGAGCCTACAGTTGGGTTGCTGGATAAAACGCAGGATGCCCAGGCAAAGCTGGATTTCAGATCCATGAGGAGTCGTCGTTCAGTGTCAGGATGTCCTGTACAACATTTGGGCTTCTGTGGTGGATTAGATGGTAAAGAATCTGACTGCAACGTGGGAGACCCAGGTTCAATCCCTGGGTCAAGAAGACCCCCCTGGAGAAGGGAATGGCTTCCATACAATACTAGGGACATACGTATGCTATAAAAATCACTCATTTGTGCATCTGAAATTCAATTCAGCTGTGCATCTTCTGTGTTTACTTGCTAAATATGGTAGCCCTAGCCTACAGGGTCACCAGCCGTCATCATTTTTAAGCTGGAAGAGTCGGATGTGGGCTGGACAGGCTGTTGCTGCAGGCGGCCAGACAATGTGACATCACAGATGGTTAGCAGGGCTGATCCAGGCTCGCTCAGCCCTTCCTAAATGTAGCGATTCTCTTGGCTGCCATTTATAGAAGGACGTCTGATTCAACCAGTTTAGACAGAAGGGCATTCACTGTGCCTTGTAACTGGGAATCCAGATGCAGGGATCAGTGGTGTGTGACACCAAGAACCATCAGCTTGTCCGCTCTGCCATCCTCTGCATTGACCCTACCCCGTGGGCTCAGAGCGAGGCAGGGGCAGCAACCCCAGTATCAGCCCCAGACACGACCAGGCCCCGTCATCACCACGACTTCTAAGCTGCAGTGGAGGAACAGGGTGAAGGTAAAGGGCTCCCCAGGATCCCATGATGCCCCTGAGCCCTGTGGCCAGTGAAGAGCAGGACAGTAAGGCCAGAATTGAGTTGGGGTCCACATGTCAGCTGAGGGAAGTTATCTGACATATGTACTGACCTATGAAGAATTACAATAAAAGTGGGAGGGATTCCCCTGGTGGTCCAGTGGTTAAGAATCCGCCTTCCAACACAGGGGGTGTGTGGGTTTGAACCCTGTTCGGGGAGCTAAGAGCAACTAAGCCCTAGTGCCCGAGTGCTGAACCCGGGTGCCTCAGCTAGACAGCCTTTGTGCTGCAACTGAGACCTGATGCAGCCAGAAGGGAATAGATATTTTTTAAAAAGACAGTAGAAATGGGAGCAGCAACTACATTTAAAGATTGCCATTGACTGGAGAAGAGCGTAAGAAGCAGGATGCTGACGGGGTGGTGTCAACAGCATCCTTACCTTGGTTTCTAAAACGTCATAGGACTCCCGTAGAATGGATTGAAACATTCAGTCTGCTGCATACCACTCTGGGGATGTTGCTGACCAACGCACCGCATGCCAGACTCAGAAGTAGTCTCCACTTACAGAGGAAAGGAGTGCAGGCGATTTATGGAAATGCTTTCCTGCTGGGTCATCTCAGCGAATCAGACACCACGTGAACTTGGCCCTCACGCACTCTGTTATTTGGTCTCTTCTCTAAGTCCCTTCAGAAAGCAGAAGACTATTTGTCCAAGAACAAAACTACGCGAGCAGTGTAGATGCTGTTCAAATGGCAATTAAAAGCAGTTATTTGAAAAATATTCCTGAAGCCTCCGCATTTTAACACAGTGAGAGAAAATACACACTGGCTGTTGTGAAAATGTTAGCTGCTCAGTCGGGTCTGACTCTTTACGACCCCATGGATTGCGGCCCTCCAGGCTCCTCTGTCCATGGAATTCTGTCCAGGCAAGAATACTGGAGTGGGTAGCGATTCCCTTCTCCAGGGGATCCTGCTGACCCAGGCATCGAAGCTGAGTCTCCTGCATGTTGGGCAGATATTCTTTACCATCTTAGCCACCAGGGAAGTCCAAAATATGTTGTACCCCCCAACTTTTTCTTGACTTCTCTAAAAATAATAATAAATATATGGAAGACCATGTCAAATTTTGCAATAACAAATCTGAAGTCAAACTTATCAGATTTGATTTCCAATTTTCTATGAAATAAGAGGGCAGAGCTAATTTCTAAACAAAAACCCTGGTATTTTATTATCTCTTCATAATAACATAATGAACATAAATATATGTTCTTCTCTAACATAAATATCCTTCTAAGAAGCTCACATTTATAGTAGGACATACACGATAAAAGTAAAACCATTATAAGTGTCTTTAGGTACCTTTTCTCCACCAAATCAGTCAGAAACCAGTATTTATCTAGATCTTTGCATTAGATGAGTTATCAAATCACTTCCAAAAATCTTGAAAATGTATTTAATCTCAATGTACTTTTTTTTTATTATTTTTTTTATTTTTTAATTGAAGTATCGTTGACATACAATATTATAATAGTTTCAGGTGTGTGATACAGTGATTCAGCATTTATACAGTATGAAATTATCACCATAATAAATCTAGTAACCATCTGTCATCGTACAAAGTTACTGCAGCATTATTGACTATATTCCCTATGCTGTATATTACATCTCTATGACTCATTTATTTTATTTTTTTTATTTTATTTATTTTATTTATTTTTTTATATATAAAATATTTTATTTTATTTTATTTTTAAACTTTACATAACTGTATTAGATTTGCCAAATATCAAAATGAATCCGCCACAGGTATACATGTGTTCCCCATCCTGAACCCTCCTCCCTCCTCCCTCCCCATTCCATCCCTCTGGGTCGTCCCAGTGCACCAGCCCCAAGCATCCAGTATCGTGCATCGAACCTGGACTGGCAACTCATTTCATACATGATATTTTACATGTTTCAATGCCATTCTCCCAAATCTTCCCACCCTCTCCCTCTCCCACAGAGTCCATAAGACTGTTCTATACATCAGTGTCTCTTCTGCTGTCTCGTACACAGGGTTATTGTTACCATCTTTCTAAATTCCATATATATGCGTTAGTATACTGTATTGGTGTTTTTCTTTCTGGCTTACTTCACTCTGTATAATAGGCTCCAGTTTCATCCACCTCATTAGAACTGATTCAAATGTATTCTTTTTAATGGCTGAGTAATACTCCATTGTGTATATGTACCACAGCTTTCTTATCCATTCATCTGCTGATGGACATCTAGGTTGCTTCCATGTCCTGGCTATTATAAACAGTGCTGCGATGAACATTGGGGTACTCGTGCATACACACTGAGAAAACCAGAAGGGAAAGAGACACGAGTACCCCAATGTTCAATGTACTTTTTTTTAAGATTTTTTTCTTTTGATGTGGACCATTATTTTACAAGTCTTTAATTTAATTTGTTAAAAATATTGTTTCTGTTGTTTACATTATGTTTCTTTTTTTGGCCATGAGGCATGTGGGATCTTAACTCTCCAACCAGGGATCAAACCCATAGCCTCTGCAGTGGAAGGTGGAGTCTTAACCACCGGACCGCCAGCAAAGTCCCTCACGTGTCATCTTCCGATGGTCACATGGCGGGGAGCAGGAAAGAAGCATCCCGGCCTCCCCAGGGCTGGAAGATCACGTCTGCACTTGCTCTGTGTGACCCAGCACCCCAGCCTCACTTGCCCTACGTGCCAGGGGCCTGGGGAAAGGCGTCTTTCCCTGACACTCTATAGCCCCCAGTGAAGAGAAAGTTCAGCTGGGAAGGAAGGAGAGCCAAATGGGTGTTCAGTTGGCAAACAGCAGCATCCACCGTGTGCCTCAAATGAAGTAAGGGTCCCGAGCGCTCTGATTCCGCGGCTTGTCTGTCCCTGCTCTCAGCAGACGTGGATGGGAGTGTCCTCTCTCTGCACTGCCTTCCAGGTGCTGGCAGGAAGCACAGATTGCCTCAGACAGAACTGGCAGGAGAGTAAATCCTGACTGCCTGGACCACTCGCCCCTCAGCTGGCTCTGGACAAACTGGGAACTGAAATAGGGCGGAGATCTCCCTTTCTCCTTCAGTCTCGGCGCTAGCAGGCGACGGATCTCACCGAGGCCTGAACTGCAACTTCCGTCTGTTACTCTCTTCTCTCTTCTCTGGCTCCGGGCTTTAGAAAGCCTCCCCTCTCCCAGGGTCCACGAGCTGAGGGGATCCCTCTTGGAGGAAAGAAGATGGGATCACAAGTCCAGGTCTTTTGTGGCCCATGAGGCACACCTGCCTCCTCCCACCCATCTCCCAGGGGCAGTGACTTAGCAGGAGAGCTTTCCAGGTGGTCCATTTCTATATCACCATTTAAATAGAAGCTCAGTGGAGAACCTGGGGCCCTTCACCTACTGCTGCTGCCCAGAGCCGACTGTCCAGGCCTTCGGGAAGCTCCAGGAAAGTCACATCCTGAACACCCAAGCTCTCGGGACTTCCCTGGTGGTCCAGTGGTTAAGAGTCCACTTTTCAGAGACACATGTACCCCAGTGTCCATCACAGCACTGTTTACAATAGCTAGGACATGGAAGCAACCTAGATGTCCATCAGCAGACGAATGGTTAAGAAAGCTGTGGTACATATACACAATGGAGTATTACTCAGCTATTAAAAAGAATCCATTTGAATCAGTTTTCTAATGAGGTGGATGAAACTGGAGCCTGTTATACAGAGTGAAGTAAGCCAGAAAGAAAAACACCAATACAGTATATTAACACATATATATGGAATTTAGAAAGATGGTAACAATGACCCTATATGCAAGACAGCAAAAGGGACACAGATGTAAAGAACAGGCTTTTGGACTCTGTGGGAGAAGGTGAGGGTGGGATGATTTGAGAGAATAGCATTGAAACATGTATATTACCATATGTGAAATAGATTGCCAGTCCAGGTTTGATGCATGAGGCAGGGTGCTTAGGACCGGTGCACTGGGATGACCCTGAGGGATGGGATGGGGAGGGAGGTGGGAGGGGGTTCAGGATGGGGAACACATGTACACCCATGGCTATTTCATGTCAATGTATGGCAAAACCGACCAGAATATTGTAAAGTAATTAGCCTCCAATTAAAATAAATTAATTAATTAAAAAAAAAGAATCTACCTTTCAGTGCAGGAGATGTGGGTTCAATCCCTGGTCGGGGATCTAAGATCCCACATGAGGCGAGGCAACTAAGAATGCATGCCACAACCACTGAGCCCGCACCTCAACTAGAGAAGACCCAACACAGCCAAAAAATAATTAGTTTTTTAAAACTCCATTTATATTAGCACAAAGAAATTAAAAAGAAAAAGAGGACCCAAGTCCTTACACATGCTGATTTTACTTCTGGGAGCTAAGCTTAGGAAAAATCATTCCAGCTGTGGAAAAGCTTCGTGCACGAAGATGCTCACCGTGGCATCTGCTGTGAGAGCACGCTGGGGAGACAAGCCGCGCGCTCAGTGACGGGAGCAGGCGGGGTGCCCGTCCTGAAACACGTGCCACCTGTGGCGGCCACAGACGCCAGCGCTCATCAGGAAAGACGCGTCCGTGAACGTGGAGGTGAAAACTGCAAGATGCAAACTCAGAGCTAACTTACCGTTACCGCCCTCAGTGTACACACAAGGGAGAAACACTTTAAAAATGGTCATCGTGAATAAAGGGTTATACGAATACGGTGGTCAGATTTTAAAAGACTTGTTTCTCATTAGTCTTCAGATGTTTATGGATGCTTCTAGGACTTTTTAATGGAAAAAATAAATTCATAATTTGGAAAAGTGCAGGGAAATTAAAGGCTTTGTGACCCACTTTACCTTCTCTAGTGTGAGAGATAAGTTCTGAGAACACATAACAATCCAGTAAGCAAGTCTTTTCACTGGTACGGTTTAGGAGGAAGATGGTAGGAAGAGATAGAAGCAGAAAGGTAATGCTTTTCCTGAATTTTACCAAACCTGAGAGGACTCACTTTTTTTTTTTTTTCCTTAACCAACTCTGAGTAGTTTAGAATTTAAGAAAGTTCTTTCCCTCTACTTAAACTCCTAAATTCCAAAGCCCATTTTTCTGCGTAGAGCACACTCTTACAATGACAGCCTGGATCTGCAAGCCACCGCTGACTTCCTCTGATTCACTTGAACAAGCAAAGCAAAATATTCCCTTTTAAGCCAGCTGAAATTTTATTTTTCAATGGAGAACAGGTTTTACCTGTTTTACCCTTTCTCTTTTCACCAAAACTGCCTCAGCAAAGCTAGCCAATGAGTCTGCAAGCTGTGTTACTTCCACACTTCCCCAGCCTGCCCCAGCCTGCCCCAGCGATCGTGCACAGGAGGAAGGCTGTCCCACCCGTGGATGGAAGTCAGCTCAGCCTGCAGGCATGGGGGCCTTAGTGTTCTGAGTCTCCCCTCGATTCCACTCCCAAGTCAGCCCACAGAGTGACTTCTCAGCGTGCTGCTCTGACGAATCAGGATCTTGGTTACTTGTTCCCAGAACACCTGCCTGGTTCAGAGATCTGAGCCCAGCCTCCCACTGTCGGGACATAAGAATGGTGAAGCCCCTGCCTTCCAGGGGCTTACAGTCCAGTCAAAAAGGCAGACGGCCGCAATATATCACACACACACAAAACACGCAGCCACGAAGAGGAGGAGCTGGCTGGGGAGCTAGACGTGGGCTGGCAAGAGACTCAACCTCGGGGCTTTAGGATCAGACACAGGAGACAGAGCACAGACCACAAGGGACAGTTTTCAACCCCATTCTAGAGGTCGTGTCCAGGACATTCACAAATTCTCTATATCGAAGCATCTAGAGCAGTGGTTCTTGGAGTGGGCAGGGGAGAAGGCTGGACTCTGAGAATCGAATGAGTGTTATGGAGCACTACCCCAGGAAAGCACACACCCTAGATGCACAAATATGTGCGCATGATTCCAGAAGATTCAGACTCACCCTTCCAGCACCGTCTATTGGCCTCCAGACAGCACAGGACAATACAGATGAATGCTGAGCACTTTTTGTATGTTAGGATCTGAATTCATGCTGTGCCTACATTCTTTCCTTCAATCCTGCAACAAAAATAAGACACACGAAGCTTTGTTTCAACAGTATACATGAAAAACTGAGGCTCAGAGAAGTTACCCAAATTAGAAGGCCGACTCAAGGGAAGTGGCCAAATCTGTGCTCTTTCAAACAACAACTGGCTGAGCAGATACTGACTGTCACCCACCTCCACGACCACCACTGTTTTACAGAAGACGAAACAGGTCTCGGCAGGGTAACTTGCCCGTCCCAGGCCGTGTGGACCGCGAATTCAGAGCTCTTGACAAAGAAGCAGGACGAAGGTCAACGCTCTGAAATCCCAAGCGGGGCGTGCTTGTGGGGAAGCTCTTGAAGCACACAGCATCACATCTGGTCACCTCCAGAGCAGATGTTTCTCCCTGCTGGGATGCAGAGGGAAAGAAGGCTGCGGGAGACCCTGTCCCATCCCTGTGGCCGTAGAGAAGCCTGTGATGCCAGGGAGCCCCCACCTCCAGCCAGAGTGAGCCAGAGGGAGCTGGAGTGGGTGCCCTGTGAGAACCACACCCAGCCTGGACGTGCCGGAGCTCAGGCAGGAGCTCAGTGCCCTGTTTCAAAGGACAGAAAGAAGAGAGCCGGGCAGGGGCACTCAGGCCTGCAGGAGACGCCGGCGCGCCCCATGCGAACCATTCATCAGGGCCCTGCTCAGCAAACCTCCAGGCTCTGCCCACCACAGGGGAGACCAGCCCCTACTCCAGGGCCAGGGGTGCAAAGATGCTGCGGGGACATGAGGAAATCATCGCTCCCCAGGACCATGCCCACACCTGCAGGGTCCCTGCACAGCAGGTGTCTCCAGAGCGTCAACACGCCCTTCTACCGTTGGATAAAGCATTTCCAAAGGCCTTGTTTGTAAACAATTCCAAGCCAGTACTTGAATCTCAAAACATTAATTCAGACTGAAAGTGGGATTAACCACCACATTCACCAAGCTCGGTGCCAGGATTTATGCTGTCTTTAGAAGTCAGGTTCACTAGCAGAGGATAAACATCTCCAACCTCAAGGACAGTCGAAAAATACAGCTCTGAGAACAAGAGGTTGCTTCCCATCAGAGCCATCGGAGATGCCTGTTTTTATTAATACTTGGGTTACCAACACCACCTCTCACATTAAACTGAAAGGAGTCAGGATACAGCACTGCTTAAATGACAAGCTCTGATAGCAAAATATCCCTGTCCAGTCTCTGGTTGTTTATGTGACTTTGGCCACATTCCTGCAGCCTCAGCTCTCATTCATAAAATGGAAGTAACACTGATTATTTCAAAAGCGTTGTTGGGAGGATTCAGCACAATTTTGTGTGCCAGACCTGGCACAGGACAAATCCTCAACAAAGCAGGAGCTATTATTATTACTAAAAAATTTGAGAATGGGCATTATGCCCTCAGAATGTGCAGGTCAATGCCAGACACTCACATATCTAAGAATAAAGACATTGTTGTGCAACGTAGAACACTTTCTCCCCCTAAGTTATATTCTTTTGGTGTATCCATTTTAGCAACAGCCTAGCATTCAACTAACCAGATTTTTTTTCAAGCCAAAGAAAACCTTGTAACTATGATAGGATTATTCCTGAACCTGTTTGTGTGTGTGTGTGTGTGTGTGTGTGTGAGGGCATTCTGTGACGCTCAGAATTTGCAATTATTTCCAGTGAAAGCAGAAATGAAACAAAATTCTTCCCTGGTAGCAGAAAGAACACTCCAAGACATTCTACCAGCTTTCTTTTTGTTTTGTTTTGATCTCATCAAATACACAGAAAAGAAAATAAGCAAAACAGAACACTTCAAACGTTCCATTGCCGTGAACTCCAACTGTGGGAAAGCCTGGAGTGGAATAGAACCTGGTGCCTCCTCGTCCAGCTCTTCTGGGGAAAATCATTTGGAAGCAGAAATCACACAGCTCCCATGACTCTGCGTCCCCAGCACCCAGCACAGTACCTGCCCAGGGGGAGCCCCAGCACATGACCTGGGGTAGAACCTTATTATTTAATGGCCGCGCTTTAACAAGCAGCGTATCGTTTTTATGTGGAAAAGCCCGGGTTGCTCCTGCCTTCCCCTCCTCCCTGAAGCACTCTCCACCCAGAGCAAGGTAGCCAGCAACCGCCTAGGTTTGTCCTACAAAGAAAGCTTGGCAGCATTCCCCTGTAAGATCTCCGTTTGTAGAGACTGGGGGTTCCCGGCTCCTCCTCCTTCGTTCAGAGGGCCTGCTCTTGACAAGATGGACCGTTCTCATCCTGCATGCGTCCCTGGGCCTTCAGAAAACAGCCTGGAATGTAGATGCTTTTGCCTAGAGGGAAGTGGGGTCTCTCCGACGGTTGGGCGCTGCTGTGTATCTTGTGTGTAGGAAAGGGGCGGCTCTATGTGGGTCCACCTTATGATCACTGACCCTCGGTCTGAAAGGTTGAGTGTCTCCTCTGTGAGCACAGCGCCTTTGTCTCTTCTCAACTTCACTCGTGTTAGTTTCTCTCCAGGTCCCTAAGCCACCAAAGCCATTTAGAATTCTAAACCGGTTGGATCTCTGTTCAAAACGAACGTTCAGCATAACCCCCATCATGCCCCGCACCCCTCTGCCCTCTCTCTGCTCCAGGTGCCAGCGTCCCCGACTGGACTGCGGCAGTAGCCTCCCAAGCTGTCTCTTCCTCATCGCCCAAGGCCAGCGCCCACACAGAGGCCCCGGCAGTCCTGTTCACGTGTTAGTGGGGCCCGTCTGCCGCCTGTATGGTGGGCCTGCCCCCGTGGAGGTGATGGTGCCTTTGGGGGAGGAGAGGCAGTGATGTTATCCGAGGGCCTGGCTAGCTGCAGGGGACGAGAACATGATGACAAAGAGGCCCGTGATGAAGGCCATTGCAGAGGGCCAGTGGGAGTGGGTGCTGAGCCCAGGCAGAGCCCCCAGGGTGGACGGGAGGCTGCAGTCTCTCCTCTCACTGGGCCTGCGATCTGGGGACCCCCACCCCCTGAGTGAATCAGGTATCAGAGGCTGAGCCATCTTTATTAAAAGATCACGCAGCGCCGTGATGGGGCATCTCCCCAGGACCACAGAGACGGCTGGGCAGGGGAGGCTGATGCCTTCGTGGGCACAGCACTGCTGGCCTGGCCCCGATTGGTGGGGGAGGAGGAGGGGCAGGTGGGCACGCTGACTGAGCGGGCATGTGGCCCCGCCTGACCAGCCCCCCGCCGCCCACTTTCCTGACTCCCTGTTGCTGGCCCGACAGCCCCAGGAGGTCAGCCGCACACTGGGCGAGGCCCCGAGAAGGGCAGAGGTTCCGTCCTTCCCCGGAGTCTATCCAGATCTCTGAGTTTGGGGTAAACAGGAGCCACGCCCGACACTCGCCACCGGCTGTGCCTTTCTCCTCAGGCACCTAGGAGGCCCTGCTGCCCACTGGGGGGCCTCACTTAGTCCCAAGACCCCCAGTGGAGGTGTGGCGATACCCAGGCCACCCCAGCCAAGGCACAATGGGAGATAGACAGCCTGGAGCCCCCAGTGTTCCCAGAGCCCCTGCAGCATCCCTTCCTGTGGTCAGAAGGGAACCCGGATGACAGAGGCTCAGAGGGAGAGGCCTCCGCTATGGAATCCCACAGCCCACAGCCCAGCAACTGCACAGCAGAGTCCACGATGCCCCCAGCCCCCAGAGGGGCCTCGCCTGCCCCCTCCCTCTGGGAGACAAGGCGCAGACACAGCTTTGCTTCCCGGTCCTGACTCTGGTCCCAGGCTGCCGACCGGGAGGCACCCCCTCCTTCCTCGTCTCTGCTGGACGCAGACCCCTGTCCAGGCCACAGACCGAGCAAAGGCGGGATTCCCATTCCCTCAGGGGGCTTTGATCTTACCGGTGGACAGACCAGAAAGTGTGCCATGTAGACCAAGCAATTCCAGAGGTCTGAGCTCTGGGGAGAGGCCCCCAAGTGTTCTGGGAGACAGGCAGGGAAGGCTGGTAGGAAAGTGGTTTGTAGCAGCAAACACAGGGAACCCCAAACACGCCTGACCAGGAGAGCAGAGGGCACTGGGGGGCAGAAGAAAACATGCATAACAGTTCAAAGACGAGCCTGAAGATGCGTGGTGAGGGCATGTGTTTGCAACAAGAGTAGGGAAGCAGGCAGGACCGAGACCACCGTCTGGAGCGTGGACGCGTGTCGGGCAGGATTGGGAGGCGCCCACAGCAGCTTGCACGGAGTGGAAACAGAGGGCTGCTAGGCAGGCTGGGTTCTTCACGCTTTACCATCCCCAAAGTCAGGACAGCCTTTAAACTCCTGGCAGCTAGGCGGATGCGCTTGCCTCACCATAGAAAGACCTCAGAGTCTCTTGACATTGATGCCAGCTTCTCCAAGGTAGAACATTCTGGAAAGGAGAAGACTCATTTCAGTGAAAATCTCACGATCTGCCTAATCACAGTCCTACCTGATTTTCAGAATTGATTTCTTGATCACACTTAGCATCGCCGACTAGAGAGGAGCTGACAGCTGACGCCTCGGTGGGGTGATCATATCCCACCTCCCTGGTGTTCGTGCCAGACCGTTTTGCTTGACTCTCATCATGAGGACACCACCAGATAAATCCAGATCGTGATGCATTTTATGAAGCAACTGGCCGGAGCGCCTCAAAAACGTCAGTGTCGTCTCAACAAGGAAAGGCGGGAGATGGTTCTAAAGAAAGGACAGTGAAGCGGCTTAATCACAAACACGGGGAAGGAAGCTCGGTCCCGCTGTGCGGGAGGAATCCAGAAAGGACCACCGGGAGATGATCCATCAGCAATGTGCGAGTATGGACTGTAACTGCATTACACTGAATTAATGGATTTCTGAGTGTGATCCAGGCATTAAAGGCACATAGGAAGCGGTTAGTGCTTAGCATATATGTGTAGAAGGGGAGGGAACATCATGATGGCTGCAATTTTCAAATATCTCAACAAAATAAAAAAGGCGGGGTGGCGGGGGAGGGGGAAGCAAATGTGACCAGCTGTTAACAACCAAGGAATCTGGGTAAAAAGATGTTTCTTGTATTAGCTTTCCAAATTTTTATGTTTGAAATTTCTAAATAAAAAGTTTTTAAAAATCAGTTTCTTCTATATCAGAGCAAAATATATACCTAAAAGAAAGGTTTATAAACCCAAGAAATATTATGGCGTTTGTAGTATCCTTAAATAGCTCACATAATTGGAAGAATAACAAGGAAAGTGAATGCCACAGACGCACAACATGTTCCCTCTGAAGCTGACAGACGAGGAGAGTGAGGAGGGAGATGCTGATAGGACTCTGATGCCTGATGTCTAAGCTGGAATCCCAGCCTTTTACCTAAAGTCTAGTCTGACTCCCGTTCAAACACTACAGTTTATTTCCGGCAAGAGTCAGCCGAATGAATGCATTTATAACGCTTTGCAGCTATCAGGATCTTTTTGATTTTGCCAATATATGCTTCCAGTAGAAAACAAAATGACTCAACATTAAAATTTATTTTAAAACTACTTAAGGTCTACAATGTTGTAAGAAAAACTGTAGAACTGGGCAACCATTTCTACATTTCAAAAGTACTGGAACTAGTAAGCACTGAAAAACATCCTTCAAAAAATGGTTTCCATGACAGCAAGAGTAATGATTTTATAACAAAATATTTAAACTCAACATTCTCTATTTATTGTGATTTAAAATATGAACTACCATTTCATATGTAATACTTTTATTTGTATAATTCATCTAGGATAACTTTGCTCTAATTATTACTAAGAATAAATAATATACTCCTTTTTTCTTACTTAAAAATAGAAGAAGGACCTCTGTTTTCTCCTTCACACAGTATCACTCTATTGTTATCAGCCCTGGCTAGATTAGGTGAGTAAAGAAATAATAACTGCAAAGAGAGTGGCAAGAGTAAAATAGAGGAATAAAAATATAGACAAAGGAGTAACAGACTCAAACTGATGTTATAAGCACATTGATATACATTTTAAAATCAAGTACCAATTAGCTTTATCCTCTTTGAAATTCTGCATGTTTTGCCTCCTCAACCCAAATGAAACAACCAAGAGTACTTGATAATATTAGTCTTGTGAGCACCTAAATTAAATTTGCAATCAACATTTAACTTTGGGGGAAATCAAATTTATTAAATTCATAAGTTCTTTTTCATTTAATCATTGTGTGACTGGTGTCTGAATATTAAGATGGAGGTTGATTGTTTGAAGATTAATACATTGGACATTCAACAAAATAAAAACAGCATTGGGTATGTCTCTCTGTGCACAAAACACCCAAGGAAATTTCAAGTTCCACCAGGATTCACCACATTCCAGGATGTGATGCCTGGACTGCATGTAAGGGGCTGCTCTAGGCCTAGGAGGGTGCCTGGAGTGGGAACCCTGCCCAGGAGGCACACTCGACACTGAGCAGGGACTGGCCAAGGCACTCAGTCCTCTCCCCTAGAGTCTAAGACAGAGTCCACTGTCCATGTGGAAAAGCAGACAGAAGCAGCAGAGCAGAGAGATGCTCTGCAAGACCAGGGAAGCCCCTGCAGTGAGCACCCCACCTTCTTGCCGGGGAGCAGCAAGGAGGCTGGCCACCCTGCTGCTGGTAGGTTCCCAGCTCTGCTGGGTCCAGGGCTCCACCACCTCCCTGGGGAGTTCCTATGGGCTCCACTCCTCCGGTTACCCCCACAGTGCCGAGCAGGTTCATGACACCCGGTGGGGTCAAGTTGAACGCAGCGTCCGAGCCAAGCAGGAAACATGCAGGGAGCATCTGTCTTCATCGCCGGTGCAGATCTCGGTGCTGAGGGTGAACAGAATGCGCCCCATTCAATCTCAAGACACTTGTAGTTTAGCAATTAAAATACAACATCCAAAGGCTTCCCGGGTGGTCCAGGGTTAAGAACCCGCCTTGCAATGCAGGGGACTCAGGTCTGATCCCTGCTTGGGGGAGTAAGATCCCACATACTGTGAAGCAACTAAGCCCAAGCCCCACAACTAGAGAGACCTTGGGCCACAATGAAGGTCTCATGTGCTGCATAAGACCCAACGCAGACAAATAAATAAGACATACATAAATATTTTAGATATATGTATAAATGTAACATCCAAAAGGCACCAACCGCATCTATGAACTAAGTGCACAGACGCCACCTAGAAGGGAATGATGGAGGCCTTGGAAGCCTGAGTAGGAGGAATTAAGGATTAGAAAAGTCTCCAACAGGAATGGGACGTTAGGGTTGGCCTTGAAAAGAACAGTAAGGTATTTTACCAAGATGCAAAAACTGGGAAAGGGATGCAAACCAAGAGCACAGGGCAGTGTAGTCTAGGGCACCAGGGGACAGGCTGTTCAGTTACCCACTTTTAACACCTAACCTCACAGCTTACTACCTGTGTGACTTGAAGCAAGCTACATCACCTCGCCATCACTCATTCAGTTCAGTTCAGTTGCTCAGTCATGTCCGACTCTTCGCGATCCCATGGACTGCAGCACACCAGGCCTCCCTGTCCATCACCAACTCCTGGAGTTTACTCAAGCTCATGTCCACTGAGTAGGTGATGCCATCCAACCATCTCATCCTCTGTCATTCTCTTCTCCTGCCACCTTCAATCTTTCCCAGCATCAGGGGCTTTTCAAATGAGTCAGCTCTTCGCATCAGGTGGCCAAAGTATTGAAGCTTCAGTTTCAACATCAGTCCTTCCAATGAATATTCAGTACTGATTTCCTTTAGGATGGACTGGTTGGATCTCCTTGCAGTCCAAGGGACTCTCAAGAGTCTTCTCCAACACCACAGTTCAAAAGCATCAATTCTTCTGTGCTCAGCTTTCTTTATAATCCAACTCTCATATCCATACGTGACCACTGGAAAAATCATAGTCTTGACTAGACAGACCTTTGTTGGCAAAGTAATGTCTCTGCTTTTTAAAATGCTGTATAGCTTGGTCATAACTTTCCTTCCAAGGAGCAAGCATCTTTTAATTTCATGGCTGCAGTCACCATCTGCAGTGATTTTGGAGCCCCCAAAAATAGTCTGTCACTGTTTCCATTGTTTCCCTATCTATTTGCCATGAAGTGATGGGACCAGATGTCATGATCTTAACTTTCTGAATGTTGAGTTTTAAGCCAACTTTTTCAGTCTCCCCTTTCACTTTCATCAAGAGGCTCTTTAGCTCTTCTTCACTTTCTGCCATAATGGTGGTGTCATCTGCATATCTGAGGTTATTGATATTTCTCCTGACAATCTTGATTCCAGCTTGTTCTTCATCCAGCCAAGTGTTTCTCATGATGTACTCTGCATATAAGTTAAATAAGCAGAGTGACAATATACAGCCTTGACGTACTCCTTTCCCAATTTGGAACCAATCTGTTCTTCCGTGTCCAGTTCTAACTGCTGCTTCCTGACCTGCATATAGGTTTCTCAAGAGGGAGGTCAGGTGGTCTGGTATTCCTATCGCTTGAAGAATTTTCTACAGTTTGTTGTGATCCACACAGTCAAAGGCTTTGGCATAGTCAATAGAGTAGAAGTAGATGCTTTTCTGGAACTCTGTTGCTGTTTTGATGATCCAGCGGATGTTGGCAATTTGATCTCTGGTTCTGAGTTTTCCAAATTTGCTGGCATATTGAGTGCAGCACTTTCACAGCATCATCTTTCAGGATTTGGAATAGTTTGACTGGAATTCCATCACCTCCATTAGCTTTGTTCGTAGTGATGCTTTCTAAGGCCCACTTGACTTCACATTCCAGGATGTCTGGCTCTAGGTCAGTGATCACACCATTGTGATTATCTGGGTCGTGAAGATCTTTTCCAGTTAAGCTATTTCAAATCCTGAAAGATGATGCTGTGAAAGTGCTGCACTCAATAAGCCAGCAAATTTGGAAAACTCAGCAGCGGCCACAGGACTGGAAGAGGTCAGTTTTCATTCCAATCCCAAAGAAAGGCAATGCCAAAGAACGCTCAAACTACCGCACAATTGCACTCATCTCACACTCTAGTAAAGTAATGCTCAAAATTCTCCAAGCCAGGCTTCAGCAATATGTGAACTGTGAACTTCCTGATGTTAAAGCTGGTTTTAGAAAAGGCAGAGGAACCAGAGAGCAAATTGCCAACATCCGCTGGATCATGGAAAAAGCAAGAGAGTTCCAGAAAAATATCTATTTCTGCTTTATTGACTATGCCAAAGCCTTTGACTGTGTGGATCACAATAAACTGTGGACAATTCTGAAAGAGATGGGAATACCAGACCACCTGATCTGCCTCTTGAGAAATTTGTATGCAGGTCAGGAAGCAACAGTTAGAACTGGACATGGAACAACAGACTGGTTCCAAATAGGAAAAGGAGTTCGTCAAGGCTGTATATTGTCACCCTGTTTATTTAACTTATATGCAGAGTACATCATGAGAAACGCTGGACTGGAAGAAACACAAGCTGGAATCAAGATTGCCGGGAGAAATATCAATAACCTCAGATATGCAGATGGCACCACCCTTATGGCAGAAAGTGAAGAGGAACTCAAAAGCCTCTTGATGAAAGTGAAAGAGGAGAGTGAAAAAGTTGGCTTAAAGCTCAACATTCAGAAAATGAAGATCATGGCATCTGGTCCCATCACTTCATGGGAAATAGGTGGGGAAACAGTGGAAACAGTGTCAGACTTAATTTTTCTGGGCTCCAAAATCATTACAGATGGTGACTGCAGCCATGAAATTAAAAGACGCTTACTCCTTGGAAGGAGAGTTATGACCAACCTAGATAGCATATTCAAAAGCAGAGACATTACTTTGCCAACAAAGGTTCATCTAGTCAAGGCTATGGTTTTTCCTGTGGTCATGTATGGATGTGAGAGTTGGACTGTGAAGAAGGCTGAGCGCCGACGAATTGATGCTTTTGAACTGTGGTGTTGGAGAAGACTCTTGAGAGTCCCTTGGATTGCAAGGAGATCCAACCAGTCCATTCTGAAGGAGATCAGCCCTGGGATTTCTTTGGAAGGAATGATGCTAAAGCTGAAACTCCAGTACTTTGGCCACCTGATGCAAAGAGTTGACTCATTGGAAAAGACTCTGATGCTGGGAGGGATTGGGGGCAGGAGGAGAAGGGGACGACAGAGGATGAGATGGCTGGATGGCATCACTGACTCGATGGACGTGAGTCTGAGTGAACTCTGGGAGTTGGTGATGGACAGGGAGGCCTGGCATGCTGCGATTCATGGGGTCGCAAAGAGTCAGACACGACTGAGTGACTGATCTGATCTGAACTGGAATTCCATCACCTTCTCTATCTTTGTCCATAGTGATGCTTCCTAAGGCCTACCTGACTTTGCATTGCAGGATGTCTGGCTCTAAGTGAGTGATCACACCATTGTGATTATCTGGGTTATGAAGATCTTTTTTGTACAGTTCTTCTGTGTATTCTCGCCACCTCTTCTTAACATCTTCTGCTTCTGTTAGATCCATACCATTTCCGTCCTTTATTGTGCTCATCTTTGCATGAAATAGTCCCTTGGTATCTCTAATTTTCTTGAAGAGATCTCTAGTCTTTCCCATTCTGTTGTTTTCCTGTTTATTTGCACTGATCACTGAGGAAGGCTTTATTATCTCTCCTTGCTATTCTTTGGAACTCTTCATTCAAATGGGTGTATCTTTCCTTTTCTCCTTTGCCTTTTACTTTTCTTCTTTTCATGGCTATTTGTAAGGCCTCCTCAGACAGCCATTTTGCCTTTTTGTGTTTCTTTTTCTTGGGGATGGCTTTGATCCCTGTCTCCTGTACAATGTCACGAACTCCGTCCATAGTTCTTCAGGCACTCTATCTATCAGATCTAGGCCCTTAAATCTATTTCTCACTTCCACTGTATAGTCATAAGGGATTTGATTTAGGTCATACCTGAATGGTCTAGTGGTTTCCCCTACTTTCTTCAATTTAAGTCTGAATTTGGCAATAAGGAGTTCAAGATCTGAGCCACAGTCAGCTCCTGGTATTTTTTCTGCTGACTGTGTAGAGCTTCCCCATCTTTGGCTACAAAGATAATCAATCTGATTTCAGTGTTGACCATCTGGTGATGTCCATGTGTAGAGTCTTCTCTTGTGTTGTTGGAAGAGGGTGTTTGCTATGACCAGTGCATTTTCTTGGCAAAACTCTTCTAGCCCTTGCCTGCTTCATTCTGTACTCCAAGGCCAAATTTGCCTGCTACTCCAGGTGTTTCTTGACTTCTTACTTTTGTATTCCGATCCCCTATGACAAAAAGGACATCTTTTGGGGGTGTTAGATCTAAAAGGTCTTGTAGGTCTTCATAGAACCGTTCAGCTTCTTCAGCATTTGTGTTTGGGTCATAGACTTGGATTACTGTAATATTGAATGGTTTGCCTTGGAAAGGAACAGAGGTTGTTTTTGAGATTGCATCCAAGTATTGCATTTCAGACTCTTGTTGACCATGATGGCTACTCCAGTTCTTCTAAGGGATTCCTGCCCACAGTAGTAGATACAATTGTCCTCTGAGTTAAATTCACCCATTCCAGTCCATTTTAGTTTTCTGATTCCTAAAATGTCGATGTTCACACTTGCCATCTCCTGTTTGGCCACTTCCAATTTGCCTTGATTCATGGACCTAACATTCCAGGTTCCTATGCAATATTGCTCTTTACAGCATTGGACCTTGCTTCCATCACCAGTCACATCCACAACTGGGTGTTGTTTTTGCTTTGGCTCCATCTCTTCATTCTTTCTGGAGTTGTTTCTCCATTGATCTCCAGTAGCATATTGGGCACCTACCGACGTGGGGAAGTCATCTTTCAGTGTTCTATCTTTTTGCCTTTTCACACTGTTCATATGGTTCTCAAGGCAAGAATATGGAAATGGTTTGCCATTCCCTTCTCTAGTGGACCACGTTTTGTCAGAACTCCCCACCATGACCGTCCTAACTCCATCGCTCAGTTTATAATAACAGTATTAATCCTTACTCAGAGGGCTCCCCAGGTGGCGCTAGTGGTAAAGAACCCACCTGCCAATGCAGGAGACATAAGAGATGAGGCTCAACCCCTGGTGGGAAAGATCCCCTGGAGGAGGGCACAGCACCCCACTCCAGTATTCTTGCCTGGAGAATCCCATGGACAGAGGAGCCTGGTGGGCTACAGTCTGTGGGGTTGCAGAGTCGGACATGACTGAGTGACTGAGAACTAGCGCCCTCATAAGATTATTTTGAGGATTAAGTGAGTTACAGTGTGTAGTGTCCTTAGATCACTGCGTCACCTGTGATCAGCACTCAGTAACATCAACTACTATTTCCACACCCCGTGCTCACATGAAGCCGCCAACTCTCCCTCCTGCCTTCTGCTCTTGGTGACTCTGAGCACACTCGGTGCTCTGTGTTCGGCCCTTCTAGGCGTGTATGTTTCGGCATGGCCCGTTCAGGCCACCTCTGCCCAGGAGGGCAGTGTGCTCATGTGGGTGTTCCTGGCTGTCCTGTCTGCATGCATGAGACCCTGCATAGACTCGTCCCAAGCCTGGTCCTCCACCAACCTTGGTGGGTCAGAGATACCTTCCAATGGGAGCTCTTGGTCTTGAGTTGGATTCAAACCCAACTTTATCCTTGGCTCCCTTGTGCATATTAAACTCTCCGAGTCTTTGGTCTTTTGTCTGTAAATGGAGGGTGGCAACACCTACCTCACAGGCACTATTGTAAGGTTTAAATAAAATGAGGTAAGTATGCAGAGCTGTTTGACCCAGTGCCCAACACAGAATAACTGCCCAATAAGCAGAAGAACTGAGTCTTTCGAACTGTGGTGCTGGAGAAGACTCTTGGGAGTCCTTTGGACTGCAAGGAAAACCAGTCAATCCTAAAAGAAATCAACCCTAAATATTCACGGGAAGGACTGTTGCTGAAGCTGAAACTCCAGTAGCTTGGCCACCTGATGTGAAGGTGGCCGAATCATTGGAATAGACCCTGATGCTGGGAAAGATCGAAGGCAGGAGAAGAAGGGGACGACGGAAGATGAGATGGTTGGATGGCATCACCAACTCATGGACATGAGTTTCAGCAAGCTCTGGGAGACGGTGAAGGACCGGGAAGCCTGGTGTGCTGCACTCCATGGGGCCACAAAGAGTCGGGCATGACTTGGCACCTGAACAGCAACAGACAAGCATTAATACATAAACGATAGCCTTGCTGTGCTGCACAGATTGTTAGTATTTGCTCATTTTTCTCAGAAATAGTCATCACTTTTATCAGATTATCAAAGAGGTCCTTCTTGCTGTCTGGTGTCCTCGCAGTGTGGAGGGACTCTGGCTCGGACTGGAATGTGTAGGCTGTTGTCATTGGCCAGGACTCTCCTGAGTGTATAAAACACGGAAAAGAAAGCTTCCCTGGCCTCGTCTTCGTTTGTGGAGTTATCTTCCCAGAGGGATTCAGAGAAGATAGATGTTTCTATGGAAAATAATTGGTAAGCGAGCTGAACGGGGCGCCCACTTCTCCTTTCTTTTTCTTCACACCCTCACCCCCATTCCCAGGGCACCCAATTTGGCCAACTTCCTACACCAGCTGCACTTGTTCCAGACAAGGATCTGAGAAATTCGCTGGTACTGAGGCCACGATGAACAAGAACACAAGAGTCCCAGGAATACCTGCCTTTGATCCATTGGGCGAAGCGAGAGTCAAAGGGAAGAAGGTCTAATTAGGGGATTACAGGGCTCGGGAATGCCGGGGAGGAAAAATGCTGTTACTGGGAGGTGTTCCCAGGACACGAGCCTGTCCCAGGCATGGCAGCTGCGGCTGGCCTGACCAGGAGCGCGGGAGGCGAAAACACAGGCGAATGCCTGTCCCAAACATCCTGTGTGTGTGCTGAGTCGCTTTCAGTCATATCTGACTCTTGGTGACCCTATGGCCCATAGCCTGTCAGGCTGCTCTGTCCGTGGATTCTCTAGGCAATACCGGAGGGGGTTGCTTCTTTCCAACCCAGAGACTGAACCCGAGCCTCCTGCATTGTCAGGCGGATTCTTTACCGCTGAGCCACCAGGGAAGCCCCATACATACATGTAGATTTGTGCATAAATGGAAAATTCCAGAAAGATACAGAGCTAATTGGTAACGATGACTATCTCTGGGGAGGAAGCCTTGGAGGGTTGGAAACCTGGAGTGGAAGAAAGGTTTGTTTCTACTGATATTTTTTACCACTTCTTTTATATCGCTGATTTTTTTTAAGCATATGTATGTATGACTCTTTCAATTTAAGAAATAAATATGAAAAGTCAGTGTGAGTAAATTCGGTGAGCTATGAAATCTTTTGATAAAACCGACAGCATGAAACATTACTTTTAAAAATTCACAAGAGACCACAGTTAACAAAACAGATGCCGTAAATCAAGCCCACGGTCAAAATATTTGCTAGGATTCAGAATTCAGGTAAATTCTGTGATGCAAAGTGTCCTTGAAGGTGACTGAGGATGTACTAGGAAAATCGAGAGGAAATAGGCCCGATGCTGGAGCAGGCTTTCTTAACAACGTGGGTTTTTACTTTAGAAAGAACATCCATCTCCACACCTATTCTTGAATGAAGAGAAAGGGCTTCAGGAAGTTGTGTTCTTCACTAGTTAAATCAGCCCTCTCCCCACAAGCCTGCTTTGGTTCTGAGCCTGAGAACCACACTGCACACACCAGCTGACTCAGTCCTTACAGACAGCATTCTCCCAGGAAGCTTGGAGTGGTCAGTATTAAGGTGGGAGGCCAGAAGCCACGCAACGTTTGGGTATGGAGTGGGAATCAGGCCTGGGCGTCACGCTCCGGCTTCAGGGCCCCTCTGAGGGTCTTTGCTCGGTTTCTCGTGCTTCTGCTCTGGGATTTGATGATTACGTTTTTCTGACAGAGAAAAACAAAACTAAAGCCCCACAAGTCCTGAAAATTAGAAGATCTCCCAGTGGAACATTCTATTAAGAAGGAGGAGAAAAATATTCACATGTTCACCAGCCAGGCACCACCATCAATCCCCAAAGGCGTTGAAAACAGCAAGAGAAAGTGCTTCTGCAGAAATTACAGAGGCATATTCTGCTTCACCAAGTACTACACAACCGAAAATAAAGTAAAACAATTTTTTTTAAGTTGGCTTTGAAAACACACTACTAACATCCAAAACGCTCGTATGCTCTAGTAATCATGAAAGCAGTATATAAATCTGTGAACTAAAACGGCAACTGACGAACAGAGAAAGGCAGATGGGTCTCCGAAACCACACGGAGGGCTCCACGTTACAGGCGGTTCCCCGGTGCGTTTCTTTAAGCGTGTTGGCTCAGACAAACCTCTGACATTTGTTAAGAGAGAAAGATCCAGAACCAGATTAATCTGCCAGAGTCTCCTGTATTTGGCACAGTTGGATGTAACAGGGAGAGTCTCCATCCTTAAGGAATTACTTCATTTAGAAAGAGACGTATAAATGCATAGGATTAGAATAGCACCATAGTGTAAGTAAGATCAAAGTGAAAGCCGATTTTTTCAAATTAACATCTATAAACAGTTTACAGTGTGTGCCAGGCAGTATGCTTACTGCCTCGAATGCATTATCTTGTTAAATTCTCACCCACCTGCACGAGGCAGATGCAACTGCTGTCTCCATGTCGCAGATGATAAAACAGAGGCTTACTTAGAAAGATTGGTAAGTACCAGCCCCAGAGCCCAGGCCCTTAACCAACCTGTTCTATTTCTTCTGCTCATCTCATCAGAAACAGTTAACAATCGGTGCGGCAGAATGCCCAAGCCACACATGTCCAGGCACCGGGTCTGTCTTCAGTTCTCAGTCAGCATCAAAGGCCAACTTCCTAAACTTACTCGGTTTTTCTATCATCTGTCGGCTGTGCGTGCAGCTGTGCCAAGGCTGGGTTCTGGAACCGTCATGTCAGTCCTTTTCAGTCACTTTAGAAACAGTCCTTCTTTGCACGTTTTGACACAGTAAATAAACGACCCGACCGACAGGGCAGAAGTGAATCGGAACCAAAGCCGCTCTGTGTTACCAACATCTTAGAGGTTACTCTTTTAACATTGAGGTCATATAAATTTAACTTCTTCCTTGATTCGAAATGTTCCCTTACTTATACAAGAAAAATTAGATCAAACCAAAATATGTTCATCTCCTATAATGAATGTGTTTCGAGAAAGTAATGTATAAACAGAATTGTGTGTTAAATACACAAGGGAGAATTGGCTATTGGAAAGAAGTTGGTAATGATTCATTCTGCAAGAAATCCTTTTGTATGATTTATTTATCACGCACCCCATACCAAACCCATGTTTCAGGCAGCTTAGAAAAGTACACATAATCCCAGATAAAATAAAATTTGAAAACAGTAATGGATTTAAGGCAAATGGAACATAATGACAGCCAGGGGTAAAATGAGTGCACAAAATCCACAGGACCTTTGGCCTTCACGGGGCGGGCTCCCTGGTCAAGCCCTAAACTGTCCAGCGGCCAGCGTCTACACGGAAACACCATCACTCCCCAACTCTAGGTACGTGGCAATCGCTCTGACAAAACTGGCGGATGTTTTCCACATGGTTCCGGGGCCGCGCGACCTTAAGGAGGCCCCTGTCTGCTCCCACACCTGCTTCCCCGCAGCCGCCTCCGCGAGGCTGCTGTCTCTGGGAGTCGAAGCCACCCTCCAGCTACGCTGTTCTTTCCAGACCACTTTGCAAATACACTTTGCAAAAGCTTCTGCTGCTATCGTCATCTTCCAGTGCCCGCTCCCTTCCCCTTGCCCCTCCAAGACAACCCCCTCCTCCCCTTCCTCCACAGGCGCCTGCACGCATCCGGGCGACCGATGGAAGTGGTGCCCACCCGCCCAGCCTGCCCTGCCGCCTTCCTCGCCCTGCCCCGTCCCGCCGCATCAGCCATGCGCTGTCACCTCGTGCACCCGCCTTCCTCGTCCTGCCCGGGAGCCCCCACATCCACCTTCCAGGCCGCTTCCCCCGCCCGCTGCAGCTGCAACCACCTGGCCCCCGAGCGCCTGTGCCCGGCGCCTCCAAGAGTCTCAAGTAACTGACCCAGAGCAGGGCCCAGGCGTCCGGCCATTCGTAGAGTGTAGTCCAGCAGGCCACCTGAGCTGACGCTCCGGCTCCGGGCCCTGGCTGCCATCAGCTCTTCTCCCTACTTCGTCCTCTGACTCCAGCCTCCTTCAGTCCTCTGACCCGTGTCTGCTCCCGCATCACCACCGACGCCTCTCCCCCTTCCCGCCCTCACGCCTTTTGGCCTCCTACCCAGTTCTAATCCCATGCTACCATTTCTCTCTGCCACTCTTTTGCCAGTGTCTTAAACTCTCTTGACCTATCATATTTACATAGCAACTACAGAAATTAAATACAAACCAAAAGCTCCAATCGAAATGAATTCAACTATTTCCTTTCTTAGAGCCTACAACTTCTGAGCAGTGCTTGGAGAAAAAAAGAAAATCAATTTTCTTCATGTAAATTAAAAGTGAAAAGAAAAAATCTTAGCAAATTAAAGATAGAAGAGAACTTCCTTAATTTAGAAAATCGAATTTGCAACAAACATTTTAAACAGAAAAGCTCTAGATGAACTTAGGTCAAATTATTACAATTAAAGAACAAACTTTGCAAATTTTCTGGACAGATTGTTGTTCAGTCACTCAGTTATGTCTGGCTCTTTGTAATCCCATGGACTGCAGCACGCCAGGCTTCCTTGTCCTTCGCCATTCCTCAGAGTTTGCTCAAACTCATGTCCATCGTGTCGGTGATGCCATCCAACCATCTCATCCTCTGTCATCCCCTTCTCCTCCCACCTTCAATCTTTCCCAGCATCAGGGTCTATTCCAGTGAGTCGGTTCTTCCCATCAAGTGTCCAAAGTATTGAAGCTTCAGCTTCAACATCAGTCCTTCCAATGAATATTCAGGACTGATTTCCAGACTGATGGACTGGTTGGATCTCCTTTCAGTCCAAGGGACTCTCAAGAGTCTTCTCCAATACAAGAGTTCAAAAGCATCAATCCTTGGGCGCTCAGCCTTCCTTATGGTCCAGCTCTCACATCCAGACATGACTACTAGAAAAACCATAGCTTTGATTACACAGACCTTTGTAAGCAAAGTGATGTCTCTGCTTTTTAATATGTGGTCTAGGTTTGTCATAGCTTTTCTTCCAAAGAACAAGCAACTTTTAATTTCACGGCTGCAGTCGCTGTCCACAGTGATTTTGGAGCCCAAGAAAATAAATCTGTCACTGTTGCCACTTTTTCCCCATCTATTTGCCATGAAGTGATGGGACCAGATGCCATGAGCTTAGATTGTCAGTGTACAGAACTCAGTTGTATTTTTCTATTATAGCAATGAAGAGTTTGAATATGCAAAAAAAAATTAGGATGTCATTTATTTCATCAGAAGATATCATGGACTCAGAAATAAATATGACATTGTTTAAACTGCCCAACTGAAATGAGAGACTTATATTCACAGAAAAACCTATGCATAAAATTTTATAGTGGCTTTATTCATAACTGCCAAAACCTGGAAACAACCCAACCGTGTCTCCCGTGGAGAGTGGATAAACTGGGATACACGTCTCTGACAGACGCTTACTCAGCAGTGTAGGAAAATGAACTCCCCATACACGCACAGGCAGGGGTGAACCCCAAAGGCGCTGGGAGAAATACAAGCCAGACCCAAAGACAGGTTTCCATTTCCATGACATCCTGGAAAAACCAAGTTATACAAGGTGACTGCCAGAGGCGGAGGTGGGAAGAAAGGCTTACTAACTTGTTAGGCAGGGGGATTGCTGGGACTGTTCTGGATCTCGGGGCTTTTTTCTAGCTTTATTGTTAACATGTAACGCTGTGTATATTTAAGGTATACAGTGTGATGATTTGATAATATGTATATATGTTACATCACAATAAGGTCCGTTAACACATACATCACCTCACATAATTAGCACATACATCGCCTCACCTTGTGTGTGTGGCGAGAAGCTTGAAGATTTGCTCTCTTAGCAAATGCCACGCATACAGTGCAGCGCTGGCAGCTGCAGGCGCCACGCTATGCCCCATCCGCAGACACACTCGCCTTATAAGCGGGCACTAGACTCTGCCGCCCTCACGAGCTCCCCCACCGGCCACGCCCTGCAACCGCCAAACTACTCTCCATTTCTATGACTTTGGGTTTATTTTTTTTTTAGATTCCACAAACAGATGAGATCACACAGTAGTTGCCCTTCTCTGCCTGACGTATTTCACTCACAGCCTTCAAGCTTGGAACATGCTGTTGCGAATGGCAGGATTTCCTCCTTTTTATGGCTGAATAATATTCTCCTAGAACTGGACTTGGAACAACAGACTGGTTCCAAATAGGAAAAGGAGTATGTCAAGGCTGTATATTGTCACCCTGCTTATTTAACTTATATGCAGAGTACATCATAAGAAACACTGGGCTGGATGAAGCACAAGCTGGAATCAAGATTGCCGGGAGAAATATCAATAACCTCAGATATGCACACGACACCACCCTTATGGCAGAAAGGGAAGAGGAACTAAAAGCCTCTTGATGAAAGTGAAAGAGGAGAGTGAAAAAGTTGGCTTAAAGCTCAACATTCAGAAAACCAAGATCATGGCATCTGGTCCCATCACTTCATGGGAAATAGATGGGGAAACAGTGGAAACAGTGTCAGACTTTATTTTTCTGGGCTCCAAAATCACTGCAGCTGGTGACTGCAGCCATGAAATTAAAAGACACATACTCCTTAGAAGGAAAGTTATGATCAACCTAGATAGCATATTAAAAAGCAGAGACATTACTTTGCCAACAAAGGTCCGTCTAGTCAAGGCTGTGGTTTTTCCTGTGGTCATGTATGGATGTGAGAGTTGGACTGTAAAGAAAGCTGAGCGCCGACGAATTGATGCTTTTGAACTGTGGTGTTGGAGAAGACTCTTGAGAGTCCCTTGGACTGCAAGGAGGTCCAACCAGTCCATCCTAAAGGAGATCAGCCCTGGGTGTTCATTGGAAGGACTGATGCTAAAGCTGAAACTCCAGTACTTTGGCCAGCTGATGTGAAGAGTTGACTCATTGGCAAAGACCCTGATGCTGGGAGGGATTGGGGGCAGGAGGAGAAGGGGACGACAGAGGATGAGATGGCTAGATGGCATCACCGACTCAATGGACATGAGTTTGAGTGAACTCCGGGAGTTGGTGGTGGACAGGGAGGCCTGGCGTGCTGTGATTCATTGGGTTGCAAAGAGTCGGATATGACTGAGTGACTGAACTGAGCTGACTGATATCTATGACACATTTTTAATCTATGCATCTGTCAGTGGACACTTAGGATGTTCTCATGTCCTGGTTGTTGCAAATAATGCCGCAATAATCATGGGATGCAAATGTCTCAAGATAGTGATTTAAGTTCTTCTTGTTTTGTAGTGGTGGTTACACAATAAATACCTTTGTCAAAATTCATAGGCCTGCATAATAATGAGTGAATTTTACTGGGTGCAGATTACACCTCAATTGTAAAGCTTTTAAAAGACAAAAAATAAACACCATATTCTATATTGTTTATACAATTTTTAAAAACTCTCAGTAGTAGAATTGTTTCAAGGGGAAGTTTGTAACAATTCAAAATTGTTATTTAAATGTCCCATGGTGCTACATATTCATGTGTTTAAATAGTAGATTTAAAATGAACAATGAAAACACAGTGATTATAAGAAAAAAAAGAACTTGTATTATTTAAATTATATCATTCTATAAGATCACTTGGAATTTTGATTGGTGTTTAAGTTTTAGAATAGTGAAAAAGTGTGAGAGGTATAAGGTTTGTGCTTGACAAATGCAAATTTTAGTTAACATACAAAATATTTTATATATTTGGTTACCATATTAAAATTGAGATTCATTTTATTTTATTTAAATAAAATAAATAAAGCTGAAATTAATTAATTAATTTAATTAAACTGAAATTCCAATACTTTGGCCATCTGATGCAAAGAACGGACTCCTTGGAAAAGACCCTGATGTTGGGAAAGACTGAAGGCAGGAGGAGAAGGGGATGACAGAGGATGCGATGGTTGGATGGCATCACCGACTCCATGGCATCATGGACATGAATTTGAGCAAACTCTGGGAGCTGGTGATGGACAGGGAAGCCTGGCATGCTGCAGTCCATGGGGTCGCAAAGAGTTGGACATGACTGAGCAGCTGAACTGAACTGATTTAAATTATTTAATAATTTAAATTTATTTGAATTTAGATTGTCCAGATTTTAAAATTTCCAGTTATTTATTTAAATTATAATTTACTATAATTACAGTTGTGACTTGTTTGAAGACTAAAGAATAAACTAAGAGAATATACTATTACATCAGAGGTTCCATTTGGTAGTTACCTGAACCATACCTTTGGCACACTGTTCAGATTTATCAACATCGATTTCTTACAGAATATTTTTAAAGGATTTCTGTGACTATTTCCATATCTGCCAGTTCACACGAAAGGAAGATTTGAAATTGAAATTAACAAAAATATTTTCAACCAATCATTAGAGAAGATGGATTTTAAAATGTAGCTACACTATCTTGAACATGGGTATACTGAAATCAATTTTGACAGCCGTTGACAAATCTGTGGAAGGGCTGAAAATGGGCACTGGGAAAGGATGGTCTTTTCCATAAATGGTGCCTCCCGTGTTGGAGCACATTTGCCTGCCCACCCCACCTCCACCCCACCCCGCTTTGTGCCTAGAACTTACCACCTCCCAACACTCCAGAGAACGGGCTCATTATATTCACTGTTGGCTGCCTTAACTCCCCTGTGAGAATGCAATCTTTCTCCCCGAAGGCAGACGTCTCAGTCTACGTGGGTCACCTGTGTGTCCTGAACGCCTGGAACGGGGCTTGGCAGCATGTAAGGCTTCAGTGAATGTCTTTGACACAGATGAGTGAGTGAGCAGGTGGATGAGTCATGAGTGTGAGACAAGCTGCAGGGCGGTCGTGCGAGGCTGAGGGTGAGAGCTGTTTGTGCGGAGTCCTGTGAGACGAGGAGTCCCTTTGAGCAGGGGACCAGGTCTCGAGAAATCTGGCCACGAAGTGGCTGCGTGCACGCTGGGCCACCGCTGGGCCATGAAGTGCCTTCTTGTGTGAGCTAGAAAGCACGGCCCTTCTTCCCAGCTGTGCACTGTTGAGGGGTTGTAAAACGGTGTAGCTGCGCTAGAAAATGGTATGGCAGGCCCTCAAAAAATTAAAAACAGGATTACCGTACGATCCATCAGTTCCACGTCCAGACGTACGCCTGAAAACATGGAAAGCAGGGCCCTGGAGAGGCGTGTGCACACCCGAGTCACAGCAGCCCAGAGGCGTCCACCAACAAATGAACGGATAGACCAAGTGTGGTCAGCGCACGCGATGAAGCATTTTACTGCATCGCTTAAACAGGAAGGAAATTCTCAACACAGAGAAACCTTGAAGACACGATGCTCAGGGAAACAGGTCAGTCACAAAAGGACAAATACAGTGTGATTCCACTTACAGGAGGCTGCTAGAATATTCAGATCCTTAGACAGAAGGTACAATGGGGCTGTCAGGGGCTGAGGGGAGTGAGGAGTTCGTGTCTAATGAGGATGGAGTCTGGGTTTGAGAAGATGGAAGAGGTTGATGGACGGTGGGGGTGGCTGCATAGTAATATGAACGTGCACGTCACAACTGAGCTGCACTTAAAAAAGGCTGAGATGGGTAATTTTATGGTATGTGTGCTGCTGCTGCTGCTACTAAGTCGCTTCAGTCGTGTCTGACTCTGTGCGACCCCATGGACGGCAGCCCACCAGGCTCCCCCGTCCCTGGGATTCTCCAGGCAAGAACACTGGAGTGGGTTGCCATTTCCTTCTCCAATGCATGAAAATGAAAAGTGAAAGTGAAGTTGCTGAGTCTTGTCCGACTCTTAGCGACCCCATGGACTGCAGCCTACCAGGGTCTTCTGTCCATGGGATTTTCCAGGCAAGACTGCTGGAGTGGGGTGCCATTGCCTTCTCCATATGGTACATGTAGTTTACCAGAATAAAACAAAACCTAGGCGAGAACGGCCCTCTGACTGAAAGAAGACAGCTCTGGCCTGGGAGAAAAGCGAAGTGAGTGCACTCCAGTTTGGCCTCATTTTGATGAGAAGCAGGTATTTTCAAAACCTAGTCTTCAGTGTCACAAAGGAGTGAAGAAACCCAAGGCAGGCAGTGTGTCCGCTGTGATTTCCTTCCTGGAGGACAGCGAGGAGATCCTGATGAAAGGCGTCTCACACGAGCACGACCCCGGATACGATAATTGCACTTTAAGGCGTTTCACCGCAAGAAATAATCCTGGATAGTCGCTAGATGTATCTGTAAGGATGAACATTTGTTTACAATATCAAGTGACTAGAAAGCACTTAAAAAGCGGGGCACAGTAAAACAAAAGAGCGTGTAGCACTGTCCCTATACAATTAATAAAAACCCTGCTGCCAAAGAATGGTTAGTGGCGTGGGGAAATGGTCTCAATAAACCACTAAATGTGAAAAAATTTACAGAACAGCAAGACCGCTATGCCGGAGAAGGCAATGGCACCCCACTCCAGCACTCTTGCCTGGAAAATCCCATGGACGGAGGAGCCTGGTGGGCTGCAGTCCATGGGGTCGTGAAGAGTCGGACTCGACTGAGCGACTTCACTTTCACTTTTCACTTTGCTGCATTGGAGAAGGAAATGGCAACCCACTCCAGTGTTCTTGCCTGGAGAATCCCAGGGACGGGGGAGCCTGGTGGGCGCCGTCCATGGGGTCGCACAGAGTCGGACACGACTGAAGTGACTTAGCAGCAGCAGCAGCAAGACCGCTATGCATATACTTTTGCTGAAAAACTTTACTTAGATAGGTAAAGAGAAAGAGTTATAGCACAGCTGATTTTGTCTTCATCTTTCTAATTTTGTTGATTTTCTAAATTCTTCATACTGTACATGTATTCTTTATGTGACTGGAAATAAAAACACTGTGTAAATATTTTCAAATTAAATCTGAGTCTCTTTGTTTCTAATTTGTAAACACTGGGACCAATTTAGGTTGAAATTTACTTTTGTCAGATAAGAAAGAAAAGGAGGAAAAAAATGCCTCCTTTTTTTTCTTTTTATTGCCCTGTGTCAGGTTTTACTGTCAAAAACCAGACTGTAAAAGAGGGTTTAAAATATTTAAGGGAATAAATTCTGCAATCACTCGAAAAGCACCTGTTTGCATGAAATCCATTGGTATGCAAATCGCCAATCACTCCTGTCTTATTCATTAAAACCCGTCACCCAAGTCTCTTACCAATCAATAGCTGATGCGGGCGGGGAGGGCAGAGGAGGAAAGAAAGGCGAGGCTCCAGAACCTGGAAGTAGAGATGCTGCTGCTGCTAAGTCGCTTCAGTCGTGTCCAACCCTGTGCGACCCCATAGACGGCAGCCCACCAGGCTCCCCCGTCCCTGGGATTCTCCAGGCAAGAACACTGGAGTGGGTTGCCATTTCCTTCTCCAGTGCATGAAAGTGAAAAGTGAAAGTGAAGTCGCTCAGTCGAGTCCGACTCTTCGCAATCCCATAGAGTGCAGCCCACCAGGCTCCTCCGTCCATGGGATTTTCCAGGCAAGAGTACTGGAGTAGGGTGCCAGTGCCTTCTCCAAACACTTCTTCAACACCAGTCCTGTATCTGAGACTTTCCGATTCTCATTTCCACGACTCCATCGTCCATGATGCTCACCCCATAACTTTTGTGAAGCCATCTGTGTGGGCCTGCCGGTGCTCTGCATTTTTTCTTCTAGTTTTTATCGGAGTGCAGTTGCTTTACAATGCTGTGTTAGTTTCTCTGTGCAGCAAAGTGAATCAGCCTCACACACACCTGTACCCCTTCTCCATTGGATTTCCTTCCCATTTAGGTCACCGCAGCGCTTAAGTGGAGCTTCCTGTGTTGAACAGTAGGTTCTCATCAGCTGTCTAGTTTATACGTAGTATCAGTAATGTATAGTGTCAATGCCAATCTCCCAATTCATTTCGCACACCCACCTCCCCCTTGGTAACTTTGTTTTCTACCTCTGTGTCTCTATTTCTGCTTTGCAAATAAAACCATCCATACCATGTCTCTAGATTCCACATACATGCACTAACATGTATTTGCTTCTCTCTTTTCTAACTCACTTCACTCTATTTGACAGTCCATGTCTCTGCAAATGGCACAGTTCCATCCTTTTGATGACTAAGTGATATTCCATTGTACAGATGTACCTCTTCTTTACCCGTCCCTCTGTTGATGGGCATCTAGGTCACTTCTGTGCCCTGGCTACCGTGAACAGTGCTGTAGTGAACACTGGGGGCACTGGGCATGTTGCGTTTGTCACAACCCCAGCGTGGACTGGATTAGGGAGCTTCATTCCAGTGCGCCTTGCCAGACAGTACCTGGATGCTGAACTTCGGTCCCTGCAGAGGGACGAGGTCAGAGAGGAGGTGCAGAGACTCAGCGATGCTTGCAGCTGAAGGTGTTACCGTCACTAACGCCATTACCCAATTTTGAGGAATTTCAGCCTTTGTGTCTTCCGGTGTATCCAACTTAACGGATTTAGGTTTGTAAAGGAACAAGCCTTGATAAGGCAGTGTTCTTTCAGGGCCTTTGCTTTATCTGTTCTGTGCAGCCTGGACTCCATGACCAGGTATCCATGCTTAACAACATCTAGAAAGTCCTGTTATGAGTTGAATCATGTTCCCCCAAATTCATGTATTGGTCCTAACCCCATCACTTCAAACTGTAACAGGAGACGGGATCTTTAGAGAGGTCCTCAAGCCACAGTGAGGTCAGCTAAACTGTGTCCTCATAACAGAGGAAATAGGACGCACACACAGAGGGATGGCCCCGTGAGGACACAGCCCGGAGGCAGAGTCTGCACGCCGAGGAGGAAGACCTCGGGACCGCGGGAGAAGCCAGCCCTGACACACCTGGTCTGGGACCGCAGCCTCCAGACCGGGAGAACACACGTTTCTGTGGTTTAAACCCCCAGCTGTGGTCTGTCCCAGCAGCTCTAGCAGACTAACACAGGTTCTCTCCCAAAATAAATCACTGAGGGATGATTGAACCTATACAGGAAAAGCAGGAGAAAGCCATGCAATTGACTAAAGCATAATTTTTCACCTATCAAGTCACGATGCACACACAGGAGAGTTCTGTGACTGATTTCTAATTTTCCTCTCTGGGAAATTGGACCCGGCTGGGGTAAGCACCTCTGCCTTGGTTTGGCTCAGATACATTAATCCTCTCCTACTGTCTGGCGCTTCTCACAATCGGGATTTTAACAACTGTCACAGGACATCTTTCATTTCATCGTCTACCATTCTTCAAAGCTCTGTTTTTAAGTGCCCAGTTCCCATCACTATCTGTCTAGGTTCTGGTGAAAGCAAGACCCATGCGATGTTGAAATGCTCAGTGCGCTGAGATCGCTTCTCCTTCCTTCAAGGGGTCGGCTCCTCCCGATCTCATCAACGCAGTCACAGCTGCTTGTTCACTGGGAGACTGAGTCTCTATTCACATGCCTTGCTTGGTCCTGTGATTTGGGGGTGGGGGTGGGTGTTGAAATACGACGCCAGAGTTTTGGTGGGAAGAAAGAAACTTCCGGTTTTGTGTCTGTCGCTGACAACTAGACAACCTCCCACCGTTCCCCAGGCTTCCTTGACTCTGTCGTGTGTCTTGCTTGTCACCTTGCTCCGCCTCCAGTCTGCTCCCCCACTGGGGTATTTGACTGTTTACACCCCCTCTGCGCAGGCTGCAGGGACTTTGTCAGACCATTCTTGCTGCTTGTTTTAGAATCAAAGCACTTGCTGGAAAAAAAAAAAAAGGAGAATTCGGTGAAGGAGGGTGGGGGAGCCTGGTACAGCTGTTGAGGGGTGGTCTGCAACAGTGACCAGACGCCCCCACCTCCTTCCTGCACAAAGCCTGGACCTCTCACTCATCATTGAGGGGGACGTCGTTTAAATAAATGGGTCATAGATACCAAAAAGAATACATTAGAAAGATAAGAATATATTTTGTTTGTAAAATAAACTGTCACAGATAAAAATCTAGAAAGTTCAAAAAGTAGTAACCAGATGGCTTGCCCAGCGGCTCAGTGGAAAAGAATCCACCTGCAAAGCAGGCGACTCAAGAGGTGCGGGTTCGATCCCTGGGTCAGGAAGGTCCCTGGAGAAGGGATGGTAACCCACCCCAGTATTCTTGCCTGGAGAATCCCATGGACAGAGGAGCCTGGCGAGCTATGGTCCGTGGGGCTTCAAAGGGTCAGACATGACTGAAGTGACTTAGCAGCATATGCTAAAGCATCATTTCAAAAGGATAAAACAGAGTAATTTTATCCTTTTAGATACAATGTTTGCTAAAGGAGGAGGAAATGGCAAATACAAGAGGAGGGGAGGACCCAAGGGCCTGGGGCTGGAAGAACCCCTCTTGGGGGACCCGAGGGGCTGCCTTCCCCGGGACGTGTCTGAGGCCCAGACGCCCGAAGGCAGCAGCATCCGAGGGGCATCGTCCCCGTAGGCTAAGGAGTCCGGTGAGCCCGGGGCTGTTCTGAACGCTTTCCCTGGGGCCCGGCTCACACGCAAATCCAACACGCCGTTGGCAGGCAGGATGATTCCTCCTCACACAGACAGGACACCCACCAGAAAGGGGTGAGCCCCCAGAGGGGCTCACAGGGGAGCTGTAAAAGCTGCTGTCGGGGCCGGTCCAGGAGAGGGGCACGCGGACGGCCCGGGAGGGGGACAGGCCTGTGACTCAGGAAGTGCTTAGGCTTCAGGAAGAAGGGCTCATGGCTGGGGGTCTGGGCAGGCTTCCGGTCCCGCCCTGTCCCTAAGCGGCCGTGGGGCTCTGGGAAGTCTGCTTCTGCCTGCGTGTCGCCGCGTCCTCTAAGACTGAGGGTGAACCACGCTGCTCTGAGCTCACCCCTGAGTGCCCTGGTGTCGGGCCAGATCCACGTGCTTTCCTCAGTCTGGTCTGGGCCACCCCCGCGCAGAGCAGGCCTGCGTCCCACCCTTGGGCCCTGGTCCCTCGCAGAGTGACGCCCAGGGCCCATCCCATCCGCCCAGCGGGGCAGCCTCACCGCAGGCCGAGGAGCGAGGCAGGACTCGCACGCAGCATCTGAGGTCAAGCGCCTGGAGGAGGCGGTGGGAAGGCCCGGGCCTGGCCAAGGAGGCCAAGCAGAGGGGAGCTCGGGTGGGACTCAGGAAGGAACCTGCAGGGCCCGGCAGAGGATGGGGCCTGGGGGCAAGGCTGCGCTTGGGGAAGGGCGGGCCCCACAAGGGACAGGGCGCTTCTGGAGACGCCCGTGGACAGGATCGGGCCGTCGGGGCCCTGGCTGCAGGATGAGCCCCGCACACACACTCTGACCTGGGTGCTCCTGGGCGCGGTCACCACCGAGAAGCCCGCCTGGCCTCCCTTTGAAGAAGGACATGCCGCTAGGCCACGGGCACTGGGTCAGCGGAAAGGCCTCCCTGACCCTCAGCCTGTCGGCAGCTTCAGGGCTGGTCCTAAGGCTGACCCAGGCCAGGCAGTTGGTCAGCCCAGGACACAGGACGACCCTGAGGGCAGCAGGCTCCTCCCTCCGCCCAACACGGCCTCCCCACCTGCTCCGCCCCTGTGTCCTGAGAATTCGCTCTATCTCTAAACGGCCCCCAGCTAGTGGGCTGCATCCCCTGGGACCCCCTCCACAAGAGGTCTCAGATGGAGGTGAGCTTCAGCTGGTGCACATCCGCTCTCCAGCCGCATTTCTTCCAACTCTGCTCCATGATGGAGGCTGGGAGCCTGGCATCGGCGGTGGGAGCAATCACACCGTGGAAGCTGGCAAACACTGCAGATCAGGGCTCTTTTTTTTTTTTTTTTTTTTTTCTGGAAAGCTGGTTGTTAACCATTCAGCAGCACACCACTACTCCTGAATAATAGCAGGGCTAGACCCTGGATTGGGAAGATCTCCTGGAGAAAGAAATGGGAACCCACTCCAGTATTCATGCCTGGGGAATCCCATGGACAGAGGAACCTTGCGGGCTATAGTCCACGGGGTCTCTAAGAGTCGGATGTGACAGAGTGACTAACACTGGATGGAGACTCTTTACAGAGACTCATATTACTCCATGGCGTGACGGACAGAGAGCAGAAGTTTGGAGAGGAATGAGCACTAGAGGAGATGCCAGAGAAAGCTGCAGATGAGTTCTTCCAAGAGCAGATGTTCTGAGGGGGACTCCTGGGTGCCCTGTTCTTACGGGGGTGGCGCTGATCTGGCAGCAGGTCGGAGCCCCGAGCGTGGCATGTCCACCACCTAGAAGTCTGTTCGGGTTCCTGGCATCCTGAGTGCAGCCGGGCAAGACTGACTCTGACTTGGAGGACTGAAGACTCCAGCGCAAACCTCAAAGGTTGCTTGTGAGACCGTGTCCCCAGCGCAGAGCCAGCCAGCCGCCAGCACACTGAACACCCTCCTGCTGTCTTGCGAATCGCCGTCTGGCCTCCCTGTCCTGCTAGTAGGCGGACACACTGGCTCCTTCCCGGTTTTCCATCCCTAGCAGTTCCAGGAGTCCTCCCACACCTCCTGTGTGACTAGGGAAGCTGGGTCTCCAACTTGGCATCTTATTTGTAAAGTGTTGCTGACCTAATATACTCCAATACGAGAGCGCCGAGCACAGCTTGTAGAAAGAAAGTCAATCCTTTTAAAGTCTCTTCAATGAGGAATACATGTTTATTTGACAAATATCTATCCAGTGCCCACTGCAAGGCATTTTTGCCAACACATATTATGTGAAGGGTGATGAGAGCTAGCCTATGGAGGGCTCTAATTGGCTGGGTCCAGATGCACAGAAGACAATAAACCTCTAGGCACTGGCCAAGGGGCGGATATATTTGCAAATACATTTGCTGTCCTTTGAATAACTGTGTAAGAGTTGGCCCATAAATAAGGCTGAGTGCCAAAGAATTGATGCTTCCAAATTGTGGTGCTGAAGAAGACTCCTGAGAGTCCCTTGGACAGCAAGGAGATCCAACCAGTCCATCCTAAAGGAAATCAGTCCTGAATATTCATTGGACAGACTGATGCCAAAGGTGAAGCTCCAATACTTTGGCCACCTGATGCAAAGAGCCGACTCATTGTACAAGACCCTGATGCTGGGAAAGATTGAAGACGGGAGAAGGGGTGACGGAGGATGAGATGGTTGGATGGCATCACCGACTCAATGGATATGAGCTTGAGCAAACTGAGGAGACAGTGAAGGACAGGCAAGCCTGGTGTGCTGCAGCCCATGGGCTGCAAAGAGTTGGACATGACTTATCGAGTTCAGCTGGTAAAGGCTACCCACTCCAGTATTCTGGCCTGGAGAATTCCATGGGCTGTATAGTCCATGGGGTCGCAAAGAGTCGGAAATGACTGAGTGACTTTCACTTTCACTATCAACTGAAGAGCAACAAGAAGAATAAAGTGGTCACGTGGCACAGCATAGCAGGGGACTGCACAGGCTCTGGGGCAGGTAACCTGGGTTGGAGCCTGGTCTGTGCCATTAGGACTTATGAGACCTTGGGCAGGTGGAGGGGCTTCTCTGAACCTCAATTCTCTTATCTTCAAAATGAGGATAATAATAGTATCTTCTGCAAAGCTTCATTTGTGTTAAGTGAGTAAATATTTGCAAAGTGCCAGGTCCAGAGCAAGGGTTACCTAAGTTCTAGATTAAGATACGTACGTAAGACGCAGGGCTTTCCCTCATGGCCCGGTCATCCCACCCTGTCAACCATGACCAGTCTCTAGTAGACATCTGCATCTTTGGTCCAGACTTTTCCCAGAGCCCAGCTGTTTGTTTCCAACTGTCTATCGGTTATCTTGACCTGTCCCACCAACACCTCAAGCACAGTACGACCAAAACTAAATTACCCTGCTCCACCAGTCTGCTTCTCTGCCCATGTTTCCTTCTTGGTCATGAGCATCATTGTCCACCCCAAGAGAAGCCCGGAGTTCAGAGCCCACGTTTCACCAAACCTGCCCAGGCCCCAGCTTCCGGGGCTTGGTAACCAGGTAACCTGAGTTGGAGTTCCTCTGACACACAGCTCCCCCCCACCCCCCCCCACCAGCAAGACCAAACCTTGACTACTCTTTCCGCCTCTGCACCTCTGCTCTCCACCTCCTCCACCACTCACGGCCTGGGTCCAGGCCTCTGCGAGTTCCTCAGGAGGATGAAGCGAGGCTGGACGCTACGTGAGCAGTAACAGTGTCCACCGAGGAGCAGTGCAAACACATCCCGTCACTGAAAACAAAGAGCTCTCAGCCCAGCAACCGCATCCAACTGACGGCAGGTCTCTTGCATCATCTTTCCCTTGATGGGAAGCACAGCTCCTTGGTGCTGGAGCCAAAGGACGACGTAGTCTGACTGCTGAGAAAAGACGGATAAAATAAACAGCCGCCATGAGCAGGAGACTATGGGAACAAGGCTTTTGGAGTCGGGCCCGGGGCTTACATCAGGGCAGGATAAATATATTCTGAAATCACCACCTATCTCAGTCCCCCTTCTGTTTGCTCTTTCCCATATAATGATTTGAGTTAAAATGTATGTCAGCTTAAAGTGCTAAAGATGTCAACAAATTCCTATATCAAAGTGAGAGATTTTTCACTCCCACCAAAATCTTGACAGATTCAAGTTTCTCCAAACCTGAGCCAACACTGCGTATCACTGGACTTAAAAATATTGCCAATCTGATAGGTGTAATCGGCACACTTTTTTGTTTTGATTTGCATTTCTTTAATTGCAAATAAAGTTGAACATCTTTTTGTACAGTTAAGTCATTTTCATTTTTTCTATGAATGCTTATTTATGCCTTCTGTCCACTTTCACTCATTGAATTGGTTGATCTCTTTCTTACTGATTTGTAAGAGCTCTTTGTATATTGAGACAATTAACTCTTTGTAATATGAATTGCAAATATTTTTTTTCATCTTGTTTCCCGCCCCCCCTTCTTTTTTGTGGTAGATTTTTCCAGAGAATACTTTTTTGTTCCTATGTTATAAAATATAGTAATTTCTTCTTTACAGTGCATTGGTCTTATGTTTTACTTGCTGAGGGCTTTGAAGATCTGAAGAATTAAAGTCAGTCATCTGCTGACTCGGTAACGAATCCGCCTGCAATGCAGGAGACCCAACTTTGATCCCTGGGTCGGGAAGATCCCCTGGAGAAGGGAATGGCTACCCACTCCAGTATTCTTTCCTGGAGAATCCCATGGACAGAGGAGCCTGGGGGGCTTCAGTCCATCGGATCCAAGAGTTCACACAAATGAGCGACTGAACCAGCATCACAAAGAACGGAGCTGTAACCGCTGCCCTTCCGGATCCCCTGCGCGCCCCAGCGGCCTGGCTCCCATCCCCGTGATCTGCACTTCCTCCAGCAAGGCTGACACTCTGGGTGATTATTTCTGGGAATTCCTTGGCAGTTCAGTGGTTAGGACTCCATGCTCTCACTGGCAGCGGCCTGGGTTCAATTCATGGTCGGGGAACTCAGATTCCACAAGCCACACAGTACAGCTAACAGAGAGAGAGAGAGAGAGAGAGAGAGAGAGTATTCCTTTGTCGTAAACTGAGAGCCAGGTAATGTTTGACTTGGACAGGATAGGAAGATTCAGAGATGAGTTACAACTCTGTAGTGTTGTTTTCAAATTGGAGGCAGTGTGAACTCATGGAGACTGATATAGATACAGATAAAAATATAGATAAAGATGTCAGCATAGAAGTACAATAAATGCAGATATAAATGCAGGTATACAATCCATGGTCAGGGAACTAGATCACACGTGCCACAACTAAGACCCAGTGCAGTCAAATAAATACTTTAAAAACTGTATCATAAACATAAAATATTTTTAAAGGAACTTATTTCCATATTGTTTGCAGTAGCAGGAAGTTGGTCTCCCAGGTATCCTTCTCTAAGGGAGTACATGAGTTAATTTTTATAGATACATAGTATGGAATACAATGCTGTCCATCAGAAGCAACTTACTGATGTGTATAGAACTAGGATAAATCCTTACAATACAGCATAAAGGGAAATAAAATTTACAGCACAATGCCATTAAAATATGTATTAAAGCACATACACATAGATATTACATATACATATGTATGTACATTGGAGAAGGCAATGGCACCCCACTCCAGTACTCTTGCCTGGAAAAATCCCATGGACGGAGGAGCCTGGTGGGCTGCAGTCCATGGGGTCGCCAGGAATTGGACACGACTGAGTGACTTCACTTTCACTTTTCACTTTCATGCATTGGAGAAGGAAATGGCAACCCACTCCAGTGTTCTTACCTGGAGAATCCCAGGGATGGGGGAGCCTGGTGGGCTGCCGTCTATGGGGCTGCACAGAGTTGGACACAACTGAAGTGACTTAGCAGCAGCAGCATACACCCCAGGATACAGCCCTCACTCTGCCCACTGAGAGAATCTAGAAGCAATGACACCCAGCAGCAATAAGAGTACCTAACATCCAAATTTTGATTCTAAATATCATTCTGGACTAAATGGAACCAGGGATTCTTGGAGAAATGGCCAATTCAATGATCCAAGCAGAGAAAGAATAATATGAGTCTGGAACATCTTATTCTATCAGAAAGTAAGAAAGTACCCCCCAGTTAGGAGACATTTCAAAAAGATACAGAAAATAAATTAAAGGGGTTCCTACTGACCAAATCAGGGATAATCTGATCATCAAAACAAATAATGATAATTACAGACCACGGGGGATTGAGAAAAAGAGAAATTCATGAGTTTATACTGATATAAATATAGAGATAAATAAATATTCAAAATTTGATGACATGGTATATAATCACACTGCCTCAATATACTTCCTACAAAATACTTATTCATTACAAAAGAAAGTAAAGTACCTCCGTGGTGGAGAAGTCTGGCAGACACAACTTTAATCCAGTGATCAAAATAAACACCTCCAATGAGTAAACAAATGGAGACCATGCAGCCGGTGACCGGGCGCATGAAGAGACGCAGCATCGCAGCTGCGCTGTCCTCATCAAAGACGCAAGGCCTGAATCCAACGAGAAGACGCCGAAGAAACCCAAGGTGAGGCGCCTCCTACAAAATGCCGGCCTATTCACGTTGAAAATGTCAAAGTCAAAAAAGTCAGGAATTCTACAAAGGACATTATTGGGACTAATAGCAAAGCCTGAATAGAGTCTGTGCATGAGAATTCGCAGGAGAATGTGTTTGTTCATAGGAAATATACACTAAATTATTCTGGTGAATGGAACTTCAGGGTTTTTTTTTTCCCTGTATTTATTTAGCTCTCCTATAACTTTTTTAAAAATTAAAATTTTAATTTTGAGATAATTATGAATTCATACGCAGTTGCAAGAAATAACGCAGAAAGACCCTGTGTACCCTTTATCCAATTCCTCCCAATGAAGCATCTTGCAAAGGTGTCACACAGCATCACACTCAGGATACTGGTGAGGATACAGTCAAGACAGAACGTTTCCACCACAAGGACCCCTGTGTTACCATTTTATAAACACCCCCCACTCCAACCTTCTCTTCCTTCCCTCCCTCTCTTTCTTTCTTCTTTTTTCTTAGAGTTGATTTACAACAGTGTGTTCATTTCTGCTGTACAGCAAAGTGATTCAGTTACACACCTAGGGCTCCCCAGGCGGCACTAGCGGTAAAGAATCCGCCAGCCAGTGCCAGAGACTCAGGAGACGCGGGTTTGATCCCCGGGTCAGGAAGATCCCCTGGAGGAGGAAATGGCAACCCACTCCAGTATTTGTGCCTGGGAAATCCCACGGACAGAAGAGCCTGGCGGGTTACAGTCCGTGGGGCCGCAAAGAGTCAGACACGACTTAGAGCTAAACCACCACCAGTTCAAAGAAGAAAAGGGTTTTATACTGTTTTGTTTTGGTTTTTTTTTTTTTTGAAGATTTTCTGAGAGTCTGTTTGTGTCAAAACAAACAAACAAAAAAAGAAATGTAAGGAAAGAAATAAAAGTTTCTTTCTTAAGATACTAGGAGACAGGAAACTTTCAGTAAAGTTCTTTCTTCTCCTGCGGAGATTCTGGAAAACATTTTTCTTTCTCTTCTGGAAACTGTGAGGCATTGAGGTGGGATCCAGAGCAGCGTGGTCCTCTCAACCACAAGGCCAAGAGGAAGCAGAGCCCAGAGGATCGCATGCACATGGTCCAGAGCCCCTGAATTAAGTCAGCCTGGGACCCAGCCTTCCTCTGACCTTCCAGCTGCAGGCACCGTTACAATTCCTGGTTATGCTGGGTTTTCAATTATTTGCCACCAAAAGCTTCCTGAATGATTCAGTCATTGAAAAAGGATACCAGGGCCCTCTCACAATGAATCCCACTCCAAGCATAAAAAATGTTATTGCTCCTGGGTGAACAAAATGTCTCTTGTTTACCAGCATGGCCTGTGGGGAAATACACGCACGCGGTGTCTTCTAGAGATGGTTCACTGTGACCCTCAGATTCCAGGTAAAAGGCTGACCAGGGAGTGAAGGAATGTGCTTGGTTTATCACAGACGGAGCCCAGTAGGCCGGGAATCAGAGGTGAGAGAGCAATTGTGCAACTAAGTCCCGAATCAAGAGCGCTTTTATGAGTCTGCAAAAATTACTCCTGGTCTCCCCTTTTCTACCTAAAACCTTATGTATTTCTATTTACATTTCGATTAGTTTTTCTCTTCTGGTTAAATCTTCTTATTCTTTTCTCAGTGACCTTGAATAACTCAACAGTACCTGAAAGAGAAAGTCTTTTATCTCATCCTAATATTCAAGGAAAGTGAAAGAGGAGAGTGAAAAAGTTGGCTTAAAGCTCAACATTCAGAAAACTAAGATTATGGCATCCGGTCCCATCACTTCATGGCAAATAGATGGGGAAACAGTGGAAACAGTGTCAGACTTTATTTTTGGGGGCTCCAAAATCACTGCAGATGGTGACTGCATCCATGAAATTAAAAGATGCTTACTCCATGGAAGGAAAGTTACAACCAACCTAGATAGTATATTGAAAAGCAGAGATATTACTTTGCCAACAAAGGTCCTTCTAGTCAAGGTTATGGTTTTTCCAGTGGTCATGTATGGATGTGAGAGTTGGACTGTGAAGAAAGCTGAGTGCCGAAGAATTGATGCTTTTGAACTGTGGTGTTGGAGAAGACTCTTGAGAGTCCCTTGGACTGCAAGGATGTCCAACCAGTCCATCCTAAAGGAGATCAGTCCTGGGTGTTCATTGGAAGGACTGATGCTGAAGCTGAAACTCCAATACTTTGGCCACCTGATGTGAAGAGTTGACTCACTGGAAAAGACCCTGATGCTGGGAGGGATTGGGGGCAGGAGGAGAAGGGCGCCAGAGGATGAGATGGCTGGATGGCATCACCGACTCGATGGACGTGAGTTTGAGTGAACTCCAGGAGTTGATGATGGACAGGGAGGCCTGGCGATTCATGGGGTTGCAAAGAGTTGGACACGACTGAGCGACTGAACTGAACTGAACTGAATACTCAAGGTGCTTCCTTGGCAGACCCCGAACCACTGTGCACATCTGTGCTGTCGCTCAACATACCGCATTCTCCAGCCTTACTGTCCACCTTGGGCTATGCTGCAGGCTGAGGGTCTGTGTCCCCCACCCAACCTTAAGATGCAAGTGTTGAAGCCCAATCCCCAATGTGACAGTCTTGGAAAGTGGGCCTTTGGGGTGATTAGATCATGAGGGTGGGGCCTCCATGCAGGGGTTGATGCTCTTATAAAAGAGGTCCCAAGTGTAGAGCTCCTCTCTCCCTTCTGCTGTGCAGGGACCCGGTGGCATGACTGTCTGTGAACCAGGAAGTGAGCTCTCAGCAGACCCCGAATGCGCCAGTGCCTTGAGCTTGGACTTCCATCCTCCGGGACAGTGGGAAATAGACATCTGTTGCTGATCAGCCGCCCAGAGTGGCGTAACTACCACGCTGGTGGTGGTGTTACAGCAGCCCAAACAGATCAGAGACTCCATCCCACCGCTGAAGAAGGGAGTCACGAATAGGGAAAGGGGAAACGCTAGACAGCCCTGAGGGCCTGGTTGGGATCGGAAGACAGGAGCAAACGTGTCGATTTCGGAATGTGCAGACGGACAGACACAGAGGCGCAGACATGAACACAGGGGTCCGTCAGGAGCCACTCGCCGTCCACCGAGGGACTTAGAGGCAGTGATACTCTGGCTGTCGAGAGAACACCTCCTTCGCAGGCGGCCTTTACTCTCTCACAGATGCTTGTCTGTGCCTGACCATAAAGTTTCCTACCTTAAAACACCTTCATCATGGTCTATCAGAACTGCCCTGACACCGAATCACGGCATGTAAGCACCACGTGTCTGTCATCAGTGAGGACGTACCCCTGCCTCTCCACCAAGGACAGGACAGGGACGAGGCAGAGCACGCAGGACTCAAACGCCTTTTGGGTGAACCAAGTCTGAACATCGACATAATGATGTCCAAAAGTGAGAGTGAAAGTCGCTCAGTCATGTCTGGTTCTTTGCGACCCCATGGACTATACAGTCCATGGAATTCTCCCGGCGAGAATTCTGGAGTGGGTAGCCAATCCCTTCTCCAGGGGATCTTCCCAACCCAGGGATCGAACCCAGGTCTCCCGCATTGCAGGCGGATTCTTTACCAGCTGAGCCACCAGGGAAGCCCCTCATGCCAAGGTCGGGCTCAGATGTCATCTGTCCCATGAAGCATCCTGGGATGTGCGGCAGAGAAACACCCCGTCTCTGCACGGGGGGACCTTCCACACCTTCCTGTAGCACCAGTTCATCCTTCCTTCCTCTTGGGCTCATCTCCCCACTCCACTGTGAATATTTGCAGGCAGGATCTGACTCTTTTTCTTGGTCCCCAGCCCTCGGTTAAGGCATTTTGGATTAGATGGCGTCTCTCCATGGACCGCACTGGCCTGCCTGCAGAGCTAATCCCTGCCATTGGCATCGTTGGCACCAGGCTCCACCGGTGGAAGCCAACCGTTCACAGGGAATCCAGAATGAAAGCAGCAGAGCCCTTTGTTCCAGCCCTATTTCTGCAGAAGACAGTTGCCCTTGGCTAAGCAGGAGGCAGTCTTCAGAGAGGTGACTCACCTGCTTGACAGGTCTGTCTCAGAAACGTTTGACTTGATGCTTTACTTTTGGTGCGAAAGAAGCCCGGCTCTACTTTGCAGCTGAAGTGGCGGGCTCGTGAAATGAGTGTTTGCCTGTTTCTGACGGCTTCCCTGGAGGCTGGCTGGGCAAGCTCCCACGGGGCGATGAAATGGTGATGATCCGGTGCACCAGGAGGGCTGCAGAGCTCCCGACTCGCTGCTCTGAGGAGGCACCCACGCTGGCAGAAAGCTGCTGTGAGAGAGACGGAAACCCTGAGCTGTAGGCTCAGAAGTTTCCTCACTAACCACGCAGACAGGGGCGAGCTGTAGAGAGGCGCTTTGCCGCTAAGAAACTTGGCTAGAAGAGGAAACAGCAGATCTTCCCAAAGGCTCCGACCTCGACAAAGCCCAGCGTTCATTTTTATTGCTGCCAGAACAAATCACCGCAAATTGAGTAGCTTGAAACCACACCATTCCTCATTTCACAGCTCTGCAGCTCGGCAGTCTGGGTGCAGCGTGGCTCCACTGGGTCCCCTTTCAGAGGCTGCGGGCTGGAATCAGCAAGGCTGCAGTCCTGACCAGGGCTCTGAGCAGAGAGTCTGCGGCCAAGCTCACTCAGGCTGCTGGCCAGGTGATTGTGCAAGTGGGGGCCCTGCTCCGTTGCTGGCTGTCAGCTGGGGGCACCCTTAGCTCCCAGAGGCCTCCCTGGAATCCTGGCACAAGGCTCTGACTTCTCAGAACCAGCAAAGGAGCCCTGAATCCCTCCCGGGACTCGAATCTCCCTGACTCCCCTTTCTGCCGCCTTCCCTCTAACTCCATCCAGAGAAAGGTCTTTGCTTTTTAAGGGCTCAGGTAATTAGATGGATAATCACAGCCTTCCCTGTGACTCAGCTGGTAAAGAATCCGCCTGCAATGTGGGAGACCTGAGTTCGATCCCTGGAATGGGACGTTCCCCTGGAGAAGAGAAAGGCTACCCACTCCAGTATTCTGGTCTGGAGAATTTCATGGACAGAGGAGCCTGGTGGGCTACAGTCCAGGAGGTCACAAAGAGTCGGACATGACTGAGTGACTAACACGTATATGGGCACTGTGGCCCAGCCAACTTGACATATTAAATTAAATATCACAGCTTCTAATTAGGACGTCCTTCTTCCCGTCATTGTCAAAGGCTTCGGGACCGCTGGCTTTCCTCCCCTCTCTGTGACTGTCCCACCTCTGTGTCCATTCGAGTCCTTCCGCCCCCAGGCCTGGCTGAAGGAGGCCCAGCCTCCCCTGCTCGCTATGCTGAGCACAGGCATTCAGGCTTACTTTCCGTGCATGGTTTTCCCAACCAATCATGACAGAAGCAAACCAGGTATAACAAAAACTACAAATGAGAAGGTTCAAGGCTTAGAAAATTATGCTTTCTTCCCATCCAGCACCCAGGTATTGATCTCCTTTCTGAGATGGAAATTGGAAATGTCAGGCTTTTTTGTCTATATATACCATTGAAAGTAGATCTCACCCAACCCCTGGTCTTTGAACACTTGAAGTTCCAACAAGGCGAAATAGAAGGCGCTTGCAAAGGCCTTTAATCTGAAGAGGATTGTTTGCATTTCTGAGGAAGTTTTAACTCTCCGCTTTGGCCCTGTTTTTCAAGAAGGAATATTCCCTTGGGCATAGCCTCCCTGGAGGCTTATCCCTAGAGAGGAATTTTTAAGATCTTCAGAACACTGCGTAACCATTTCAAAAAGCCCAAGTGGTCAAAGTTTTTAACTGGGCAGGGAATAAAAAGTTATTATTTTTCCTCCTTCCTCCTCTTCTACCTCTCACTTCCATGGTGGCTCAGACTGTAAAGTGTCTGCCTACAATGCGGGAGGTCTGGGTTCGATCCCTGGGTTGGGAAGATCCCCTGGAGAAGGAAATGGCAACACACTCCAGTACCCTTGAATGGAAAATCTCATGGACAGAGGAGCTTGGTTGGCCACAGTCCATAGGGTCACAAAGAGTTGGACACGACTGAGGGACTTCACTTTCCTCTTCTACCTCTCACCCCACGACAGAAAAATCAGGAAGCCCCACCTTTTCCAAAGGAAAGAATCACGTGGCCATGGTGTCAAGGCCCTCAGTCTACGCTCTGGGCCAGCCTGCTCGCCAGCCACGGCTCTGTGCCCCCCACGCCCTGCCCCTCCTGACTTCCCACCAACTACTCCACAGCCAAGCCAGATGGTCAGAGGGAAGCTGTGGCCTTTTCTCTTCTTCTTAATTGTTTGGAAACTGTTAAGGACTTTTCCTATTGTTATTCTTAGCTCCCCAACCAGAGATCGAACCTGCATCCGCTGTGTTGGAAGGCAGATTCTTAACCACTGGACCACCAGGAAAGTCCTTAGGCAGAATCTTAAGAATTACCAAGAACATCAGAAGTGGCCGCAAGGTGAAAATGTCTGTGGAGCATCTGTTTAATTCAGTCCACCTGACTGTGCCCATCTCATTACCACGGTAATGAGCATTACCGTGCTCATCTGATAGCAGATGAGCCTAGAACCGCACCATCTGATGCCTTCACGACCCCAGTTGCCTCCTCACTGGCCTCCATCTGACTTATAAATCCTGTACCCTTCAACCATCCTCCGTAGGGCTCTCAGGCTATTCCTTCCTAAAACACACCCCTTCACACAGATACGTTCCCCCTTTGAAATGTTCAGTGGGTTCCCAGTTCTCGCCCAGACCCTCCACAATCTGAACATAACCTGCCGTTCCCATGACATCCACCCACTCCCTCATTCACTCACGCACGTGGAGGCCACACTGAGCATCTAGTCCACGCAGGCCCTAGAGACACAGGTCAGGCTGAGCTAACTTAGACACTCTCTGCTCTCAGGGGCTCACTACCCGGCTGGGGGAACAGAGGCCTCAACACGGTGTTCCAGTGAGCGTGACAAGATGAGGAGGAGGAAGACCCAGTGCCAGCGTGCCCGCCCGCGTCCCCCTGGGCCGACCCTTGGTTCCCACTCGGTGGCTTCCTCGCTGATGGCTGAACACACACATTCCCTCCCTCGTGCACTGGCTCCACCACCCTATGAAACTCCCCCCAGAACCCTCTGTCCTTCAAGGGCCTGGTCGTGTCCCGTCTTCCCTGTTTTCCTGATCCATGCAGCCTATGAAGAACTTTCCTTTGTCTCCGCGGCCGGGTCCCAGGCAGCATCTTCTAAACCCTACAGACTCCGCCTTCTGCATTCGTTTGTCGTGAGAGGGGTACTTGTCATCCTCTCAACCCTGGTAGCTCACATCAGGGACGCAAGAGACCCCACAACCCCACCCACCTCTTGTCCAGCCCTCAACACTCCAGCTCTGTGCAAATGCTGCCTGGGGTCTTCAGAGCTGCCCTGCAGGGGTCTATCCTCCCTGCTTTCATGGTGGGATGGTGGCATGGTGGGGGGCAGGGGGGGTGGGTGGTACTAAGGCCGCCAGGGTAAGGTAACTTGCAGAGCTCACCAGGCAGTCTCCTGGCCTGCTGTAGGACGGGACCCCACCTGTCTCCAGCAACTCTCACCCCTCCCAGCAGCACCCCTCCCTGCTTGGCACCCCGAGGATCAGGGGCTGGTTCCCCTCCCAGGGGCAGGAGCACAGGGGCATCCCAGGGCCCCAACTTGCTGCCTTTCTCATTGGCCTGCGAGAAGGCGTGGCTTTCAATGACCCCTCCAGCCCCTGGGCTATAAGAGACAGGCCGGGTTCTCATGTCAGGAGGGTAAAGGCTCAGGACCGCTATTCAGGCTCCCCTGCCCCTGGGATCTAGCCTGCACTGCCACTCATCTCGATTCAGACGCATGCAGCACAGCCCGGGGCATGGCCACGGGGCCCTCAGTGGGTGAAAAGGAGCGGCGGCCCGGCGTGGACCAGGGCACAGGCCAGCAGGGACGCAGGGCGAGGGTCAGGCTCGGGTTCCAGCCTGCTTCCCGCATGCTAAGAGCCGCCCTGTACAAAGGGCTCGAGTGTCAGCGCTGAGCTCACCTCTTCACACGTCCTGCCTCATTCAGTCCACTCGTCACCGGAGTCTGGCATGAGATGAGGAAGCCGGCGCCTCCAGAAACATCCTACTCCACCCGGTGCCCGGACAAACATTTCTCGGCCTCCCTGCAGAGCCCCGGGGTCAGGCGGTCAGCTGCCTGCCCAGCCCCAAGTCAAGGGAGAAGAAAAGACACGTCACTGAAGGTGAACCGCCATCCAGGGGCTCCAAGCCATGACAGAGGAATTCTCTCCGCCTCTTTCTAAAAATACACACGCATGCCACCAACGTCGCCTGCGTCCTCCACCCGCTCTTACAGCTCCTTAGCTGCTTCCACATCTTCTTCATTATTCTGTGAGGCCCCGGAGAAGGTGGGGGTTCCACCCTATGTCTACACGTGCACATGTATCACGTGGATGCACACACACACACACACACACACGCTTCATCTCTCAGAACAGCAGAATGGGAACACGGGTGGGATCTTTAGAGATGCTCTAATGGGAGCCATGCCAAAAAATTCTTCCTATCAAGAAGTATTTCTCCTGGACACTAATCCATCTGCAAAAATAAAACTGGGAGTTTGTACTGGCCTGTCCTAAGGCTGTGTCTCTCCTACACTATAATCTCTATCTCCCCGTGAGTCTCCGAAGGCAGGACAATGGTTTATGCTTCTTGCTAAAGCATTATAATCTGGGTTTCCCTGGTGGTCCAGTGGTTGAGAGTCCACCTGCCGATGCAGGGGACATGGGTTCAATCCCTGGCCCAGGAGGATTCGGCTCTGGAGCAGCTAAGTCAGTGTGCCTCAAGTACTGAGCCTTTGCTCTAGAGCCTGAGAGGTGCAACTGCTGAGAGCCTCCCACCCTGGAGCCTGTCCTCTGCAACGAGGAGCCTCCACAGTGAGAAGCCCAACCGCCACACAAAGAGTAGCTCCCAGTCGCCGCAACTAGAGAGAGCCCACACATGCAGCCAAAAAAAATAAATTTTTAAAAAACGGTATAATCTACTTTTCACATCCATCATCTAATGCTAGAGAACTAGCCCAGCCCAGGAGGGCTTTGCCAGTTGAAGGGAAGCCCATGCCAGGTACCACTCTGCCTCTCACTGCCTCTGGATTCAGGATCAGCCTTTATTTTTTCCAATTTTATTGAGATGTAAGTGACAAATAGAATTGTATATATATCATATACAGCATAATTGATATATGTGTACATCGTGACATGATTACCTCGGTTAAGATGATTGACACATCTATCAGATCACACAGTTCCCATTGTTTGTGTGTCTGCGGGGTGATGATGCTTCAACTCTACTCTCCTCGGTTCAGTTCAGCTCAGTCGTTCTATCGTGTCCAACTCTTGCAACCCCACAGACTGCAGCACGTCTGGCTTCCCTGTCCATCACCAACTCCCAGAGTTTACTCAAACTCATATCCATTGAGTCGGTGATGCCATCCAACCACCTCATCCTCTGTCCTCCCCTTCTCTTCCCGCCTTCAATCTTTCTCGGCATCAGGGTCTTTTCCAATGAGTCAGTTCTTCTCATCAAGTGGTCAAAGTATTGGAGTTTCAGCTTCAGCATCAGTCCTTCCAATGAACACCCAGGACTGATCTCCTTCAGAATGGACTGGTTGGATCTCCTTGCAGTCCAAGGGACTCTCAAGGAGTCCAACACCACAGTTTAAAAGTATCAATTCTTTGGCGCTCAGCTTTTCTTTATGGTCCAGCTCTCACATCCATACATGACCACTGGAAAAACCATAGCCCAAGAATACTGGAGTAGGTAGCCTATCCTTTCTCCAGGGCATCTTCCCAACTCAGGAATCAAACTGGGGTCTCCTGCATCACAGGCAGATTCTTTATCAGCTGAGCTACCAGGGAAGCCCATGGCTTTGACTAGACAGACCTTTGTTGGCAAAATAACGTGTTTGTTTTTAAATATACTGTCTAGATTGGTTATAACTTTTCTTCCAAGGAGCAGGCGTCTTTCAATTTCATGGCTGCAGTCACCCTCTGCAGTGATTTTGGAGCCCCAAAAAATGAAGTCTGTCACTATCTCCATTGTTTCCCCATCTATTTGCCATGAAGTGATGGGACCAGATGCCGTGATCTTTGTTTTTAGAGTTGAGTTTTAAGCCAGCTTTTTCACTCTCCTCTTTCACTTTCATCAAGAGGCTCTTCAGTTCTTCACTTTCTGCCGTAAGTGTGGTGTCATCTACATCTGGTGTTATCTAAGGTTACTGATATTTCTCCTGGCAATCTTGATTCCAGCTTGTGGTTCGTCCAGCCCAGCATTTCACATGATGTACTCTTCATGTAAGTTGAATAAGCAGGGTGACAATATACAGCCTTGATGTACTCTTTTCCCATTTTGGAACCAGTCCGTTGTTCCATATCCGGTTCTAACTGTTTCTTCTTGACCTGCATACAGATTTCTGCATACAGGAGGCAGGTGAGGTGGTCTGGTATTCCCATCTCTTTCAGAATTTTCCACAGCTTGCTGTGGTCTACACAGGCAAAGGCGTTGGCGTCTCTATGAAGCAGAAGCAGCAAATCTCAAATGCCCCACACAGCGCTGTTAGCTACAGTCACCATGCTGTCCGTCAGATCCCGGAACCTACTCGTTTTGTAACTACAGTTTGTACAGGTTGACCAACATCTCCCCATTTTCACCCCCTAGCTCCTGTCCACCTTCATGCTACTATTTCTACAACCTTGACATTTTTATTAATAAATTTATTTTTAACTGGAGGATGATTGCTACAATATTGTGTGGGTCTCTGCCACACACCAGCATGAATCAGCCATAGGTACACATATGCCCCCTCCCTCCCACCCCCACCATCCCAGCCCTCTAGTGTCACAGAGCACCAGGGTTGAGCTCCCGGTGTCATACAGCAAGTCCCCACTGGCCGTCTGTTTCACAAACAGTAATGTATATGTTTCAACGCTACCCTCTCAGCTCGTTCCACCCTCTCCTTCCTCCACTGTCTCCACAAGTCTGTTTTTTATGTCTGTGTCTCCTTTGTTGCCCTGCAAATAGGTTTCTAGATGCCATATATATGCATTAATATACAGTATTTGTTTTTCTCTGACTCACTTCACACTGTATAATAGGCTCTAGGCTCTTCCACCTCATTAAAACTGACTCATACATGTTCCTTTCTTATGGCTGAGTAATATTCCATTGTATGTACATACCACAACTTCTTCATCCATTCACCTGTCAATGGACATCTAGATGGTTCCCATGTCCTATCTGTTGTAAATAATGCTGCAATGAACGTTGGGGTATATGTGTCTTTTTCAATTACAATTTCCTTAGGGTATATGCCTGGTAGTGGGACTGTTGGATCTACAACCTCAACTTTTTTCAGTTCAGTTCAGTTCAGTTCAGTCACTCAGTCGTGTCTGACTCTTTGCAACCCCATGGACTACAGCACGCCAGGCTTCCCTGTCCATCACCAACTCCCGGAGCCTGCTCAAACTCATGTCCATCGAGTCGGTGATGCCAACTTTTTTTAGAAAGTCTGTTTATTTATTTATTTGGCTGCAGGTGGGGTCTCCGTGGCGGTGCACCGATTCTCCAGTTGTGGCGAGTGGGCTCCAGAGCTCGTGGGCTCAGGAGTCGCAGCTCGGGGGCTTTTAGTTTCTCGGAGGCAAGTGGGATCCTGGTTCCCCAAGCAGGGATTGACCTGGTGTTCCCTGCACTTCAAGGCAGATTCTTAGCCACTGGACCACCAGGCAAGTCCTTAAACTCCAGCTTTTTTTCAGATTCCACCCATAAGGGAGACGCTACAGTGTTGGTCTGGCTTACTTCACTGAGCATAACGACCTCCAGCTTGAGGAATGTGTCAGAACCTCTTCCTTTTTCGTGCTGAATAGCATTCCATTGCGCACACATATCACTTGTCTCCATTCATCCTTCGATGTGCATTGGGCTTGTTGCCACCTTTGGGCTGCTGTGGATTTTGCTATGCAATTGTCTAAAATTCTGCTTACAAATCTTTTGGGTGTACACCCAGAAGTGGAATTTCTGGATCCTGTGATACTTCTGTTTCATTTTTTCAAGCATACTGTACATCAGTATTTGGTTTTCATGTGAAGATTGTGTAATTTCAGAAAACCTATAAGCCCCTAGCCCATGGGCTCCAGTCATGTGTGCCATGCTGTTCCTTGGGTTCCTTAGAAACTGGTCTTAGATCCTAGAGGGACCTGATGCCAAGCAGGGAGAGGCCCTGGAGGGTACCAGGCCCCTAGCCTCACCGTGCGGCCCAGAGGGGACGTGTGACTTGCCTACAGGCACAGCCTCTCGGGAAGACAGTCTGGGCGGAGCCTGGACCCAGATGGTACAGCTGAGGAAGGGTTGCGAAGCCTCCATCGTCACCAGGGGCGTGGAGCCCTGCGGAAGCCCACGCTTTGCATCAAGCCTGCCTTGCCCAGCCTGGCTGCAAGGCTAAGGTCTCGCCCCTTGCACAAGTCAGCTTCCCCAAGGCCTGGGTGCTCTGCCCCGTCAGGCAGAGCCTAACCCGAGACGCCTGGTACCAGCCAGCCCATCCACACGAGGAGCCAGCTCAGCCCGAACCTGTTTCCTTGTTTTCCTTCTGGGCGTCTCCTGCCCTGCCGGCGGGTCTGTGTTATTCTTGTTGGTGGCCCACCCTCCTCCGAGTCGGAAACAGGCACACGGGGGCTGGCGGATGGTTTGCTGTTCTTCACCACCCGTCTCGGGGCTGGCTGAGCTGGCTCCTGGCAAAACTTAGGAGAAGTGAAGCCTGCCTTTCCCACCTGGTGGTCTCTCCTCTGCACTCACCTGCCCTCTCCAGATTCCCAGGCCCTGGGCTCGCCCTCAAGACCCCAGTAGCTTCACCTCAGCACTTTTCTCCTCCAAACTCTGCCCCTCACCGCCTGCCCACTGCAGGAGAGGAAAGCAGGTCCACAGGTTTTCCTCCACTAACAGGAATGAAACTGCTCACACAGCGTCAAATGGGCTTCTCTGTAAAAAAATCGACTTCTCACCTGTCATCGCTAATGATCCCAACTGCAGTCCTGTAGAATTACGAGGGGAAAAGATGGAAGTCTTTGCTTCTTTGATGAGAACACTGATCCTCGGGAAGGTGAATGACCTTCCCAAGGGCACACAAGTGCAAGTCCAGACCTCAGAGCACGTTCTCGCTTTACCTGGGGGCTCTGCAAGGGGTCCTATGCAAAGTTTAAAGTTCACGGCCAGAAAAGGGATGCTGAGAAATCTGGGGCGCAGCGCCTTCAAAACACCGCTCCTCCAAAGCAGCCACACCAGAAGCTTCTCTGCTCCATCCGTTTGGGGACCAGTCTCCAGCAGTTCATAAGAGCACCTCACAATCAGAAGGGAAAGGGCAGATAGCACTACCCCGTTCTGTCTGCCGCTGCAGAAGCAGGCGGTCCTGTGTGCCTGTAGGGCAGTGGACCCTCCTGCCCACGGCCCCCACTTGGAGCCCTTCCACCTCAGGGGGAGGCGTGGCCCGACTTCACTCCAGATGGTGGGAAGCCTGGCGAGTGGTGCGAGGCTCTGGCTTCCGCTGAGCCGGGAAAATGAATGACTCTAATGTGAGTCTCTTTAGCCACTTGACTCTCTGCCCCTTCCTTCATTCTTGACGTCCGGCCAAGATACCCTCCTGACTCTCCAACCATCCTTCTGTAACAGCCTAGGAAATCAGCTGTCTTCCACTCACCAGAGCGCATGCAAGTTTATGCTTGATGAGTGGAAACGAGTGCTGATTTCATTCCCTTTTCAGGGAAAATGTGCAGGAAAGAGGAGCCAATTAGACCTGCTGAAAACCCTTGCAGGCCGGTCATTTCTGAGTCGTATGTACCTGACACTGAATTGCCTGGTTGGGGTTTAATTGCACAGCTTGGCCTGCTGCTTCTGTGGTTGGCTCCGTTTGATGATGGAGGCCACGAAAATAATGATCAGTAGCCACTGCAGATCAGGCCCAGGGGCAGCAACATGAAGAGGAAAGCAAGGGGCCACGGTAACCACCAAAATGGCCAGCTCGATGCTGTGTGGGAAACGCAACCTGTAGAAAATCCGGGAGATCGATTCGTTTGAAACATGAAATCATTCATATTTGACTGCTTGACATTGTTTAAAAATGGAGGGTTTGCATCGTTCAACCTCATAGCTATGTCCCCTTGATCGTCACCTCATCCCTAACTGGACTTCTCAGGATTGGTCGGCTGGGAGTCAGGAGAAGGAACTAGTCTGTCTCTCACCATGGTCCTGACATGTTCTTCTTCTCAAGTACAGTTTAGAGGAAAAAAAAAACTTTGGTCTAGGAGTTGGGAGACCTATATTTCAGCCCCAGTTGACTTCCGATATGGCTGTGAACAAGCCTTTCTCCTCTAAGCCTCGCTCTTGCCAACTGAAGCTATCCCATAAACATTATCATGACACCCAAATGAGCTAATGGATGGGAACATGGTTTTTTAAACGTGAAAATTATGCCATAGATCATTTATAAAGGCTGCACACACTAACCCTATTGATATGTGTGTGTGTGTACTCCCTCCAGAGAGAATAAATTTCGAAGGCAATCGTAGCCGATCACCCTGTTGTTCCAGTGTCATTTCTGATCGCAAACAATGCCAAGATGGTAACAACTTGCCATTGTATTTTCCATTAGTCATCAGAGTGTAAAGATTTGATAAATAGTGAGAAAACCCACAGACTCTCAGGGAGGGGGAATATCCGAGTTATTGACAGCAGCAAATTACGTTTCTTTGAAAAGGACGGTGTCACAGTTCTTGGGGATTATTTGCTTGACATGAGGAGACCCCGAGCGGCTTCTGGAGGCCCTGCCTGCAAGATGAGCGGCCCGGCATCCCCTCCTGTCCCCTGGTTCCAGCGTTTGCACAACACGGCTGGGCAGCTCCTTGGGACGGCCTGGGGCCTGTGTTGGGGTGGGGGCAGGAGAGGAGGTTCGGGGTGTTGGCTCCACATCCTCTGCTCCCGCCCCCTTCTCTTCGTCTCTGCAGCTGCCTCCGGTCCTCCTGCTGTGGCAACAGCCTGGGCAGATGGCCCCTCGGAGAGGCTGCCAGCCCCACTCCACTGGCAGCTGCTGCAGAGCCCCGGGGCAGCGGCGTGACCACGGGCACCCACCCATGAGCAGACACATGTGCGGCGCATCCTGCCCCTGGCGCCAGGCCTGCGGGCGCAGCTCCCTGCCATCCGGAGGCCTCCAGCTGGCTCAGCGTAACACGACCCCCTCCCTTCACCAGGGAGACGCGGGCCTGCGAGCGTCCACCTCTGAGATGTCCGTCTCTGCGGTGAGCAATGCAGTGTTGCCCAGATACATACGTGTCTTTAAAACATCCGTATTAGAGAATATTAAAATTTTCTTGAAGACCTTTCCAAAGTTTAAGCAGGTTAACCCTCAGATGTTAAGAGGAAATGTTATTTTAAAGATGGAATAAAAGGTACCAAATCTTTGAGGACATCACGCTCGGTGGGATAAACCGGTCACTGAGAGACAAGCAAGGGGTGACTCCACCTCTGTGAGGCTCCTACAGCCCGAGTCAAGCTGGCGGAAGGTAGACGGTGTCTGCCCGGGGCTGGGGAAGGCGGGTAGCGGCTTCCATCTTACAAGAGGTAAGAGTTCTGGAAACTGGTTATACAACAGTGTAAACACGCCTGACACCACTGCACTGCACACTCAGAAATAGTTAATGTGGCCAGTTTCATGTGCATGATTTAATTTCTAAAAAAATTTTTTACAGAATCCTAAATCTGAAGTAATGAAGTTCTCGGAGTTACATATCCCAGAATGGCTAGAATCCACAAGATGTAAAAAATAAATAAAAACAAAACCTTCAAATAGAAATGTCCATTATCATCCACAATAAGAAGTTCCATCGTTACCCACTGGAAATTTTCTCTAGGAAATCTGCTATTTCTAATTGCATTAATAAAAACTGTTATAAATACACAAAGTCAAAACGTAGGTGGATGTCGGACTTCCCTGGTGGTCCAGTGGAATTAAGAATTCGCCTTGCAGTGCAGGGATGCGGGTTAGATCCCTGGCTGGGGAACTAAGATCTCACGTGCTGTACCGAGCCCAGGCCACAACAAAAGATCCGTCACAATGCATTGAAGGTCCTGCATGCCATGGCTAAGACCCGACGGACCCAAACAAATATTAAAAAAAAAAAAAAAAGAAAACAGTAGGTAGATGCTGTGGTCTGAATGCTTGCATTGCATGTTGAAATCCTAACCCTCAGAGGTGGTGGTGTTGGCAGGCAGAGACTTTGGGAAGTGATGAGGTCATGGGAGTGAAGGCCGTGTGATGGGATTAGTGTCCTTATTAAAGAGACCTCCCCAGGGCCCACAGCCCCTCCACCAAAGGAGGACATGGAGTGAGGTCTGTATCACATCAGAGGGTCTGCACTGACCCCGCAGAGGCCCCCCCATCCCCCACCCCCGGTCTCAGAATTCCCACCTGCAGAGCTGTGGGAAGTGTCTGTCCCTCACAAGCTCTCAGTAGCAGCCCAGACAGCCTAAGAAGGCATCTCATTCCATCAGCAGACACCTGGAGGGGGAGAAGCATCAGACTCTTCTCCACGGCTGCCTCTCCTCCCCTCCCGGGGTGCAGATTAAGAGACGGGCTCCAGGAATCTGACTCCCGATCATTGTTCAACTTGTACCAGGAAGCAGCTCCTCATTCACAGGCCAGATTAAAGGGGGGCCTCGCTTCTCATCTAGCTCTGCTTCCCTTGGGATCAAAATTACAGCTCTTCTCAGTGTTGGGTCGAGTCCTTTCATCTCGGTCTTGACCAAAATGGAAACCAGGATCACGAGAATTCCTCGGGGCCAGTGTTGAAAGGAATTTCCCCTGCTCTTCTTGCCAGAGTCTCGAGGGGGGCACTCTTCCCCGGGTGAGTAATCGCAATTCCATGTGACGGAACAAACAGCATCTCCTTTTCAAAAGGGAAGGACATGCAAGGAAATCAGCCAAAGGAAGTGGAGATGAAAGCCCGTCTGGATGCAGCGTCCGGATGAGATGTTGCCTCTCGACATGCAGAGATCTCTCAGAAGTGACTCCAAAGCCGCGAGTCCCCTCGGAAGTTAGGAGGACTTCTCTGAATCCATGCTCCAGGAAATAAACTAAACAAAACCCCAGAAAAGGCTCAGACTCCACCCAGATGAGTGCCAGACCTTCGCTGTAAACTCCTCACCGAGCTCAGCCCTGTCCAGGGCCCAGCTGCCGCCCCTCGTGACCTGTGTTTCCAGACGCCTCTGCCTGGCAGTAAGAGCACGTGGGGCCACCTAACCAGGCCAGGAGGCCGCTCTGTGTCCACAAGTCTTCCCGGAGGAGCGGACACTTCTCTGCCTGCTTCTGCTCCTCTCCACCCCCTCAGTCCTCCGGGACCTCCGCGGCCCTCACTCTGGCCCACAGCCAGCTCTGTGCCCGACCACACCCCATCTCTGGAACCTGGCAATCAGGCTTCCATGTTTCCAGACTCAATCCTCCCCCCGCCTTTTCTGAAGCCCCTGCCTTGCTATGATGGACTTGGTCCCGATTCTATGGACTAACTCTGAGAATATGACCATGGCTCATGGCTTCATGTCTCACAGAGACAACAAAAATGAAGAGAGAGAAAAGAGATGAGAGAAAGAGGCCCCACGATCAAGTTTTTCCCCAAATTCATAGCTCCAGTTGGAAGTTACTATGAGCAAATACAGAAGGAGCAATCAAGACTTAGTTCCAAGAATGAGCACCAGCAACGAGCCACACCCGCTCATCCCGCCTCTGCAGTGAGCATCACCCAGAGCTCCCACCCACACTGTGCTCTTGTCCCATGATCACCGGTTAACCGTCGGGCTCTGCGGTCCTTCTGATCAACCACCTCCTGGTGAGCCCAGCACATCCACAGAAGGTGACACGGAGGAGCCGTTCATCCAACACTTGTCAGCACGGCTGCCGCGGGCAGACTGCAGGCCCAGGATACGTCAGTGCCAAGCCACTTCCATCAGAGCAGGGCCTCGGGGTCCCGGCATCCTAGACCATGGGTCCAGGCCACCGGCAGATTTTGCAGCCACCGTTTTCCAGTGAACAGACTGAGTGCCTGCCTGCCGTCCTCTTCCTCTCTGATCTCACCCCACACTTGCTCCGTCCTGCTGGTGTTCACTGTGCTAACTCAAGAGGATGGTTTATAAAGTGAGATTCTTCTCCAAGCATGGAGCAGACTCTGGGCCTGTTGCCTCGATGAGTGTCATTCATGAAACGTTCCTTGGGCCACACTGTCTAATGAGAGGAGACCATTAGCTGCTAGACGGGGCTGTTCAGACTCATAGGGGAGGCTCGCGATGTAATCCGTGCCTGATAAATGACCACGCTGCTCGACGCCCTCTGAGAGGCAGGGGGCTGAGGTCCTCTCCCCCGTTCTTCCATTGTGAACACTCACTTTCAGAAGTTTTCTTTTCATCCAGGTTGGGGTTTTGGAGGCAGTGTGTTGTTCATCTGCTTTAGCGATCTCTTACACAGGACCGGGCATTTTCAAAGCCCCGCTCTGGGGGTGCAATGGAAGGCGGGGGTGGGCGTTGTGGCTTAGATGCTGCCATGGGCTAAAGTGCGTCTCCTTCCTTTCAGAAGGAGCTGCCAGAGGAAGGAGGACTCAGAAAAGGAACTGTGACCTCGTGGTGACGGCATCTTAGAATCATCGCTCTAGAGAATACAGAGGGAGCTCATAACTTCTCATAGATTGCACCCCATGCAAATGAGTCCTCGGATCACCTGTTCAGTGACTCTGAGACCCTCCCATGGTGGAGCGCAAGAGTGAGTCGGCATCACGGTGAGCACAACTCACCATCTGAGTTCAAGTCCTCCAGGCACATTCTGCAGACTCATCACCTGAGCCAGGCAACCAGCTGGAAAACACTGAGGCAACACAAACGAGCATTCCAAAGCGCCGCCCACTGCGGCTCAGGGCAGGGCATCCAGCTGAGTCAGAAAGAGACACGGGAAAGCTCAGGGCTGTGGAGCCCTGTCTTCCCAGAACGGAGCCTCTGCCCAGCAGACAGCAGGGCAGCCAGTGCTCCACCCGCAGCCGTGAGCTGGTCCCCTGCTGGGAATCTTGGCCTGACCTGAAGTTTATCTCCCTCTCCTCCCCCGTCACCCAGACCGTGGCCCAACGCCTCTCTCATTCTTCCTGTGGCTGCCCTAGAATGCTGATGTTTGAGTCCAAGCAGAGCAAGGTACCTGCTGAGAATCAGCTTCAGGGGACAAGGGATGGATGCCCAGCAACACTTAGTCCCTGGCCCAGTCTCGAGGGCGGGTTCTGGGCTGTGGTCACTCATCCCCTGGCTTCAGGGAGTAGCACTGTGGGGACCCCAAGGCTCATGGACATTTTGTTGAAATTCCAGTTCCATGATGTTTTCCCCATGGTTGTTGTTCAGTCGCTCAGTCGTGTCCAACTCTTGGCGACCCCATGGACTATAGCACACCAGGCTTTCCAGTCCTGCTCTATCTCCCACAGTTTGCTCAAACTCACATCCATTGAGTCGATGATGCCATCCAACCATCTCATCCTCTGTCATCCCCTTCTCCTCCTTCCCTCAGTCTTTCCCAGCATCAGGGTCTTTTCAAGTGAGTCAGCCCTTTGCTGATTTCCTTTAGAATTGACTGGTTTGATCTCCTTGCTGTCCAAGGGACTCTCATTAGTATTCTACAGCACCACAGTTCAAAGGCATCAATTTCCCCTTATCCTAGAGTGTTCTGAAAATGGAGTCCTTGACTGATTAACTTAGGGCCATGGGGTCACAAAGAGTCAGACACAACCATGTGACTGAACTGAACTGAAAGACAGTCCTCAGGGAAGACGTTCTGTGTCCAGAAAGCATTAAATCATACCAAAATCTAGTAATGCCGGGCTGGATGAAGCACACGCTGGAATCAAGACTGCCGAGAGAAATATCGATAACCTCAGATATGCAGATGACACCACCCTTATGGCAGAAAGCAAAGAAGAACTAAAGAGCCTCTTGATGAAAGTGAAAGAGGAGAGTGAAAAAGTTGGCTTAAAGCTCAACATTCAGAAAACTAAGATCATGGTATCTGGTCCCATCACTTCATGGCAAATAGATAGGGAAATAATGGAAACCGGGACAGACTTCATTTTTTTGGGCTCCAAAATCATTGTAGATGGTGACTACAGACGTGAAATTAAAAGACACTTACTCCTTGGTAGAAAAGCTATGACCAACTTAGCATATTCAAAAGCAGAGATATTACTTCGGCAACAAAGGTCCATCTAGTCAAAGCTATGGTTTTTCCAGTGGTCGTGTACAGATGTGAGACTTGGACTATAAAGAAAGCTGAGGGCTGAAGAATTGATGCTTTTGAACTGTGGTGTTGGAGAAGACTCTTGAGAGTCCCTTGGACTGCAAGGAGATCCAACCAGTCCATCCTAAAGGAGATCAGTCCTGAATATTCACTGGAAGGACTGATGCTGAAGCTGAAACTCCAATACTTTGGCCACCTGATGCAAAGAGCTGACTCACTTGAAAAGACCCTGATGCTGGGAAGATTGAGGGCAGGAGGAGAAGGGGACGACAGAGGATGAGGTGGTTGAATGGCATCACTGACTCAACAGACATGAGTTTGAGTAAACTCTGAGAGATAGTGGAGGACAGGTAACCTGGCATGCTGCAGTCCATGGGGTTGCAGTGTGTTGGACATGACTGAGCGACTGAACTGAACTGAATGCTGCCATAACAAAGCACCACAGACCAAATGGCTTAAACATGAGAAACTTCACTGTCTCACAGTCTTGGAGGCTAGAAGTCCAAGGTTGTTGGCACAGTCGGTTTCTCCCAAGGGCTACAAGGGAAAATCTGTTCCATGCTTCCCTCCTGGGCTCTGACGGTTTGCTGGGGGTCTTGGCATTCCTTTTTTTTTTTTTTTTTTTGGCATTCCTTGGTTTGTAGATGCATCGCTGTGATCTCTCTTCGGCACATGCGTTCTCTGTGCATGTCCGTGTCCAAATCTTTTCCTTTTATAAGAACACCAGTCATACTGGATTAGGGCACACCCCACTCCAGTATGAACTCATTTTAACTAATTATTTCCGCAATGACTGTTTCTGAATAAGGTAGCATTCTGAAGTGCTGCGAGTTAGGTCTTCAACGCATGAGTTTGGAGGAGACACGATTAACAACCCAGCCTCTGCATAGTTAATGCACGTCCTCCTCACATGCAGAATATATTCACTTCATCCCCACATTTTCAGAAGTCTTAAATCATTACAGCATCAACTTGAAGTCCAAAATCTCATCTAAATACCATCTACATCAGATATGGATGAGCCAGCGGGGTGTGTCACCCTGGGGCAAAATTCCCGGTATTTGTGAACCCATGAAACAGACAAGGCGTCTACTTGCAGAATACAGCAGTGAGGTAGGCCCAGGGTAGACATTCCCATTCTGAAAAGGAAAAACAGACAGAAAACAGAATCATGGGTCCCAAGAAGGTCTGAAACCTAGCAGAGTAAATCCCATTAAATGTTACAGCTTGAGAATAATCCCCTTCGGCCTGAGGCTCTGTGGTTGATCCCAATGCTGGGCAAGGCCGTTTCGCTTAACAACACACTCTGTTAAACCTATCAGGAAAATCTCGGGTTTTCCAAGCATTCACAGATCTTTTGTTGGGCAAGCTGAGGAATCTCAACATATAACCAGTGCTTTTGACACTTCCAGAGAATTCTTTCTTTCACCTCCAGAATCAGAGTGGGAAACCATGGCCGTCTGAAGAAGCAGGTTGCTATTTTTTTTTAAATTAACTTTATTCTTTGAAACCACTGGATCGCCGGGGAAGCCCCATTTACTATTTTAAATGGTGTGAAGTAGATCTGTGCTCTGCTTCTCTTAAATTCACATTCAAAGATGTCAGGGCCTCTCTGAGATGAAATGGATACCTTTCCACGGACATAATATCCTGCTCTACACTGATCACCGAGCCGGATAATTGTGGTTCAGAAGCAGCTGAATGTACTGACTGTATACTGCCAAGTGGAAGAGGAAAATGTTCATCACCTGCTGGTCTAGCCTGGGGTTCCCAGAGGTGTTCCACAAAACAGCCGCAGCAGAATCTCCCAAGCCGCATACGAACAAGTGAAAAGTGTTCATCACTCAGTCATGTCCGACTCTTTGCGACTCCATGGACTATAGCCCGCCAGGCTCCTCTGTCCACAGAATTTCCCAGGCAAGAATACCGGAATTGGCTGCCATTTCTTCTCCGGGGGATGTTCCCAACCCAGGGATCAAATCCAGGTCTTCTGTGTTGCCAGGCAGATTCTTTACTGTCTGAGCTACCAGGGAAGCCCAACTGCATATGGAAAATGTATGTTCCCAGGCCCTCCCCCAGGTCAACTGGAGCAGACTCTCTAGAGTCAGTGCCCATTTTAAACCAGCTCCCAAACAACTATAGAGCTCATGCTAAGTCGCTTTCAGTCATGTCTGACTCTTTGCAACCCCATGGACTGTAGCCCACCAGGCTCCTCTGTCCTTGGGATTCTCCAGGCAAATACACTGGAGTGGGCTGCCATTTCTATCTCCAGGGAATCTTCCCGACCCAGCGATCAAACCCCCATCTCTCATGTCTCCTACGTTGGCAGGTGGGTTCTTTACCCCTAGTGCCACTGGATGCCCTAAATAGCTAAATAAAAATAAACTAGCTCCCACTGACTGGTGATCCTTATTCGTAAATCAGCTTGAGAACCACCGGTCTTTTAACAGTCCAGCCTTTAGTATCAAACCAGCTGAGGCCTCTGAACCAGCTCTGCATGTAAGTAACTATATACCCTTGAGAAAATTATGTAACATCTGTGAGCTTCAAGTTTTTTTCAGTTGAAAAACAGGAATAATAATATGTGGCCCAGAATTCTCAAGACAGTTAAATGAGATAATGCATGTGAATGATAAAGAAATACGTTGTCAAGAGCATCTGAGAGTCATCAGACCATGGTTTTACAGACTGTTTCATAGGGCTGTTTTCAGAAAGGGAGATGAGGCGCGTGCAGCATTTCAGGGCTGCAGGGATGGAGTTTTGCAGAACCTACCCCAGGGGACTGTTCCGAGAAGTGAGTGAGACACGGCCGGCAGAGCTCTTACACAGCATCTGGCACACTCAGATAGATGAGAGTGGCTCAGTCGTGTCCAGCTCTTTGCGACCCCATGGACTGTAGCCCGCCAGGCTCCTCTCTCCATGGGATTCTGGCAAGAATACTGGAGTGGGTTGCCATTTCCTTCTCCAGGGAAAGTAAACGTTAGCTGTCGGTGCTCCAGCCGCCAGCACTGTGAGGCCAGGACACCAGCGAGGGCCCCCCGGGGGCGGAGGCAGCATGGCCAGGCATGGGGCGGGCCAGACCAGGCGACCGCAGGCCAGGCGTGGCGAGTGCGACAGGACCTGACTCAGAGGAGGCTGGGAGGTCATCGTGAGAGTGTTCGGAATCCCCTGGCGTTTTTGAGCATAGGAATGATGAGATTAATCTGGCAGAAGGAGATATGAGGAAAAACTCCAAGGTAGAAAAGCTAGGCTAGGAGACCAGTGTATAAGCCAGAGAAGTTTGGAGCTAAGCAGTCAGTCCAGGCACAGCTGGACACCCGGGTATGAACTCAGAAAAAGATTGCCCCCTCCAGGTGATGTCCCCTGGAGGTGTGCAGGCCATGCCAAGCACAGGGCCTGGAAAGGACAGCAAAGGTAAGCCTCTGCCCAACTGCCCTGCTGGCCAGGGCCCTACTACAGCGATGAACAAAAATGACCACACGCTGCGGCCTCAGTGCTAGTAAGACCAGAAAGAAGGAGCAAACATTTATTATCATGCTAATCCATAAGCCCTTCACTCCTTCACTCCTGGAGCTACCAGAACTGCCTCAGGGACCTCCCTGGTGGTCCGGTGGCTAATAACGCTATGCTCCCAAGGCAGGCGGCCCTGGTTCAACCCCTGATCGGGGAACCACATGCCGCAACTAAGAGTTCAAATGCCACAACTAAAGATCCTGCTCCTGCAATGAAGACCCCGAGCAGCCAAATAAATAAATATTTTAAAACGTGTCTTAAATTCTCATCTTTAGCTCTGGCATACTGACATACAAACTCTGACATTTTGAATGACTGGACATTGTCCTCCAGAAGAATATGCATGAACTAGGGCCCTCCTAAGGAGCTCGACACACTCTAAGGGCACTGCCCTGGCATAGGATGAAGGTAGCCAATCAGCAAGCACTGTATTCCCCCAGTTATAAGTAACCGCCTTTTACATCCCGCACAAGGACACAGAATACACGTGAAGCTCCTGCCGTGGGTCTAACGTGCCGGATGCTACAAATTCACTGCTGGTAGGAGGGGGAACCCCTGCCTTTAGGCTTGCAGGGAAGACAGTGAGCAAAACCATTAGTAACCACAAAAGTGTGGGAGCCAGGCAGACCTGGTGGGAGAGTCGCTGTGCCGTGGGCTGTATGGCCGCCAAAGCCAAAGGTCTTTACTCCCTGTCCCCTAAGGGAAACGTGTGCCCACCCCTGATTTAGAGGGTACCTTTTCTTGGAGAAAGTTGGTAATTAATTGGCCATGTCTTCCATGTGCTTTAGGTAGACAGGAAGCTTTTCCAGAAGGACATGGTTTGGAAAGTTGACTTTTTTCCCTCGCTGTAACAAGGTCATTGTTACATGCAGATATACAACGGATCCATTGGATACTACTTAATACAAGTTTTCCCATTTCTAAGAAAATTATTTGCAAATATTCAAAGGCAAATACATAAATGATTCCACTTGGAATACATTTAAGATTTCTAACCCTGGCTTCCATGTCTCACCAAGACTCATTCTTCTCTTATTAGTTTATCCATTGATTACAGGATTCAGCCTTTCTGATTGTTTGACTCTCAGACTCCTATGTGCTTTCTGACTTCTGAATCTGCTATTCCCTTTCCCTGGATTGCTTCTTCATCAAATCCTTTAATGATCGACTCCCTTTTATCATGCAAAATTCAACTCAAGGGTCATCTCCTTAGAGAAACCTTCACTGATCATGGTAGGTAGAGAAGTCGACTTTTTAAAAAATGAATATGTGAAAGCAAAATGTAGTATATGCATACAACGGAACAGTATTCAGCCTTAAAAAGGAAGGAAGTCTTGGGGAAACGGAGCAGGACCCTGTGGTCCTTGCCCCTCAGTGTCCTCTGCTCGCCTTTTGCTGTTGAAAACTTTCAAGAGTAAGTTTAGTCAGAGAAATGAGAAGTGCAGCAACAAAGGAAAACAGTCAAAGGAGACCATATAATAACACAGTCATCGAGCATAGTCAAGGACCTTCAGTTCCTCCTCCAGGACTACAGATAATATTCTGAGCCATAGCCTGGGAACTGTCGTGTAGGTACTACACCAGGTGGAAGAAGGGGACCACATGATGGCCAGACCGCGCCCAAGATGTGAGCTGCCCCATTCCCGAGAACCGGCCTCAATGAAAGGGGACAAATGGACCCTGGAACTGAAGACTAACTGTCCCTAAAGCAAGATGATGCTGGTCAGACCATTGATGATCAGTCTGAAGATGACTGTCAGAGCTGACTGTGCTGTGAGCTCTTGCCCGCTGGTTGCCAGTAGAGAGAGTCGGCCTTTGGACAGATGTCCACCCCCCAGTTGCCCAAATATGAAATAAAGTAAACTTCCCTTTCCACCAGACTGGTCTGTTTATTGGCTGTTGAGCAGCGAGCAGCCAGTACCCACACCTTTCTGTAACATGGGCACGTGCTAGAGCACAAATGAACTTTGAGGACATTAAGCTGAGTGCAGTCAGTCACAGAACGAGAAATATCTGATTCCACTAATTTGACGAACTCAAAGTGGTTCAATTCATAGAGGCAGAAAGTGAAATGGTGGTTTCCAGGAGCTCGGGGAGGGGAACTTTGGGAGTTGTTATTTAACGGGGATAGTTTCAGTTTTGCAAGATGAAAAAGCTCTGGAGATTTGTCTCGCTGCAGTGTGAAAGTACTTACTTCTGAGCTGTGCACTTTAAAATGGTCACAACGGTAATTTCTAAAAAGATTACTTTAGTGAGACCAAAATCAGGTATGGTGATGTATTGAAAAGGCATGGGACTATGGATTTGGGGGTTTCCATTCCAGTCTTGGCTTTGCCGCTTATTTACTGGAAATGCGGGTGGTCCGCTGAGGTCTGGGAAACACCAGGGGTGGGACTGGGGTAAGTGACCACAGATCACCTGTGC